>NW_009649940.1:1098356-1106524 GCF_000708025.1 Charadrius vociferus
TTTGTAGGGGAGGCTGAACGATAAAAAAAAACTAGCCCCAATACACCAAAAGCAGTCTCTTACACTGGCAATTTTTATATCCAATCCTTATTTTAAAATTGTAATAAACGTGCTTTATCTACTAGAGATTGAAAAGAGATATTGTAGATGCAGTTTTCACTCTCCCTTGATGTGGGATTCACATTTTGACAACAAAATATCTTAGTCCGGAGGCTGAACGATAAAAAAAAACTAGCCCCAATACACCAAAAGCAGTCTCTTACACTGGCAATTTTTATATCCAATCCTTATTTTAAAATTGTAATAAACGTGCTTTATCTACTAGAGATTGAAAAGAGATATTGTAGATGCAGTTTTCACTCTCCCTTGATGTGGGATTCACATTTTGACAACAAAATATCTTAGTCCTCTAACTTTCTGTGTCTCTCTCGCTTACTACCGTATCTTAATTATAGTCTCATTTTTTAATCTATGTTTACATTCTCTTCTCTGTCTTCATTCTCTTCAATGGCATGCAAATATTTGTGCCACCTCGAAGAAGGCAAGGCTTCGATAATTCTGTCTGATAAAGATTTCCTCTTCTCATTATGCTTCTTCTAAAATCTAACAAACAAGAAATACTGTCACTTAGCCAGTTACTAAGCCCAAATAAGTTTCAACGCTTAAGCACACACAGCTGGGAACATGGTAACTGTGATGGAGAAAAAAACCAACTCTCTGATATAAATGAAGTCATGTTTCTTGCATCCATTTCAAGTTACTACGTTTGAGCCAGTTACAAAATCACACTTGTAGCCGCGACAAGCTTTTATTTATTTTACATTGTTTTAACAGTTTTCAGCTCAGACAACAAGAAAATGATCTAACTACTTAGAGTAGTGGCTTATGTAAGCTTAATTCTAACTATTGGTTTAGGCTGTCTAAACACTTGGAGCAAAATCTTGTTCTGCTAACTTCAAACAATTTAGTGCTGCAGAGTTTAGTGGAAAGGGTGGATGCATTAGAAGCCTCTAAGAAAATGCACAATATGCTTTGAAATACTTGATATCATTCCTGAGAATTTGCTGACTTTTCAGAATTTCTGAACGGATTCTGAAACATGGAATTTCAGTGAATCCACATTAAAAACTCATTGTGAACAACAGAGTTGGAAAGTTACCTGAAATATGAATTATTCTGTAAATGAAGGCTACTCCCCTTCTCGTCTCACCAAGCAAAGATGAGTGTGAATCCAGTTTTCTTCTTTTCAAAATGTAAGAATTAAAAGGAAGGAAGACTGTAGGAAGAAGGTATGTAGGATGCAAATAAAAAGAATGAGGGTAGTTGAATGTACCTTGAAAAAAAGAAAACTTAATGTAAAAGATTATGAGTTGGAGATCTTGTATAAAGTATAAAGCAATGCACACAAAGTGGGTGGAAAGCGGCAGGTGCCTAGAAAACAGTGATATTTTAAATGATAATGGAAAAGCACGTGTGCACTTCATTTTTGTTTTCCTTTGAAAGGTGCTCTTCTTTCTCTGGTTTGTATTTGCAGATCTCCAAAATTACAGTGATTTCTGTGCAGCCTAGGCTTCTCCCAAACCAGAAAGATATCGTGAAATAATTTGCGTTCATAAATTAAAGTCTCTACCTCACTTAAAGTTTGAGGCAGGTCGTTGAGCTGCTGGCACCGCGTGGACGCAAACGCTGTTCCTGAGCATGAGCGTGAGCAGGTCAGACTCCCTTCACGTGAGAATCAGCCTTGGGTAAACAAGACAAAATTCCTTGACTTTCCCTGCCAAGTTCGTTCAATCTTTTAAACTGATCTTGATTCCCTGCTTACTCTGTGGTTTCCAGAGCACAATTAATTTTATTTTTTTTTTGCGAGGGGGGGTCTGTTTCTTGCCTGTGGTGATGGGAGGTGGTGCAACACTACCTCAGCTTGAGCTGGGTGGGAAGACGTGAGTTCCCAAAGATGATATTTTTTTGCAGATGGATTTCTTATCTCTTTCTTAGCCTTTTCCCCTCATTTATCCCTCAGGGTCCAAGACTTGATTAAACTTTTTTCCGAAAGTGGAAGTTACCGGTGCGCTTCACAACTCGACAGGGTCCTTACCTTTTGTAAAGGTCTCGTTAAGCCTCCTGTACCCAGTGTGTTGATCGCAAGGAGGCACTCCCTCCTCTGAAGACCAGCACTCAGCTCCTCAAATGCGTTTAGATGTTCCCACTGAAATGATGGGAAGCTAATTGCCTTAATCCATCTGGGCTCATATGCTGCGCTGTACCGTCCATGTTGAAAATAATAGGACCACGTTTTAACAGTATGGTTTTAGGCATGTGAGAAAACCGTGGGCATCTCTCCAGGTACTCGGATGCTACAGTGACAGAGGCTACATAAGCACTTGCTTAGACAGACAGTTGAACAGATTTCAAAAGCAAGGCCTCCAAAATGTGTCTTTTATAATACATTGCTGCTTTTTAACAGCTTGTTGGTGATAGATTCTTAAACCTGAAGCATATGAATAATGCAAATAAGAGAATGCTGCACAGTAATGTTGATTCAGTAACGCTTTATATGCTCATTAGCTAGTGTGCATTATAATTGCACTCTTACATGTGACAGCCACACGAATGCCAAATGAATACGTTATGATTAACGCCGTTACAATGAATACCAAATGAATTTTTAATGACTGAACACTTACCATTTTCCTGTTGATTCTGTGGCATGCGAAGTTTTGATTCTTTTTAAAAATTGGATTTGAAGCAGTGATATGAACAACTTACTGTATTTTAACACAGAACATGCTTAGCTGGTGCTAAGTCATTATTCTGCGAGGCCCCATGACAATTTTGTTGACTCCTTAAAAAAAGTGACAGGTAATGAAAATGTTTTCCTAGAAACTGATAATGAATGAAGGATTATTCACTTGCACCTCTTATAAGATTCACTCGGCAGTGATCCATGGGTACTAACCAGACATCGCAAGGAAAGGGAAATGGGCATGACTGCTAAAGCACTAAGTCATTTTTCTTTTTGCAAACCGTGGCTCTGGCGTGATGGAAAAATAGAATTAAAATGTTTTATTGTTGTCACGGTTGGATTAAATACTACTTGAATAAACAAACAAAATGTTCACACTTTAAACACAAACTTTGTTCCTTATTCAAGTGAGCAATGCTTCCACCAGGTTTCTTAGCCTTCAGGCACTATTTATCTGCAGGGAGCAGCTGTCATTAATGCTACCTTATTACCCTGCATGCATAGTAATTTGTTTTATAAATGGCCCTACAGAAATGAATGGACCTACTCGAGGAAGCATTTACTGATGACTGCAAGAGTTCTACAGCCAGGTCCGTGCCGAAACACTGCCCCGTCTAACAAAAAACCCTTGGCACAAAGGGCCAAGCCTCTTCTGACTTCAGACATTTTTATATTTCACAGAGAGGTAACTAAAACCACATCTACTGTGCTTCTGGAGGACAGAAAGGGCCTGGAGGATGCAAGGTGGGACTGTGTTAACACTTGGAGATACTCATGTGAAGTCATTTTTACTGTGCTGTTATGAGCTACGCTAAATGTCCTGTGGGCCCCATGCCCGTGGACTAGTTGATCTCCTCTGACCTAGGTTGTATGGGCTTCAAGAAAAAGAACACAGGTTTGCTCCTGCATTCAGTAACACCAAGCTGTCACTCCTTATCTTTTACTTTTCTTGGAATTCAATCTCTAAATCGATATAAAAAGTTATAGTGGTTGTCTGTTTACATTTATAGCGAGAGACGATAAAAAATAAAACCATACGAGCAAGAATAAGCAGGTTGCTAGCCAGGTATTCTGTGAGAAACCGCTGTAAATTAGGAAAAAAGTCGTGTTGCCTAAATAACTGACTGACTGTGGAGAACAACAATGCTGCTCCTCACGGCAGCAGCAGCAATGCATGGTGGTAACAAGAGAGGAGAGACCTACTGGGGTGCTCAGGCAAAAGGAACGAAAGGTCAAACCCGTCTGCTACTGTGCGTTTCCCTTTCTCCCCCTGCCTTCCCCTTTCCCCCCTGCAGACCCACTCAGGGATCGTTCTGTGGCACAAAATACTTCTGTGGGTGGGGATGAAGGCAATTTTGGCCCATGTTTTGCTTTAGACACCGGGTGAATTTTAACCCCAAATGAAAGAAAGTGCTTTGTGTTTCAGCTGATGAGGCTTTCAAAGTACAACGTTTCTAAGATCTCTCTTTTTGCCCTCACTTCCCTCAATATGCTGCCTGAATTGCACCTCCAGAGTGATGTAACTTTGACAGTTTTTTCTGCTTTGCTCATTCCCCTATCATATTCAATTCTCTCTGAGAGTTTTTCCATCATCCAAAATACTAATTTCCTGATGCTTTGCTTCCATGGCCAATGTAAGCTATGTAAGACCTCAAATTAGGTTATCCTCTTGAAAAAGTTAAATAAAGACTTAGGTTCCTCCAAATAAAGTTGAAGTTCATCCAGACAGGAATGTTTGTGACACAGATGCGTCAAAGTGAGTCTGGTTCGCAGGAATTAAATGAGTGGACCCAAATCAGGAGGTACTCTTGTGATCCTGCTTGCACAGAAGAAAATGACAGTCTCACTTGGACTTGCTATGGTAAATATCTAGTTCCATCAGATAATGCGTATTAACTGCAGATTCAGTCTCTATACATACAGCACGCAAGAATTTGGTCTGAGGAAGCTGCGATCTGAACAGCAAGATGGAGAGACAGATGGACAGACCTGACAGAACTCTTTTACAAAGGTAAGGACTGGAGGTGCAAACACTTTGCATGAGAGCACAAAAACTGTCTGCTGCTGGGCCAGATCTTGCCTTTCCCAGACCTCATCCAGTGTCTTATTCATAAAATCACCATTCTTTTCTTATGCCAACTCCAGGCATTTTTCTAACAGAGTTAAATTTAATCTCTGCTCTACACTGCGGTGTTTTGGAAAACTGCAGTTATGGGTGGGCCCGAGGAGATGTGAAAGGTGCATACCCTGGGTAAAATTGGAAAGAGCAACTTTTATTTATACACACCAGCAAGTGCTTGTAAACTTCCCCTGCAGAGTTATTTTGGTCTGCCAGCACAAATTTGTCAGCTGCTGGGAGATATTTCTGTGAGCTGAGAGGAGGATGCTTTTCTGGGCGGGAGCGACACCGGTGCAGACCAGTGGGCTTCCCACTTCAGGGGCTCCTGGGGACAGGCGACCTCCCAGCATCATCAGGGCTCCTCTCTCGGGTCTGGATTTTGGGCTGCTGACCAGCAAACGCTGGAAGCGAAGCCCCGAGAGAAGCACAGCCGGCCAAAGATCGGTATTTTATTTTCTGGTTTGGTTTTGTTTTCATAGCGGGATGCAGCAATTAAAAAATCAGTGGAGCTACCGTGAAATTTTAAGTTTTTATACTACTCTTGCTTCCCCAGGCAGGGTGTCCATGCCTTTTCAGGGAGCTATAGACACTTAATGAATGCTTTTAGGATTGTCTTCCACTTTTTCTCTATGCCATGTGCTCTTATTGTGCTCTTTAACTTTCAAACATTATTGTCTTGCACGTCTTGTTAGGTCTCCATTAGTAACGTCTGTTTCATATTTCAGGTTTTTCTCTTAAAAGGTGATGGTGTTTCACCCTATGGCAAACTTGTGTGTCTCCCAGTAAACAAGAAAAGATTTAAATAAAACCAGTCAGACAAATCTTGGATATTCGCTATTGCATCTAATGGTGCTATTGGTTTGCTGATTTTTTTTTTAATTTTTTTTTTTTTTTTTTTTGAGCAAGAACGAGCTGGCTCTGCTATCATAATTTGCAACATTGATTCAGAAATTAACACCCCTGTTAATCTTTAAGTTCCATACTATCATTTTTTCCTGTTGATCTAGAATAGAAGGAACTTAATATTAACTTTCACAACTTTCACTATGCTGTATAGAAATGATGAGAAAGATTTTAACTTAGTGTGCAATAATATCCACTTAAACTTACTACCTCTTGTAGAACACTGTTTGTGAAAGCTTCTTTTCTGAGACTGTATTTTTCAATGTTTTCTCTTGTGTGAAAATTATTTCTTGGTTAAGTACGTGGAAAGACACATAAGCTGCTTTTGAGGAAGGGGTAGGAGAGGAATGAGCATCGCTTTTCATTAATGAAGGGCTGCGCCTTGCTACAGGCAAAATAAAGACTTTGTCTGTGTTCCAGGTTAAAAGCGCGGGGAGGAGTAGGTCGCTCCGTTCCTCTTTTAAACTCAGGAGTTATTATAGCTTTCTGTACACAGGGATGAGCGAGCTGCGGGGAGCTAATAAGAACCCAATTTGTGCAGACAAGTGGTAAGAGATGGATGAAGATGAAGAATGAGCAGAAGCATAATT
Source organism: Charadrius vociferus (assembly GCF_000708025.1). Classification (NCBI taxonomy): domain Eukaryota; kingdom Metazoa; phylum Chordata; class Aves; order Charadriiformes; family Charadriidae; genus Charadrius; species Charadrius vociferus. Next base: position 1,104,712 of record NW_009649940.1, read on the forward strand.
CACCGGCGTACCTGATGGCGCAATGACATTGATGTTTCTTGGCTCATCTATCACCCCAGCTGCAGATACGTGTCAGTTCATTTCTGCCCAGCACAATGTAGAGTCCGTGAGGGATATTATGACGTTTTAAGTCACTATCTCCGAGCCAGGCTGCTTTGGGGGCAACACAATTATCTGCTCTTCCGCCGATGGGCTTGATAGCGAACTGACACTCCCGCCCTTGGCTAGAGGAGCCATCAGTTAAGGATGACAGTGTTGCATAAACAGTTAAGTTAGTCCTGTATCTTGCCTGTCCTGCGGCGCCGTATCATGCTGGAGTGGAGCCTGCGAGGCCCTGTGGCTAACGCTACCTTTCTCCGACTGCTGTGACGCAGACGTCAGTCACCTACTACCTCCTACAAGGCGTAAATCTGGTTGTTCCCCTCCCTATCACAGCTACGCAGATCTAGTCTGTTCTCTCCAAACGTGGCAGACAAAAGTCTTGTCTAGATACTGAACACGAAGCTGTTGACAAGCAAGAAGGGCAGGCTGAATTTCAGATCTTAAGAAGATCTTAAATGCTCCCAAGGGGTCTGACCTTCTCTCCTTTACCCCTGTAAATCTTTTTTTTTTTTTTTTGTCTCCTAATAGACCCATGTGGAACTATGCCTAGGGACAATGCACGTGACTAAGAGTTGCAGGACCAAGACTGTGGTTTTTTGTGACAGGATGTAATATTGCCACTAGATCACATCAACACATCTAGGAAATGGAAAAATCCTGATGTATGTTGAGCATTGAATTTTCGCAGTAAATCAACAAATCTAAATAAAGTCAGATCTCAATTACCCACACAAGATGCATTCTCGTTGATGTTATTCAGAACGTGCATTTTATTGCCTTGCAAACATCCGAAAGGAATGCAGTTTTCAACAACTTCAGACTTTGGTATGGCATAATGGCTTAGTTTTGTAAAAACAAGCTGAAATATTGACTGTCACGGAATTGACTGTCAAACTGAACTTTGTGGGGTTTGTTTTCCTTACAAATTAAAACCGTCTTCTCATTTTCAGCTTGGCATACAATACCTGTGTTCTGAGAAATACATAGTTTCAAAACTGTCTGTGTACTGCAGCGTGAAAAAGACTGCTCCTATATACTGTGATTAAATGTAGGATTAAAAAGCCACAAGTGCCAAGCCATATGGGACAGGGGGGCTTCTCTGCAATATAAGGCATTTCTTCTACCTTTGATGGCTGGATATGAAAAGAAAGTGGCACTGAAGTATAATTTTAAAATAATCTAAACAGACAACAGCGTTGTTTGAATATGCGATTAATTTTGCTGCAAATCTCTAATATTAATAAATAGCCCCTTTTAAATGTTTCAAGGATGCAGTTGCCTGAGCAGCTCTTGGAAACAAGGTACAAGTGCTATTCTTCCATTGCAACTCCTGGAACATCAGTTGTGATGTAATAGATGAGTCTCAAAAAGTAAATACAAAGCTGATGTTGGTTCATGTAGTTGAGCTTTTATGTATGGAAAGAATTAGAGAGCTAATGATAAAACTACTCAGACATGAAAGGCCACTGAAACAAAGGGAAGTTTCGCTTGGTTTGAGAAACAATCCTTGAATAAAACTTCATTCTTTCTCCCTGAAATGAGGCTTAATTTGGTTTGCACTATATATCATATATACAGTTATGTTCCATTCATAGGTCCAGCTTGATTGCTAGGCCCTTATTAATAAGGGCTATAGGAACATTCTTTAAAATTCCAGTCTATAGTGGTGAATCAAACAAAGTATGACTTTTATGTCCATTGCTTCAGCAGG
>NW_009649940.1:1106570-1137507 GCF_000708025.1 Charadrius vociferus
CAGCAGGATATTTAAAAAAAGGACATCAGAAACAGCTGTTATTTTTGACTGGCATTTTAAAGGAGTATTTTACGCTCTTGTACATCTCTTCTCCATAACATTAGAACTAAATGTACCTTTCTCGCAGTCACTGCACCGGTGTATCAAACAGCAGCACCTAGAATAGGGGGCAGCACCAACGGAGGAAGGTGACTTCTGTTGTTTACTTCAGGTTTAGCCTGGGACCAACATATTTTTTTCTTCTACAACACTGTCTGGTTTGATCTGTGTCATTACTAGGGATTACTAGGAAGAACATAAATACTTGTGCTCCAGCGGGCTGACAGGTCCCCAGCTCATGGTATTAACCATGGACGGTTCTCTAGCACTGTACCATAATTTTCCAAAGCGGGTTTCTTGAGCAGATATAATATACCAAAAAAAGATGCAGAAACATATGGTAATCTTATCACATGCCTACGCTTACGGTTACAGGAGGAAAGGCGTTTTTAGAGGAGAGGATACTGAAAGGCAATGGTTTATTGCACATCATCAGCTTGAGCCATCTCAATTTTTCCACAGTAGGAAATCTGATCTAGAGCATATGGAGAGTTCACATGCAAAAGCATGATAGACTTAAAGTGGCAGTTCTTAATTAGCACCTTATTAGTGCCCAGGTGCTAGCCATGTTTAGCAACAGCATGAAATATATAGCCTAGATTTTTGCGTTCAGAATGGAATTGCACCTGTTTAAACAAGTTTTGCTACCTGAATTGGGGTTGATTTTAGTAATGACAGTAGAGGATAGCATAGAGCTTTTATAACCCTAAATTACATTATGCTTTTGAAATCCTTGAACTATCTTTTGGACTACTGGAAACTAAACCAAAAATCTATGTCAATGTACTCCAAATGTTCCACAGGCTGCACTTGCTTTTTCCAAACATAATTTTCAGATAAAATATCTAAACTTGCCAGAAGTTTGACAAAGATAATTGCAGCACTGTTGCTAAGCGTTCTCTATAAGCAATCTGTATTCAGTTTACACACAGTTACAATTAGAGGGTAAAACGGGAAAATGACTTCTTCTAGTTAGATGCTTGAAATAACTATTTTCTAACATTGATTTTATCAAAACAAAGATCATGTTGCTTATGATTTAGGTCTGTCGTATGTACGTCACAGATGAAGAACTATAGGATGAGTGGGGATGGAGGAGAAGCTGTTAACTTACAAAAGAGGCCCTGAAACACCAGCAAGATAGTATTGTTAATGACAAAAAAAGCCTCGGTTTGCCTGAACAGGTTACCTGCCAGGCATCTCTAGACTGCTTATCTAAACCATTTCACAGGGTACACTCTAGTTTTCCATTTGATGTAAAAAAAAAAAAAATAATTGCTGTTAACGAAATTGTTGTAAGCAAAAGCAGTAGGAGACCAGTCTGTCCAGTGGCAGATAACAAATATCTAAGATTTACTATGTAGTAACCACATTGGAAGACTAGTTCTACCGGAAAATTGTACTCTTGCTGAGTGAAAGCATTGCACACACACACACTTCCAACACTCTAGCTGTTTTGGGGAGTTAATCGCTCTATTTGCCTTTCCATTTAAACCTAAGAACCTAAGGCATTTAGCAGTCTTCTGCTTAGCCAGAACCTCTTCAATTACATAGGGTAGGGTGGAGTCACTAGTTGCAAACCTTGTAGATGACTCTTTAAGAAGCAGAGGATGATTTAAAAGGCCTGGGCTGCCTGAAAGCCCCTTTCTGCTGAGCGGTCTGTGTGGGGCACAAGCTGATGGGAAGAGACAGAGGAAGGGATGCACAAGTAAAGGCCATCAGAAATTGTAAGTTCTTTGACTGACTGAATAATATAAGGTGGTTTCTTCTGCTTTGCATGTGCTAAAATACATTGACAGAGGGAACAAAAAACATGCAAAAAGAAGGAGGAAAAAAAAAAAAAAAGGTGCTCTTTTTATTAGTACAATGTGAGATAGGATGTTTTGAGTTTGCCCAGAGCTGGTCCCTAACTGAATTTTCAGAAACGTGTAACATGAGGTAAGGTGTGTGTTCAAATCAATACTAATAGTCTTTCTAACTTGTCTAATGCTTGGAACACAGAAAAACAAAGTTAAAAAGAAAAAAAAAAACCCTGTGATAAATGTGTACCTGGCTATTGTTTTGTTTTGTTTTTTTTCTGTGGTTAAGTTCGTGAACAAATGCTACCTGTTTTTTTCCACGGGGGAATATTTATTGATATTGGCAATTTTTGTTTAATTCTATTCATATATATTTGTTTAATGCTATTCATAGTCTTGTTGAAATTGAAATTTCTGGGGCTTTTTTGGTTGTTTCTTTTTTTTTTTTTTTTTGACAATACTAGTCATGTAATATCACTTAAGTTCCTTAAATGAATATGTTTAGGGAATATGAGCATTTCTAGCACAAGCTGTTGCCCAAAATGGAAACTTGAGCAAGCAAAGAGAGTGTTATAGAGATGAACTGATTTAAAAAAAAAAAAAAAAAGTGTTATTACATCCAGAAGTTTGAACATTCACCAAAAATGAACACAGAGGTTACATGTTTTTTCATTAGTTTCACTAGAAAATAGTGTGCCTAAGCAAATGAGTTAAAGCTGTTTAGAGAACTAAATATGACTGCGGGAGGATAATTTTAGTGTCTAATCTCACACAGTCATGCAAAGCTAATTTTATTCTCCCTTTTCCCTTTTTAGCTCAATGCATTTCTATAAAACCGAGATAACTTTTCCTCTTTATAAATATATATATTGGGAGAGTCGTATATATATTTTATTTATATAGGTCTAATCTATCATCTGTAATACTAAAATACAATAAAATATACATATTGATTGGGGGGGAGAGAACAAAAATAAATGTCAGCTTGAACTGTGGATTTCTTTCTTTTGGCTGTTGTGTATTTGGTAACACCTCTAACTTTCTACCAATCTATTTTAGCATATTTAAGCAGTAAACCAAAGGAAATCAGTTATGTGTTTCTGACTCAGATGGTCATACACTATGTATTGATATGTTCTCTATTTGAGTAATTTATGTATTATTACTTGTGTTATGACAGCAGCTAAAGGGTGTTTTCTTTTGTTTTAAATGTCAAGGCTCCACTGTGGTAAATGTTGTTTCTATGTGATAGGGGAGAAATGAGGATAATCTATTCCCTATTAGTAGGAAAGAAAGGAATTGAGATGCTTTTTAATGGATATTGTCAATTTTCAGACCCTTGCAATTATTGGAGGTGTGGTCTGAAAAGGAGAACATATAAAGGATAACAGTTTTTCAAATTATTTTTTCTTATCATTTTTTCAGCTAACAAGAGCTAGCTTTTTATTTGCTCTTTTCTCTGGAAAACTTATCTGAGTTTTTGTCATTTTTAGTGTTTTCCCACCCCTCCAGAATAAGAATCGTCACTTCTAGTATCGTCGCTAGAACATAATGATGCAAGAACCATAAAGACAAAATCTGTGTAAGGAGGTAGTCATTAAATGATCATTACTTTCTTGCTAAAAAGGGGGATAGTGACTTCGAATGTGAGCTGCAGGATATGAGTATGCCATACCAAAACAGGCTGTACAAAGGAAGCAACTACTAATAGAAAACTTCATTGCACAGCATAGATTGTGCATTTTGATATTTTTTTCCAGTGAGCTTATAGACAAAGGTTTTATAATTTAGTTATCTCTGTCAGAAACCATTGCTTCTGTAAGAAGGCAAATGTTTCATTAGACTGATGTGTGCACTGGTAAGAAAAAGATGGTATTGCGGCTTTACTTCTAATAGTGATATCCTGTTATTTACTTAGTACTGTTTTGTACAGAAAAAAAGCTTTTTTGTTTCTCTGTGTGTTATCAAGAGTTGTATTTCTCAGAAAGTGAGTATAGAGCTTCATGGACATTTAGCCACAAAGACTGGCTGCTATATAGCATTTAATCAGAGTAGCAGCAAAACTGTATGTGAGGCCATAAGTGAACTCGCAATATCTACACACACAGCAAAGCAAGTTAAGGACAAAACAAGGTCTGACCAAGTACAACTTCACCCTCTGCTCTTGGTTTCTCTTCATGTTGTTGAATGAAGTCAAATGCAGAGTTTTATTTCAATGTTTTGCTTATTATTTCTACATTTAAGTTATAAAATCATAGCTTTGCACAATCAGGAGCTTGATTGTGTATATATAGACCTGCAGTAGGTGCACGTAAAGAGGTGAGTGTGGGCTCACAAGCATGTACGACCACAAAAACAAGGACACCTCTCTGTGGTACAGTGCATAAAGAGGGTACTATCGGCATGTCTCTCCCTGCCGTTTGTGATCACCTCTCCCATTTTCCACGCACCGTATTTCGTGGTCTGTATCCCCGTGGGGCTGCAGGGGGGGGGGCTGTCAGGGGTTGGAAGGTGCCCTTGTGGGTGCAAGGACAAGACTTGTTCCTCCAGCGGCGGTGCGATGTGTTTGCTTAAAACCATCTTGGGACTGCAGCTTTAAAACGACAAGAGAGGCTTTCATTCTTTCTTTGGTGAGAGGTTTGGATTGCATAAACCCAGCCGTAATGGCTTTTTATAATATTGAGTGACAGTATTAAGAATTTGCTTTCTAAAGTTTAAGTAGATGTTGTTTGTGATGGAGAAAATCCAGTCACAGCGTGCAGATGCTGTCCTTGCAACTATTCCCGGTTTGTGTCCTTGAGGAGTTTGAAGAGGAGGTTAAACTTCATTAAATGTAAAGAATTAGATGAGAAATACGTGAGGCATCTGCTGAATTACTTTTCTACCTGCAAAGCTATATTTTCATCTAAAGCAACTCTCTTTGTCAGGTGCACGAACATGCCAGCAGTAGACTCGCTAAGGTAAAAGGATGCTGGTTGTTCCTGGAACAAGCAGGCGGTAGAGGGAAGAGAGTAACAGCCCTCGGAGTAACATGAGGAAAATAGGAACACAATCAGGCTGTGGTGATGGGTGATTTCAATTTCCCAGTATGAACTGGGAAAACTGAAAAGCATGGCACAATGAAAAATAAAATTATAGAAGAAATAAAGAGTTATTGACCTGCGGTGTCAGAATTCTAATAGGACTTGTCCTCTCCAATCTCAGCAAAAATGTGCAGTTAGTAGATTAGAAACAGCAGAGCTACTTGGTTCAAGTGACCCCATGATTAAATTCAATACAACTTAGAACACTAAGCCAAATATATCAAAACCACAATATGAATTCTCAAAGGTCTACTTTAAAGGTACGTGGAAAAAAAAAACCTGTGAAAAATGGGTAAAGAAACACTAAGGGAAGATATTTCTGGTGAAGAATAAAGGTTTTTCTGACATTGCCAAGATGCAGTTTTGGGGGGGAAAGAAAGATAATGATGTGATTGTGGGGGATTAATCCCTACAGTTTGACTGTTATACTTTCTTTAAACTCTTAATTTAATAAATGTGTTCCATTACTGAATTTCTGTGAAAATTACAAGTACTACAGGTATTGTGATCTGAGAAGCTATGTACAGGAGCATGGCATGACAGTTTTACAGTGCCTGAACTGCAGTTGCGTGCCCTTTGCTGGACTGGCCGTATTTGTCTGTGGTTGCTCAAGAGTCAGTCGGCTCCTCCAGACTCACCGATGATAATTCATTTAATCTTGAGACAGTGGGGTGTTTTTGAGTGATATACAATATGATAAGCTTGCACCATCTCTCTTAATTTTTACATTTATATGATCATTTGTGTAAATGGGAAATACCATGGAGATTTATGAATAATTAAAAAAAACACTAACCAAGTAGTCAGTGTATTTTTAGCACCTACAGTCATCTTAAATTTACCTTTTATGCATGATTAAGAACTTATTCTCAAAAAAATGTCTTTGGGGGATCAGTGCTCTGAGTGTTACTGTAAGGAAAAATAGTTTCATTTAAAATGTTTATTCTGCTGTTTCAACATTGCTTTGAATTGGAGAGTCACCAACTTGGGGAGGAAAAAAGACAAAATTCTGTAGTTTAGATGATCAATCAAGCAATGTAAGAAAAGCATGTTATGATACCACCTTTACCAAAGATAATCCACAAAGCGAGTTCATCAACTAGTATAAACTGTTGCAGTTGTCATTGATTTCTCTTGAGAAATTATTTGTACTAGGTAAATACCTCACCCACATTGAATAGCTACAAGTAGAGTAATGGCTGAAATACTTATCTAATTTGTAGTAATGAGGAATATGTGTCTTAACTCCCCCATGAAACAGCATGCAATTTATTAGTTTTCTCTATTTTGTGAATTTATCACTCATTTCTTCATATAACTAAAGGAAAGGAAACAAATTGTCGGCAATTAAGGTGTATTTACAAGAAAATGTAAGAAATAGAGAATTTTAAATAGTAAAAATCAGCATTGTTTTGATCTGACAAATGAAATAATAAATCTAGAAGGAAAATGTTAAATAACTGTAAAATATAATATACATATCTATGTGGGTATTGTATTACGCAATATAAAAAGTATTCCAAAAGGAATCTAAATGCTGCAGTGGTCTTGTCATCATCAGTTTTTAAAACCCCTAAAGATTAACAATGTGTCCAACTTCATGCAATATAATGGCCACTGGAAAGACATGTATCTCTGTTTCCTCATTGCCCCCACCACCCTAATTCAACAAGGAAAAACTAATCTGAGCTCAAGTGGAAAACTAGTTGAGGGGGAGAAAAAAATGCTCAGAATGCTTAAAATTCAGATAAAACCTTCTCAACTTCCTCTCACTTTAACATACTGTTATGTCATGTAGAAAACACAAAGCTAGTCATGACTTATCGTGAGAAGAACTACAGAATGACTATGTGCAAAAAAAAAAAAAAGTGTTACTGATCCTAATGTTTGCAAAGCCAATACTTTTGTAATAATGCATCTAATAATGTCTGTAACCTAAACAAAAATCAATGTTTTGCCATCAACATTTTTCAACTTTTTAACTGTAAAATAGCACCCCAATTATCACAAGACTGGTAAATGCTTTGAAGCATTCAGATTCTGCTATGACACTCCCATTTATAACCAAGATAAAATAACTTTCACAGATTATAAAACTCCCTGTGCTGGGATACGCCTTTATAGCTTGTCCCCTCCCCCATTTCAGTGAGTGTGGGCTGTGGGTTTCTTTGGGGTTTTTGGATTTTATATCTTTTAATATTTTTTCCAGATGACAGTCTCTCTCATCTTATTTCTTTCTTTTTTTTTTTCTTTAATCCACATTATGTAGTATGTAACAGCTTCGAATTGCGCGGGACAAGTTGTGCGAGCAGCCAAAAAAACAGAGCATGACTTTTACAGTATTAAAGTCAAATCCAATAAAATGGAAAGAGAACTAGGAATTAGGTGGGAGGAGGAGGTGTCTTTGTACACTAGAACATAATGAAAAATGCTGACAATGTACAATATTGTGACATGATGTCACAATAAAACGTTCATCTCATTTCTAAACTAGTTGTAGTGCTCTACATAGTTGTAACGAGGCTGTTCTTGCACATCAATCAGCTTGAACGTTTGAACTACCAACTGGTAGCCAGGGATCTGGATCACACCTCTTTTCCCCTGTCTTTTTCAATATCTAGCACAGAGATTGTCTTGTGGCCAGCAGTAGCATGGTGGGGAGTGAAACTTAATCACTGTTTCATCACTTGCTGCATGTTGATCTGCTTGTGTACTTGGCATCACTTCAGACTCCACTGTTTTGCACTACTCTGTCGTTTCTTTACAGCATCACCTAAAACCCTTTTCTTAACTTTCAAATTTAGGGAGCGAATCCTGACAATGGCAAAGGAAAAGGACAAATATGCCTAGTGTAAAATGCTATCTTTACAACTTCCATGGCTTCCCCCCATCTATATTTGTTACCTGAATTATCAGTTCTTTTTCCTGGATCACCTGTAAGCCTTTCAGAGAAGGAAGGGTTGCCTTCCAATAAGGGATCTGTTCAGACCAGACCTCCTCTCTTCTTTTTAAGGTTTTGATATGTTCTGGTTTCTCATCAAACGTTTCAAAATCATGCAAAAATTATTTGAAAAATAAAAGGAATAGAGAGAACAATTTACTAGCAAAACGTAAAGTATTTGCTGTAGACCAGTTGAGTATAAGGTTATGAACTGGGATCTCCCGATTCTTGATAAATGCTGTGCTGGGAAGGCTATTGCTCAGTCTGGATTGGTTCTCATTGTCATGGACCAGAAATCCTATCCTGCACATGAGGACAGTTGTGGATCAAAAGCGTTGGAGGACTGATTTGTGCTAAGTTTATTTTTCATTCCAGAGTTTCCAAAGCAGTCTTTGGGAGTTACTTCTGCTCATTCCATTGAAATGATAGGTTACGGCAGAATAAATCTAATGTATGTCTGAAACTTACAGGTTTTTTTTTTTAAATATCACAATAAATATCTGGAATTAAAAAGAAGAATGTGCCTTAGATACTGTTTGTGGAATCCTAGCAAGTGTTTGTAGGGATGTACATGACAGAGCGTTTGTTCTGTAGCTCACAGGCATAGCAGGTTGAGAGGTTCTCCGTTCAATTTGTGGATTAACATCTAGATCAGCTAAAGGACAACATTTTCTGAGTGTTACATCTGCAGTTCACACTAAACATATGTAATACCATATGGTCACCGAAGGGTTATGGACTTTTTTTATTAGGAAAACTACCAGAGCTTGTATTAGGTATGAAGTAGTATACACGGTGCACTCATATGCCACCAAAATAGAAAAGAAACAAAGCAAAATTTTAAAAATAAGTTGAAAAAAAATCAACAACCCCCCCTTCTCTTATTACTGTTTGTGTATAGAGGTGTGCAACGGGTATAATGAATCCTGTGGACACAGAGTAGACCTCTAAAACGTATAGCTGTATTCTATATATACTGGCAACTACAAAATGAAGTACTCGCGGTCTTACCCTGCACAGCAACATCTCTTTGGGCAAAGTGAGGAAGAAGGTGGGCAGTAATGCGCTGTCAGAGGACAAGTGGGCTCTCTGCAGAGCCTAATCCTAACGAGCGCTGTCTGGGTCTCTCTTAATTGCATAGTATCTCATGTTATCTGTTACTGTATTTTGTACTGCAGATACTTAGTACCCATTAATTTCATATATAACTCATGTGAATAAGCTTTTAGGTATACAATGATGAAATATCAGAGAATACTGATTTTTATAACAAATTTGATCTTAGGGAGAAATGTCTGCAGAGCTGCGTGTTATATGGTATAGGCTTTGTACTGCTGGCCAATGTCAGCCTTACAAGGTCATATCATCACATGTATTAAGAGCAGGTCAGAAAAATTTGAGTCATAAAATGCAGTCTTTGGGTACAGCTGTACAATGAATATTTAAGGCCTAAATGAATCTCAAAGGAATTAGGCATGCAGGTATGTTTGGGTAGCCCTCAAATTCTCACGTGTGCCTTTTATGAGCAATTCTGCATGCCCAGGCAATCTACCAATATCTTCTGCTAGCCAAATGGGTAAAGCTGGCAGCAGTTGCCTCATCTTTAATGAGCTTCTCCTTTTACATCTGTCGTGTCCAGCTGCAGTCCTGTTTTTCAAGAAATTGATTTCTCTTCTCCCCTTCCTCCCCTCCAATCCTGCCCCCCTCCCCTTTACACTACAGACTATCTTGAGCAATCCTCACGCCTCAGCTATAACCATGGACATCCTAGATGTTCCTCAAGTCAGGGAAAGGGCTTAGTGATGCTCTTATCTCACCAGCCCCACCATCCTTAGCCGGAGTAGTCCCAAGTATGTACATAACCCTTTCTGCCAGCATGTGGGAAAGCAGCACGAGGCAGCACTAGCATGTTCTATGAACAATGAATATAGCAGGGAGTTTATATTTTAGTACCTTTTAAAGCCAGAGTGTATTCTGACATCATTGGGCAGCTTTTTTGGTAGATGTTGGCCACAGCATCCCGCCCCAGCCACTACAATATGGGATGTGATCCTGTTGGGTGCTGTGGTCTCAGGCACCGGTGCAGGGCTTGATCCAATATATATCTCCAATACAGGTGTCTGCTCTGACCCTGAAGTTGATACCAGACTGAAACAGCCTCCCAAAGTTTCTCAGTAAAGGACTTCCAAATTCCCCCATTTTCCTGCTTCAAAGCTGTTTCTCTTTCAGAAAGTGCCACAGAATATTTAACAACCACCCCTTCCCTCAGACGCCAACTCACCCCTTGTACGTACCAGGCCCTCCACATTGAAATATCTTCTTTTTCTGTTGTGGTTTGGGGGTTGGTTGGTTTGAAACCTAACAGAAACCTGTGTGAGTTGTCTCTTCATAACAAACCTGGTTACCCATGGCCAGGTAGGAGGACACTTAAGTTGCCTAAATCTAGGTGCCTACAGGTAATAAATCTGGGGGAAGGTAGGGTGTCTCTCTCTTTCATAAACACCTAAAGTCAGCTCTCTGCCAACTTTAGAATAATAAATCTCACCATAAATTCAATATAATTCACTGTGAGCATCTACGCCAAAGCACTGACCAGGGTACTATAACAAGCTTCAGACTTTTATTTTGGAACAAAAAAAGCCAAGAAATATGTGGCACGAAACCAAAATCATGTCCAGAATCTGAGACTCCTGAAAATATTTTCTGAGATGCAGCTGAAAACTGCTGGTTTGTTGGTGTTTTTTTTGAATCTCAGAGTTATTTAGCAAAGATTTTCCTGTGTCTATAATACTCTAGGGGAATTAACAGCATTCAAAGATCTTTACATCTACAGTGCTAGACATAGGTTGTAATTAAAAAATAATTGTAGTTGTTAGTTTATGCCTAACTACAGGTAGCTTCTCATTAAATCAGTGCTTCACCATTTATCTGGTTTACTGGTTTCCAATTTCTGTGATTTTTGCATAGTAACTAAAAAGTAAAGCATTCTTTGTTTCTGAAAATCTTGAGTTATCACAGCAAGAAACATATGTTCAGCCAATGGAACTTATGCAAATTAGGACCAAACTAAGTCCTAAACCTCACTTATTAAAAACCAAAACAGATAAATATGAAAACATAGTGACTTTATTCAATATGGTTGGAGGTCTGTGTTGTATTGATTAATCATTCCCAAATGTTTTCTTCAAGCAAGAACTGGTTGTTTTGAAAAACCTGAGGTTAATGGGATTTGGGGGTTTAGTTTTGTTTGTTTGTTTTCTTTTTTGAACAAAGTGATCTTGAGTAGAGCAGAGAGAAAAATCACAATTTACATCTAGTGGGAAACTCCAGTATTCCAACATTTGTCTTTCTCAAATTTGGTCGAAATACTGAAATTTCACACATTTTTGTTAACAAGAGCTCAGGAAAAAGTAATCAATGAAGAAACAGTGCAACATATTTTTCCGAGTGATTTCAATATTAAATTCTGCTTTCTGTGCTACTGATTGCCCCGCTGAGTTGTACTTCAGAAATCTCATGGGCTCATTCTCCTTCCTTGGCTCCCTGAACTGCCTGCGTCTCCCGAGGCGCAACCTGTGTGGACTAGTGAGTGTTGAGAATTTCTCTAAAGGGAAACTCTGATCAACAAGGTCATGGGGGACAGAATGCAATAAAAGAGGAAAGGAGTTTTCTTCAGGACACGGGTGGGAGAACAACTCGGAGTGATTTGTTGTTTAATGAAATAACAGTGAAGGAAGCAAACATCATTCCAACATCAAGCAGTAGAATTTGCTGTAAAAAAAACCCCACAAAACCACCCAACTTGTTCCTGCAAGTGATACAACTTAAAAATAAAGGCAGAGTATTGGAAGGCACTAGATCAATCAGCTAGTGGAAACTCTGCTGACTATATAAAGACTTTTAGCTGTGCGTGCAGAAAGGAATTGAATCCCAGAGGCTATGCCTGCTTTGCACCTAGGACTTCTTCTGCTTTGCACCTAGGACTTCTTCTGCTTTGCACGTGGGCTTTTGTCCCACCATCAAGAGAGATGGCAGTGGAGACGGTGTGCCCTGACACAGGGCTGGGGGGTGGCCACAGCATCCACATCAGGAGCGGGTGTAACAGCAGAGTAGAGCAGGATGATGGCGTCGCAGTGGTTTGTCTTTGGTTCCTATTTTTAATTCTTCTGGTCAGGATGGCATCTTGACATACCAGTTTGGAATATGCTTATACTAGATGGTATGGATGTTTTGACTGAGCAGCTATGAGGTTGGATTTTTTTCTGACCTCAGCAAGTTTAATAAGATATTTATAAGTTCCCTGCAACCTTAATGATGCTGTTAATGTAGGTATGATATGCACAGAAATGAATTGTAGTCTAATAAATAGAATAAAATGCACTGTAAAACAAATGCTTTATAGATTTAAATGAATATATGAGATACATGGATTGGTTCATGAAATGGCAGGCTTTAAAATGTGTTCTTCAGTTCTTTCCCTGATACGCTGGTTTTCAGCATCAGTTAATATCATGTCCTGCCAGGACAAAGCAATTGTGAAGATGGAAAGTCCGGCTTTTGCTTTGGGTCAGGCACAGAGGCAGTAGCTCTTACAGCAACTGTGTGTTGGTTTGGGTTTGTGTTTTTTTTTGTTTGTTTGTTTGTTTTACCAAAAAATAGATTTGGGTGGAAAATTCCTGTCCAGCTCTAACTTTTGTTGATCACTCTGCGCAGTGGTTTCCTGGTAGGCACAGCCATGAAGTGTGAAGTCTGTGAAGGCTGGCAGCTTCCAGTGCCCTCAGCCCTTCCCGGCCCGCAGGCAGCCCCCACGCCGCCACAACACACTAATTAGCTCCAGGCAGCGCTCACCAGCAGAGGAGTCCACCGAGATCTCTGGTCTCAGTCCAGATTTCACTTTCACTTTAATTTGGAAGATGGTATCAAGTATCTAAGGAAAACGTGTCCTTTAAGCTATACTCGGTGGGCAAAAGGGATATTCAGAAGTTTTGGGGGTTTTTTTCTGAAGACTGCAGTAAGATTTCAGTTGAAAAGTATTCATATGCTTCTTTCTTAGCATATTTGTTTTATTTTTTTTTTTAAGCAATGGAAAACTTTTTTTTTTTTTTTTTTTGGCAAAATGACCTCTAAGACCAGTAGGCTTTTGTGTGAGACAACAAATATTTGTTTAAACACACAAAACTTCAGGACATTACTTACATGCCTAAAATTACAGCCGTCTTTCAATACCATGCTTGTTGGACACAGGTGAGAAATTCCAGGAATCAAGTGCCCGTGCTCTGACTGGTCTAAAATATTTAATTTCGGAACTAATGCCTTACCCGTGCCTCCTTTGTTATTAAGGTGCGTTATGCAATAAATGCATGGCAATACAAAGGAAGCCCCGCGAACCGTTAATCCCCCAGCCGGCTCCGGGGGCTCGCTGGATGGTGGCAGGCGGGGGCCGCAGCTGCAAAGCCCCCTCAGGGTGGCCGGGGAGCGGGTCGCAGCGGCAGCACCAGATGGCCCCGCAGACAGCCGGCGTAGGGCCAGCAGAAGCTCAGCCACGGCCTCGCCAGCCAGAGCTGGTTTCGTCCCGTGGTTTCCACTCGAAACAGCTCCACCGCTCGGTTCCTGGGAAGGCTTATTAGCTCCGGCACCGTGCCGCGGGAGCTCACGGCATCGGCTCGCGGCCATCGCTGCGCCAGGGCTAATTAGATCCTACAGGAGCAAAGCGCCGAGGAGCAGAGCGCAGGGATGATTCGGTGGCTGTACGAGGAATCAGCCCGGGTCAGTCGGGGACAGATCTGAACCGCGGCTTACGAGCCCTGCTTGATTCCAGCTGAGGCTACAGAGCCATTTAGACCCCCGCAATATGTCTATAATCTTGGGGTTTTCATTACCCGCAGTATTCCAGTCCCCTTTTATGTCAGGTAACAGGGAGCTGACTGTAGCTAGCGGGGCTGGACTACTTGTAAATACTTGAACTGTCTGACTTTTTTTTTTTTTTTGAGTGATTTGTCTTGCATCTTCGTACTTGACTAATTTCGCATTCCGGCTAGTTGTTGTATTTAATATTCTATTTGTGTTTTCCATTCCACTGCTACCACGATATGCACCTTCACCAACATTACTGCTAATGACTTTCTCTTCTTTTCATCAATAAAACACATATTCTCTGGAGTGACAGTAAGATCATCTGCTAGAAACTGCATTACTGTTAATAAGACAATACAAAGAATAAAGAGAATTTATTTCAGCCCGGCAGCTGTAGCATCACTTCGTTACTGGGACTTGTTTGCATGTTGGAGGTGGGGGTAGGCTTTCTTCTTCCTTCCATTTTTGGAAGTGGGTTTGTGGTTCATTCGCTAGAGCTGCGTTACCATAAGCCTTAAGAGGTTCATATTTCTGTAATATCTATGCATCAAATGTGTCAAAACCAGAGATACCAGATAATACAAATATTTTAATGGGCAACATGAAACACAGCCTGTGAGATGGGGGCGGGGGGGCTTATCCTCTGGTAGCTGATTTCATGGGCATCTTTGTCTACTCCGAATATCCACCTCTATCTATACTGTGGAACAAAGGCATTATTTATAATAGAAGTTTCTTTGTGTTCAGAGGACATTGGCAGAAGTTTGTGTGAGTTGAAAACTGGGTAAGCAGTAGTGGCAGAGTCTGGTTGTACATGAGTATCTGACCGCTCATCTCAATGGCCAGCCCTCATCAATGTAGCGTGGAATTACATCCCGAGTACGTGAATGTAACAAGGTTCTGTGGGGTGCAGAGGATAGGTTGCCTTTTGACAGCTAATCTGGTGCTTTCAGGAGGAAAGGAAAAAATCTGTAAAAGAAAAAAATCTTTTGTTTTGTGTGTGCTTTGTGGTAAATGATACATTAGCCTGTAATCTCTTCTATGGTCAAAAGTGCTACCGTGCTCGTCTACGGGCATCATAACCTGCACAGAACAATCTATTGTCTGTGTTCCCTCTTTTGCACTAAAAAAATAGAGAAGTGTTCATTAGTGATTTAAATCCCCAGTTTCTTACAAAGCCAGTTTAATCATATTAATTCACTAATTTACATACATGAGCAAGCAAGCGGTCCAGTGATTAGGCAATGGACACTGAGCCACGTAGGAGATGCTGTCCCTCCTGCAGTGCAGTGCAGAATGGAGCCTCCAGAAAATGCCCACCTTTGGGGTAGCGTGTTGGTTTAGGTTGTTTGTAAGCCCCTTCCCACCCCCACTTCTGCTCCAGCTCTGCTTTTTCCTGCTCTCCGCAGCTGCAAATGACTCTGCAACACAGCTGGGTGTGGATGTAGAAATAAGAGGTCTTGTGAAGCTGATGAGTTGCAAGCAGCTTGAATTTTCAATCTTTTTCCTAGGAAAACTGGGTATACTGGGGTTTTTTTGTGGTATAAAGGTGTTCTCACAGCTGCAGTCTGTATGAGCAGGAACCTTCAGGTGTGTGTAGGGGTATTGCAAGGTAATAAAGTGCTGGACAGGCACAGGTTGGGTTTTTTTGTTTGTTTGTTTGTTGTTTTTTTTTAAACCCAAACAAACAAAACCCCGAACAAAATTGGCCAGCCAGGGTCCTGGTTGGAGTGTTTTGGTAGGATGTGGGTCCTCAGTGGGTGCCTGCTGCCAAGGCTTTTTGGTGTCTGGGATTCCCAACCCTGGCCATTTTTTATCCTGTTGACTTCTCCCTACAGAAAAGGACCACTGATATGTTGAGAGACGTTGTTGAGAGGCTTTAAAGAAGTAATAATGATCAGCGTGCCTAATGTGGTTCCTACCTAGTGGAGAATAAACACCTCTGGACATTTCTTTATGCCAATAGAAATAAAGAAAATGGATCCTCTCAACTCTGATGATGACTGGAGGTCACATTATAACATTCTTGATGATTTTTGCCTTTCATCACAGATATCCTCAGTAGACACAAACATATGTAGCAAAAGAAAAAAACTGTCGTATGCCTATAAAACATTAAAAAGAGAAAGAATTGCAGTAGACCACTGAGTCTGTGGGTAGAACGAGATAGATCTCGAAAAATGGAAAGAAATATTATAACAATGCATAAAATAGTATAAAAGGAAAATATTAAAAAGCTTATTTCCATACATTCATAAGATGAAGAAACAGAGTAAATCAGCATTTTATTTTTTAATTTTATCTTAAGATTTTAATAATTGATTTATAACTAGCTTGTCTAAAAAGACCATAATTTTGTTTAAGTATGTACTTTCAAACATTAATATAAGCACTTGCCATATGTTTCTAAAATGATAATGATAAAAAGGGCCCTTTTAATGGTTGAGATTTTGCCTAGAAATTATGCCAACAAAGGCTTCCATAATACTTCAAGCATGTGCCTTCTGCTTCTGGGGCATTAAGTTTCAATCCTGCTGGGTTTTGTTGTAAAAAAATTTCCTATTCATAGAGCAATTCTAAGTAATTCCTGACCCTCCCAAAAGGAATTCCCCCTTGTCCAAAACCTTTCCAAGGTAAAGGAGGAGTCTTTAAAAAGTACAGTAATAACCCTCTGAAGTTGCAGTAGCTCTGAAGATATTTTCAGATGTGTACTGAAATATATACAATCAATTGGCTTTCGGAGTGTGGCTGACCTAGAGAACAATCCCACAAGCTAAGTGCTTGTATCAACATTAAAGCTGGTTGTGTGTTCACTTACCCTACTCAAGGGATATCACTCATAAAATTTAGAATCAACATAAAATATTGGAAATGCTTACGCTACAAATCTTACATTCTCTTTAAGAGTCAACCCGTCTCTTCCCTTGAGTAGGGTAAGCATGGGTACAGTCTTCCCTGGCACAGTTTGTTTATATCACAGTTTGTTTATATCACAACTATAAACAAACAATTAAGCTTTCTTTTAGTAGCAGTTTCCTTAAGTCAATGGTCAACTTATGCAGGAGAAAAAGGAAGCTGCTTGAGGAAGAGGTACTCTCCATGTGACGTGCTTAGGAAGAATTGCAATAATCACTTATACTATTTATTCCTTTAATTAGTGGCTATTGTCTCAATTTTGTTTTGCCCTTTAAAAGGTTTTCTTAAATATATACAGACTTATGTCTGTGACAAGTGGGACAAACTATTCCTATCCAAGTAGAGAAGGGCCCTGTGGGCTGTAAGAGTGTACACAAACAATGCTTGCTTAGGATTTCAAAATACTTGTTCCTTAAACTAGAGATTTTAGCAAATGATAGCGAGAGGGAGAGAGGGTCTTTTCGTGAGTTACTGCGCAGACACAAATAATTTGGCCTTAGATACATGGTGAAGAAGTATATATAAATGGCTTATTTTTAATTCAAGGCAACATCTGCTGTTAATAGGGTGAGTAATTAAGTTTAGGTTTTGAGTGTGTTAAATGTTCTTCCAAGTTATTTCAAACTTGCCCAGGAAGCTGGTTTAAATCTGTATGCTGCATGTTTATTATACTTTTAAGAATGATTTAAAGTAGAAAGAGGCACGTTACCAATGATAGAGGTTATGCAAAAAATTATGCTATTTGAAAAGGCACGTGCTAATTAGACGGTATAGGGCCATTAGCAATACGTCTGAGGTTTCAGTTAGAGATGATCATTCCCAGTAGAAGAAATGTCTACTATCTTACTGTTAGCTGTCTTACTGCTACTAACTGTACAGGATTCTGAGTATGGCAACAAGCTGAAATACGTCATAGAATTTTGTAAGTGTAGGTTTTCCTGTTTTGCAAGCATACAATATTTCCTATAACAATTTATGCATAACTGCTCATGAGGATAAACGTAATTAAACAACTGGTATTTAACTGACCCTTCTTTATCTTTACTTCACAGTCTACAGTTTGCTTCTAAACTGTTAAGGTTTTTTTATCACCACAAAAGTCTGGTATGCAGTACTGTGTCTTCTAGCTTATATTTTAGCTAGATATTAATAAGGACCTCCACTTGTTTTTCAACTTTTCTCTTGCATAGCTCCAGTGAATCCATCAAATATTTCATTATAACAGGTTCTTACTGTTCTGCTTGCTCTTGATGCAGTTGTCAGATTCATAGTTAAAGCTGGAAGAAGTCTCTAATAACTGGAGATTACTTTCCTTACCAGGGCAGAAGTATGAATGCCCTCATAACCTGCTCCAAATGTTTCCCGTGAGTGCTCAACGCCAAACCAGAATATGATCAGCGTAGTATACACTTCCACATATGTTATATTTACAGGTCTTGCAAAGTTCTCTTTTTCTCACAACTCCTTTGATATCATTATTCCTGGGAGTGCAATCAATCAGTAAAGCTGCCACATGCTACTTCATGGCAAAGGGAACTGAAGGAGGAATAAAGCATTTTGGAGTATGAATGGACCTTTAGGGTTGGTGAGTTTCACATTCACATTACTATTCATGGCTTGTTTTGCTTGGTCCTTGGGCAGGAGGAAGTTCTTTCATCCTACATGCTGAATTGAAATAGAGGACACCACAGAAGAACCTATGCCTGCCCTAGCTAAAAAAATACTGGGCAAAAATAATTGGCAAGCACAGAATCACAGAATGGTTAGGGTGGAAGGGACCTCTGGAGGATCACCTAGTCCACCCCCCCTGCCAGAGCAGGGTCACCTACAACAGGTTGCACAGGACAGCGTCCAGGCGGGTTTTGAATGTCTCCAGAGTGGGAGACTCCACCACCTCTCTGGGCAGCCTGTTCCAGTGCTCCACTACCCTCAAAGTAAGGAAGTTCCTTCTCATGTTAAGATGGAACTTCCTATGTTCAAGTTTATGCCCATTACCCCTCGTCCTTAATGAAGAGTAGTGACAGCCAAAGGAAGTGGTTGAATAATGTGTGGTCTTCAGCATTGCTATTTGTCCCATGTCCATTTCTGAGAACTGTTATGACTTTGTCCCCCTCAAACTGATCAACTGTAATGGTGGTGGTGGGAGCAGCAGAACTGCTGAAACCATCCATTGCCCAGCTGCAGAAAGAGCTCGATGCGTTCCTTGATTGCAGAAGTTTATTCCTCTGGGCAGGGGTAGAGAATGATTGAGGAGGAGGCCAAGAAAATTAAACAAAGAAAATCATAGATTGGTGTGGGTTGGAAAGGACCTTAAAGATCATCTGCCACAGGCAGGGACACCTTCTACTAGACCAGGTTACTCAAAGCCTCATGCAACCTGGCCGTTGGTGAGGGGCATGTATTAACTGAAAACAGTTGTGTCCTCCTCATTGCAACTTTGGTGTTACCTGGAATAACTCTGCTTTCGCTCACAAATGAACAGACAGAAGGTGTTCTGAGCAGGTGGTGTTGTGCTGCTGTAGTTGTACAAAACCTGGATGAAGCAGGACTTGTTTGAGATTGTTTGTCTCTTAGTAGCTACTGAACAGCAAAATGCTTACAAATCATTGGAACAGTCAGTGAAGAGATGTTATATCTTCCAAAAAGCCTATTTTAATGAATTAATTTTACATATTTTTAATACTCCAGTTGCATTAAGATTTATATGCGACTGAGTTATGTCTGCTGCGGGAAACAGCTTTAGAATTTCTTGTCATTTATGTATTTAAATTCTTAACCATAATATTGCATTAATGTAGTTGTACTGAATTTTAAATTGATCTAAAGGTATTAATACTATACACCATATACACTCTTTAGCGTGTAAATATCATAATGCAGTAACAAAATGCTAATTGGAAAATATTTTTCACAGTCTTGCTACAAGTATTAGCTTTTTGCATTAATTTCTGATGGCTTATAATCATTATAGCAAGATGACTTGAATGAAATTCTTTGATTTATAAAGGTGTAAATGAACTCTGAATCAATTTCTGGATCTTGTAGTCTTATGATACATTTCTGTCCTGTGCCTTTTTCAAGTGGAGCGAGGGAACCCTTATAAAGCCATCCACAAAATAGCTACCTCTGGCGATGTATTTGATTTGAAATCATGAATGTTTCAGAAAAGACTGTTGTGGTCTTGTGAGCTAGAATAAAAAAAGCCCCAAACTCTAACCTTTGTTTATACTGTGGAAAAACAAGTGCAGTTTTAACACAATTAGCTATTTACAAAAATTTTTGCATTTGATTTTTCTTTGAGGATAAATGAACCTGAAGTCCATTTGAGGGCATTCCCTATTGGCTGCGTGTAAATCTGTAATCTTTGGTCTCAGACCACTAACAGGGCAGAAGACTATGATATGGTTATTGCCAGTACCAGGGAAATACCAACAAGCAGAGAATAAGGCAGTTGCTGTCTGAAATGTCTCGTGCAGAAGAAATTACTCCCTTGGTCAAAAACATTACATACCAAATATCCTATGGGGCTTTACTAGACCTTCACTGGAACTGTGGAGATCTGGCGTCTCTTTCCTGCCATGGTGAGGATGTGGATATTATCTTAAATAAAGCATATCACCCCTGAGACGCCATTCGGCCCCCCCACCCCCCCTTCTTTTTTTCTTCTCTAGTCCAGCATCTGTACCATCAGAAATTCTTTTGAGAGAAAATAATGCATTTACAGCAATTATGAGCAGTATTTCACTTACCTAAACCAACAATTCACCTACCACCAGTGTAGTATGTGCTTCTGCCAAGAATGCAGTAAGTAAATGCTGTCAAAAATAGATTATAATTTTTGCTGAAATTTTCACTGCTAATGCACCTTTTATGCAAAACAATCACTAGAATTTTCTAAATATGCTTCCCTTATGCAGAGACTGTTAATGGAAACACATTCTATACTGAAAACTGTTTACTGTTAGATTTTAAAAACAGGTTCTATAACACAGATCTTATTAATGGAAATGTATTGTAAACACAAACTGTTTACGTTATACTATAAAATACTTTTATGCTGCCACACTCTTTAATGGAAAAGTACTGTATATACTGCACTGATTATTTTCTATTAAAGCACATTAAACAAAACCTGTTTTAAACCAATATCTAGTTCATAATTTACATGAACAATTTTAGCTAAGCATCCTAAACACAATCAACTTCATACAGAAAAAGCTTTTAAGGTATTTCTTGTTGAGTAACTGTACAGTGATTTCTCATTTGCAACAGAAAATGTGGGGAGATAGGAGTAATACGAGTTAGTTTTGAAGGTAGTCACGTTAAAACATGCTCGCTTTCAGGCTGGTAAAAGCGTTCTCGAACTAAGTTATATTGAACTGCATCTGCAATCTTCCTGCTCTACTCTTGGTTTAGGAGACTTCATTACTATTGCCCTTTCAGCCAGACAGGGCTTATATTTATACAAATTCACATACTAAAGGTCAACAACAGTGAAAATAACTCCATTAGGTAATAGCCCAAGTTCTTCAGTGACTCCTCGAGTAAGATTTTGGCAGGAAAGAGGTGCGTTCTCTCAGGAGAGAGTGGGTTGATCCACAGACTTCCTTCCTCAGAGAAGCACTCCCCAAAACAGTTTTGGGGCTTACACCCGCGACTGCTCCACTGTGGACAACGGGAACCCCATAGGCATGGTCCTGGGCTGCTTCCCTGTAATTCCTGCTCCGTAGGGGTGATCCCATCCTCCTCTTCCTCCCAGTGCTTGAGTCTGCTGCCAGGCAGTGGTGCTCGGGTCTTCCTTGCTGAGCCCCTGCTGGCAGGGGGACTGCTGTTAGTCGAGTAGGGGGTTTGGTGCTGAGGAGGGAGAAATGTAAAAAGAAGCATGTCATAATGAATCAAAAGGTCAGAAGATTGAGATTTTTGGTCTTTATTTACCTCCCCTGCAAAGAAAGGAATTCATTTACAGAGACAAGTAACATTGGATGCAAGTCCTCCGATCCCCACTGTTTTTGCAAGAGCTACTAGCCCATAAGAGCAAGTCGTCTCTGGTTTTGTTTTTGTTTTTTTTTTTCTTTTTTTTTTTCTTCCTTAACTCAGTTGCTGAGGGTTTAAATCTAAACGAACCTAAGCGGATGTTTTATTCTTCCAGTTTCCCCTGTGCAACCAAATAAACCTGTGAGTCTCTTCCAGGGCTGTACAAGGTGACAGCTTGAAATACTTATTTGAGTTCCATGAGGTGGTACGCCGAGAGTCACCATGTAGTTTAAATAGGAAAAGACATGTTCTATATTCTCTGCTCATTAATTTGGGAATAGACAGGTTACAGTCTGGGAAGGATCAGTTCTCCTCTTAAAGATTAAATTTTACCATTGACCTAATTTAAGAATCACTGTTCTTTAACACATTTGGTTTTTTTTTTTTATAGTTCCAGCACAGCAAATACTTTAGTAATACTCACTGCTGATAAAAGTTTTGGATCTGTAAAGCGGTGCACTGGGAACACACGGGGAATAACGTGGGCCAAAGAACTGATGGCGTGACTTGCTCTTTGATTTTTTTTTTTTTTCAGTGCCCAAAGTCTCTGCTACCTTACAGGGAAGACAGTATTGGAAGCGCTGCATTCTATTTAAGTCTGCTGCAGAAGTTTCCAGGCTTTTGCATCACATCAGATAGAGATATATTTTAAAATTCTTTTAAGTGACTTTAAATGGAGTCTTACAACATGTGAAGTCATCACTTCCTATAGTAGGATAGTATGAAATGGAAGGGCTTAGAGAGACAGTTATATTTAAAATCTTAGCATTTTCTTATAGCTAGCTTGTTTCAAGGGTTATAACTGATTGAAGCGCATTACCCGTTGTCCTGGTTCAGGCTATGCGCGATAGGCTGTCCCTCTCATTCTGATCAATGTTAGTATTTTTTTTTCTTTCTCTTAAAAATCCATTAAAAAAAAAAATAAAACCCCAACCTCAGCACTTGAATAGTTTGCATGATGTTGCTAGCACACACCTTTAACCCGTCGCAATAACAGTAGCATAAAGTCAGTATTTAGCAAGGACAAATGTTGAAAAAGCTCCAGCTTCTGTGCTCCGTTGTTGCCCAAGATTCTCCTCCACAAATAAAAGGATAAATTTTTAAAAATGGCTTTTGTTTCTGTGTAACTTACAATAGATAAACATTTAATAACAGTCAGCTATGACATTTACAAAGAGGAAAACATTTGAACACAGAGACTTAGCAAATTCTCAGGATTCTCAAGAGCAAATCTAAAATATTGCATCTTATTGTCCCCAGCTGAGCTCTATGGACGGTCACTAAGAAAAACTACTTTCTGTTTGCTGTAAAGCAGATTCCTGAATGTGTCCATTTCTCCTGGAAATTATACCCACACTGAGTTTGGTTCGTGCTCTGAATTTTGGTCTTCTCTTTCGAGTTATTTACATGCAGTCTTAGGGAAACAAGAAGGTGGCTAAGTTTTGGTGCTGAAAAAGATGCGATATTTTTAAGTTCTGTTTGAAACCTTTGAACTTAGGTGTAAAAAATATCACCTAAATATGGGACAGAGGGATTGGGGTTTGCACAAAGGAGCAGGATCTGTCGTTCTCTGTGGACTTTAAGGAAGGTAAAATGGTTTATAGTGCCCCTTTATTCTCAGTGCCTGGAACAGCTGGGCAGCGAGAGAGGAAATGGCTTTCTCCCAGTACTTGTCAAATAACTGATCTGCAAATTATCCCTCCAAGGGACGAGGCAGACAATGACAGTATGTTCATAAATGAAGAGTAAAGTTGCAGTACTCTGGCCAAAATTCACAGAAAAGGATTAAAACAAAGGTTTATGGGCTTGAAATTTGACTAATAAAAATATAATTACTCATTTTATTAATAATCTACACGGCTACCAGATCAGGATTAATTAAATGCAGTCTGTGCTACGTAATTATCAAACCAGAACAAGTTATACGTGCACATTACATGTCTGTATATTTCATACAATTAATGCTCTGTAAATGAGCACGTGCCCAATATTTCCAGGTATCTTCTGTCCAAGGCAGTCTGATTCAATAGCCCCTGTAAGATACGAAGAAAAGAGGAGGAAGTTCTTGCAACAAATACTGCTTGCAAAAGTGCAATCTCTATTTTCTTCAGTATCACGGAGAAGCTACTCAGCTTATTACACCGACTTCCTCTTCGATGGGAAATAACTAATTTCTTGAACTTGCAATTGCTTGGTTGAATGAATTTAACAAAACATGTTACAGTACAGAAAATCTAGTTACTCGATTGTGTTTTCTGTTGTACAGTAAAGAAACAGAGCACAGCCTAACAAAATACTTAAGTGTTTATAAGCTGAAACATATTTCAGTAACATCTGATTAGAAGTGAGTATCTTGGGCCATCTATCATTATCAGTATTAAATGTATTATCCCAACTGAAATAATAAATTTCATTTTACCTGTGTTTAATAGCAAACATGAATCAGAAAATGTTTCCTGAATTTTATTACAATTCTGTTATAGCTCGTTTATAACTGAGGACAATGAAGTACTTGCAGAATACAGAATGGTATAATCACTGAAAAGATAAAAAGCTCCAAGCTACCTGTTCTATATTGTTAGCATAAATGGAAAATAAGATTGGATCAAGATAAGAGTTTTGCAAGACTGCCTTGGTTTTATTCTCAACAAAACTCTGCTCCTATCTGATCTGACACGCAGTTTATTCTGAATAAGGGCCTAATCTTGAAGTCTTCATCCAGACAATGAATGCATGGGCTGCACGTGGCCTCAAGCCTACGTGTTTGTGGCTGGTAGGACTCGGTGCAATTAAGGCACCTCAATAAAATGAATTCTCAAGGATTTCAGCATGAGCCTGCAGCACTTCAGAAGCAGCTGACAGAATCCCCCATTGTGTCTTCTCTGATCTGGATATAGTAGGAACTGTGTGGTCTACAGAAACCGTGTGATCAAACAGCTTCGCTGGGTTTCTGCAGTAAAAATTGCAGAATGTGCTTTTCAATTCAGCTGTTCTCAAGAAAATTGCAATGCTATTTTTTGGGAGCAGCTGAGAGCATGTTTGGTAAAATCCATATTCTGCTGAAATTTCTTTGAGTCAAACCAAATACCTTGAGCAGGTTTGCAATGGTATTGCAATTTCTTTTTCTTGCGATAGACCAGTCTTTAGGGGTAACTGTTATGCTTTGGAATTTGCTTTGCCTGACTTTCTTGAAAAGTGTGCGTGCTTGCATATGTATATGAGTGTGTGTGTATGTATAAATTCATATATATGTGCACGTATTCTAATTCTGAAGTGCTCCAGATAGAGAACAGTGATGATATGCAAAGATTTATCAAATGCTTATGTGTGGGTCTTTTTTTTTTTTTTTTTTTTTGTCCAGTAAGATAGCAGAACATTTTGGTCTACCTATAAAGTAATACAGAGCTTTATTTTTCATAGCCACTGCAGTGTTGACCTTGGCAGTGGCAAGGGGACCAGGTGGTTGTCACCTGCAGCAGTATTTTTAGTTAGTTTGGAACAAACAGCATTTAGTACTGGCCAGGATGGTGCTATGAGATCTGTAGGTGAAGAACTTAAAACTACATCTGGACTCTTATTACTGGAACTGTTTGTCTATAAAAAGCTCTTGTCGTTTTCTTGTGACTTTCTGCTTTGAAGTATTGGTTTTTCATTGAAATTGAATGCCATTACAAACATTAAATGTGGAAAAGTGAAGCAGTAAGAGCTGTGATATATACTATTTAAACTGCTAAGCCATTTTGTAAAGCCTGAAAGGTTGGAAAGATAAGGAATTAAAGAGACATTTGTGAGCTCTAGAAAGTACTGCTGGAGAGAGTATTGTTTTGATGATTCATTAATTCACTTTTTCCTCCACGTAATCTTACCTCTCTTCCTTTCATTTCTGTATTTGTGTATTTTACTATAAATCTGTGTGTGCCTTTATGGAGTATCAGGTCCCCGATTAGAGATCTGTGTAACTTAAACTGCATACATACAGTATTACCAGAACCCTACTGCTTACTGCTGCTGGATGATGAGTAGGTGATAACAGTTGGAGACTCTTCACTACTGAATAGCTGATGTCCAAAGTAAGATCAATGTGAAATGAACCAAACCTATAAATTACAAATGCAAAACAAAGTGTTGTTTGTCTGTCTGTTTTTCAAACTTATTTCAATGCCCTGATAGCGAGTGAGAAGCATCTCTGTTTTCCTCTGATGTCTTGTAGTTTACATAATTTCTCAGTATTCAATAAATAGGTTGCTTGCTTTGGAGCTAAATATTTCTTTCCTCTCAGCTTTTAGGGAATATCTATAAAGTTATTTTGTTTGCAGAAATCCTCACTTAAAATTTTCAGTGACCATTGCAGGTGCATAACTAAGCTTCCTAAGAAAAAGAAAGAGGATATGTCACCATAATTCTGAGATGCTTCTCTTGGAAACTCTCCAAGAAAGAACTTCTACCAGTTGCCTCCCTGGAATGATTTTGAAATGCCATACCAATAAACGGAGAGCAGCAGTGCTGCTGTCCCTATCTGATGGATTTTTTTTTCTTTTTTCTTTCATACAATCCTAGAGGAGACTTTCCACACGGGAGATCCTTCTCTCGTTCCTTTTGCTTTGTTTCACCAGTTCAGGTGCTGGCAGGTTGGGAGATCCAAGCAGTGCATTGGGCCAGATGACCTCCAGAGGTTCCTCCCAATCTCAATTATTCTGTGTGTATGCGCATACATTCAACTTCTTTAGGTGTGCAGACAGATGTTTAGTCCAGGTATTATTGTGGTGTCTTATACCTCTGGTTGTTCATCAGATACCTCTTGTACTTATCTGATAGTGACTCTGCCAGTTTACCGAAAATGTCTAGTGTACGTTCATTCCACATAAACTAAACTAAGCCTGCATGTGACGACAAAGTAGACTTGTTCTTTCTCAGCTCTCATCCCAGAGTGAACTGCAAAACGTTTTGTTGTCATGGCCATACAGCAAGCCCTGTAAATGTGAACTAAGGGGTGTGATCTGAATAAAATGTTCTCTTTCTAGCAGTAGAACAAGGGGACAAATGCCGCCTTTCCGTGAGTTCCTATGTATAAATGGAGTGGTTGCACATAGATGTTGCTTGTAATTATGGTCCAAATCTACTTTTATTATTCGGGGGAAGAAAACCCAAAACATCCAGGACCAGAACAATCTTAAATCTGTTCTCATGTGAAGAAAAAATGCACACACACATATATACGTAAGTATATCTCTCTCTCTCTAAAAAAATCCAACTATAAGGAAGAAAAGAGTTATTTGTAGAGCTGACCGAAGGTCAGTTCCAAGTTTAACATCCAAGTTAGTGGCTTGTATTTCTCTAGGTGTCTGTTGTTACAGCCCAGTGCCATAACACAGCAAAAATATTGACTGTTGGTGGGAACTTGACATTTAAAATCCTTCTGCACCATTGATCCTCACTGTAAAGATCTTTACAATAATCTTTTTAATAAAAACTTCCAAGAAAGATGGACTAAGGATTGGTAAAGAGCTGATAATGAGTAAATAAACATAATTAACCCCCAACACACTTTAGATATGTCCATCATTAATTTCTTTCCTCGGTAATTTACTTATGATTATTGGATGATTACTGACTTCCTGCACACCAATGGTCTATTTGTTAATGACTCAGATCCTAATATAGTTCTTGAATTCACACCATTATAACTTTTATTCTTTAAATAGAATTGAATGCAAGTTCATTCCTTTATTATGAATAAATGCTTATTCTTTTTCTAGGATTTAAAGAAAAATAATATAAGATCAATTTAATTGGCATAAGTGAAGAATTTTTTAGCATTACAGAAGCAATCCTACCTGTTAGAAATATACTAAAAAGAATCAGAAAATTAATTAAATTGTTTTTTTCCAATAAGGATACACAGGAATTTTCTTCCAGGAATCCATAGAGATCTTTGTGTGGTTGCAGCATATAAGAAAAATAACTGCAGCTGGTGCTCCTAATTGTTTTGCTACTCTGGTCATCTTAGCAGAGAAGTCAATAACGGACTCCTCCAAGACGCTGATCCCTGGGGTACTGGGTTCACGCACATGGAGGAAGAGCTGGGAGAACAACAAAACACTTTCCATGGCCAAGAGAATTATTGTTAAAACGTGTTGTATCTGTGTATAGACACATGACTGTTATGAACAAAAATTAATAACTGCTAATTACCTTTAGCAGGTTCAAACCATCTAAGTTGGTGACAAACCTGACAAACACAGAAACCTGACTCACGCATACTGACCTTCACCTTGCTTTTTAAACTGCAGCTTTTATCACAACATGCATCTGTTCAGATGGTTAATAGTAATGGCCATAATAACCATCACACAGGGCAGTTTGTTCCTAAGCCTATTTCGTAAATACTGTTCCCAAGTACTTAAAAAAAATAAATTATTTGGTCCATTTTGGCTTCAAATGAGAATTGAGTAATTTTGTCTCAAATCCATTCTGCCTATGCACTTTGTGTGTCCCTTCTCTTTGACATCCAAAAATTCAGTTGTGTTCTGTGAAATAATATATACACAATATAGGGACTACTCAAATTGATTGGGACAACTTTAAGAGAAGATTAAGATCTTTACCTGGCACGAGGATTTTGATCTAGAACCTTTCTATATGAAAGATGAGGGCAGGCATAATTCTGATGAGTCTTAGCTCTGATATGAATCGGGAATAGCTGTTCTGAGGTGAGCAGGGCTATACTAGTCTAAAAAGGATGTGGGAAGATCAGGCTACAAATACACGACTAATATAAATATGAAATTATGTGTGTATGTGTGTGATTGTGTATGCATAGATATCAAGACATTTTTAATTTCAGAATTTTCTTTGCTATTACTAGAATTTCTTCTTCAAAAAAGAAAATGGGTGTAGAGCATAAAATGTTTGCTCCTGAGTTTTTTTTAAGGTGTTCTATAAAAAAAAATGCCACAATAGTCCTTTTTTTTTTTTTTTTTTTTATCCACTGTCATTTGGACTTCGGCACTTACATTTTTAATCTAATTATACTCGCCTATCCTGAGACCACATGAACGAAAAAATTTGCCAGAGCTGTTATCAGAGGTAATTCAGTCTAGAATTACATTTTGAAACACTGTTAATTGATGTATATCTAAGACCAAGTGCACTATGCAAACTTACTGAAATTGAAGAGCTGGATCCTAGAGATTGTTTTCAAATATGCATTAATCAAAAAAGGTGTGAATATTGTTACTATATAATAGTACAGAAGATTCTCTAGGAATAATTTTACTGTAGCAAGTTAATAGTGCTGGGTTGGGTTAACTTGGCTTTGGAAGAAAAAGCTGCTGTGTCTGTGTAGTTCACCAACATCCTGAGTGGTTCTGATAAGGCCGGAAAAAAAATTGGTTGTATGTGGGACTTGGTAATTTTACACAAACCCAGAGTGAACCTTATTGACTTAACACAGTTATGTGTTGTGTATAGACATCTCTCCACACATCCTCTATTTATTTATTTTTAAAAAAACCAAACAAAACCCACCACAAATCCAACCTCATACATATACAATCTAGACAAGAATTGATATAAATCTTAACAACAGGGTTTGGGTGTGTGGAGTTGGGATAAAAGTGGACATCATTTGGAGCCAACTGCGCCGCTGCCTGTTGTGATGGAAATGGAATTATGATTGCTACATGTTCATTTGGTTGCTGAGATGTTCAGGAAATGAGTGTTGGTTTGTATTAATATAACTTGTATGGAAAAATCAGCAGGATGGGAACAGAGCAGATCAAGGTAAGCCAGTGTTTCACAGATATTCAGAGATTCTTAAAAGGCATTGGCAATGTAGAATACCTCTGCACTCTATATTCAAAGACATTTTAGTGATCAAAGGGGAAAAAAAAAACCAAAAAAACAAGGAGTTGTTTTGGGGGAACGTAAAAGTTACAGTGTCCCACTGATCTCTGCAATATCTCTGCCTGTTCTCTCGGGAGTGCATTTTAGAGAAGAGAGTCTTGTTAATTGCCTAGTACCTAAAGTGGGGTTTTGCTATTATTATTACAGAGTTTTATTTCTATTGACAAAATCAATAATAACTTGTGAGAAAGCCGCCAGGAGTACCTCTGTAATGCAGAGACCTGGTAAAGGGAACTTGGGTGAGGTTTGCCCTGAGGAGAGGAGGAGGAGGAAGGTGCTGCCGGTGGGCGGCCGAGGCTGTAGGGATACCTGTGCCCCCCGCAACACCCCCCAGCATCTGCCACGCCACGGGGGATGCACTCGCGCATCCCACGGTTTTTCTTCCCTTCTTTGGGGAAAGGAGCGGGAGGAAAAGTGTTGTTTACTATATCTGGGCCTTGAAAGCTTGAGAAACGCATTTCACACAGTGTTATGCCTGACGAAAACTTCACTCCCTTCTGAAGCACGAGGCCAAGCTATTTAAGTACCACTGTTATGTAAATATTTACATTCGTAAAAAAATAATATACTTTCTCGTAATAATTATATCTACTCTATGCATACCATCCTCGCTTAATGGCAAACATTAAAACAAGATACTTACAAAGAGAAACCCTTGTCATTTGGCAAAGAAAACTGCAGTAATCCTGCGCTACTTGCTCCCCCCCTCCATTTTAATTGTTAATATCTTTTCAGCATGCGGGAGAAGTAATCTCCTACCACGCTAAAGCAGTCAGCCTAATTGAAAAGAAATACAAGTCATCTAGTGCACAGCTGAAAAATTCAGCTAAAATGCAATCTGTCATTATCTTTCCAATGCCAATTTTAAATAGGTATTAAAGTAAACGGGGGAAACATCTTCTCATTTCTCCTGCGGTATCATTTCGTTTTTACAGAAATCCCTAATCCTCAAATGAAGATTCTGCTCGATACCCAACAAAACACTCAAGACTCAGCCTCAAGTGTCTTGGAAACCAGATCCAAAAATAGAGGAATAATTTCCCTATCATGAATTAATCTCATTTGAAAATGATTTTAAAAATACAGTTTATGCAATGCAAATCCTCGCTCCCAGAATAACCTGTATTTGTGGTTGTTATGCCACAGTCAAGAGATAAATTACTGCTCAGTGAGCTGTTTCAGCATGGCAACGTGAACTGCAGCTAGGATTAAGGAAACTGATGAAGCATAACATACCATGAAAGAAATGAAAACATTTTATAGGACACATGGGTATTATTGACAGGTTTCTACTTTTTAGATACACA
>NW_009649940.1:1137558-1223481 GCF_000708025.1 Charadrius vociferus
AAATGCCACATTTAAAAGTATTCACACTTTTAGTCCCCAAATTATTATGCACTATATAACACATTTCAATTTAATTGGAGAAATGTTGTATTGTGATGCTGAACACTTGTTTAATGGAGATAATATTTTAGCATGGAAGGGAAAGCTGGATTCATTTGAAGCTGAGACATCCTCAGATTTGTAATTACCACTGCTTGCTTCTGAGTAGGTAAAAGTATATTGAAAATATGTCAGATGGGGCCTTATAGAAAATCCATCAAGTCCTTAACAGGTCAAGCCCAAAAAAAAAAATCTTACTAAAGCTATTACCATCAAAGTTGATTTGGCTCCGGTCTCAGAAAGACAACTTTCTTCAGACTTCTCCAGTGACTGAATCCCCACAACTGCGGGAACCTTGGGATTTGCACCGTATTGGATGTGCTCAGCAAGTGTAAGGAAAGGGCTGGTTAAAAAGATAACCCCTACATGAAGCCTATCAAATTGAAAAAGAGAGTTTTTAGCGTTCTACTGTAAAACACGATGGCTAATTATTTTTCCTTCAGCGGCCTTGCTTTCTCATTCTTTCCCTGAAGTAGTAAAAGATTCAGCTGGATTGAACAGAGACTATGCTCTCAGGAGTAATCATCTGTTGGTAGAAAATGATGTGACGTTTCTGCTGTTATTCTTCCTGGTGTTTGCAAATTGCAAAATTTAGCAGTTAAAGTGCGACTGAGATACTGCCTCTGTTGTAACCATAGATGTAGTGGTAGAGAAGAAGTAAACAAGAAATAAGGGTTAGGAAGAATTCCTTCCTAATGTGTACTTTCTACTCAATCCCTTCATTTGAATCAATAGCAATTAGTATTTTAGAGGGATCCAGGTCAGTAGTTTTAAAGGCTCTTTCGGTGAGATAGCATAAGTATCTCTTGTCTTTTTTTCTCTCAGTGTCCATGTAGTCCTAAATTCATGGGGCACAGAGGTTTTAGAGTAAGATGCTCTAAACAGTGCTCCTAAAAACTGTGTTTTTGGTCAGTCCGTGGTCTGCAATGGTTTGCACGAAAGCATGGTTAGTAACAATGCTTATTGTCTCACTGGTGAGACCCAGTACTGGCTTAAATGGCCTGGCTAGGCTGGAGAATCTCATGGGTGGAAAGTTTTCTGCAGTTATATTTCGAGGAGCAGCTCTGCAATTTTACTGTCGGAAAAGTCTGAGCAGTGATGCAGCAGCTGTTGTAATGCCACTTACGCAGATTTTTCAGAGAGATACTGCAGGACGGTGCCTCTCAACGCTTGCTGGTGCGCAGACAAGTCCCACGTCCTGCGTAGGTTTGTACCTCTCCTCTCTGCTATGCTCGATGGCAGCAGGGGAGCGTTTCCGAAATCCCAGGACTGGGGCTGAGGATCACTGGGAGGCAGAGCCTATCAATAGGTGCCGTCGTCCTCATTCACCTCCCCGAGCAATTGGTACTTAGACATGACCGTGAGGTCTTCTCTTTTCCCACCTCTGGTAACTGCATCGATATTGTCATCTGAAATCCTACCACATAACTGCAAACTGAGAACCAGTTTGTTCTCAGTCCACATTTGAAGAACATAAAGCTTTCTATATAAATATCCAAATTTTATAAATGTAAGAAATAAAGCTTCATAGATGTTTCAAGGGAAATAAACGCACTTCTTCTTTGACTATTATACTTGTTTTGGTGCTATCGTTCAAGTCAAAGTTGGAAAACTGATAAATTTATGGTGGGACACGCACGGGGGGGTATGGAGATGGAGGAAGGCAAAACAATACTGAGGAGAATCTGGCTGAAAACTGGTTGGAATATGAACTATATGATGTTAGATAAGCTGCATTATTCTTTACTGTAGATCAAAATCCAGAAAATACAATTTTTCTGCTCTCTGTATTTCATTTGGAATCTGGAGAGAAAGGACAAAACAATAATAATAATAAAAGTAATATTAATAATAATCTCTTTCAGGGCCAGAGAGAAAACAGGGAATTTAGGCGATATACGTAGTGAGACTGCATGTGGAATGCAGATTAGTATGAATTGGGTGAGAGAAAATGTTTGTGCAAAACAATGCCTGTCTGAATACAGATTTCGTAATCAGCACAAGAAGACTCTGAAAACAGCAAATGATATTTTTGTGTTCTACAAAATGCCATTGTTTTCCAAAGTTACACTGTATTGTATGCATCATATTATGCAGCCTGGGATCTAGATGACAAAATCAAGCCAGTGAACTCAAAACACCTAGTGTGTCTGCTTTTCAAAAGCTGGTACACTGCTAAACCTAAAGAGAGAACAAAGGCAGAGGAATGATAT
This sequence comes from Charadrius vociferus, assembly GCF_000708025.1. Taxonomy (NCBI): domain Eukaryota; kingdom Metazoa; phylum Chordata; class Aves; order Charadriiformes; family Charadriidae; genus Charadrius; species Charadrius vociferus. The sequence continues at coordinate 1,139,871 of NW_009649940.1, forward strand.
TTTATTGGCATTTGGTAGCAATGAGATGCCCGTGGTTATAACTGTGGCATATAGAAAAGTTTCATTAACCTCCCCCTCACCCCAATAGGTCTGGGCCACTGGCTGAAACTACCTATTCCTATTCTGTTTGTTCTACACCATATATGTTAACAAAAAATAATTATTAGGAGGCCTTAAATTATACTTCTGTGTACCTAATATAGGAGAAGGGCTAACATGCAATTTTCCAAAGAGAATGTGGATTCTAAATATTATTTCTGTTATTCTGCTAGTGGTTAAAGGTGGTCAGGCTCTGGTGAGAAAAAAATATAAGCAGAACAAGATATGCTAGAACTCTGATTAAATAGTTACAGGTTATACTTATCACAGAATTTTCTTATTAATAAGAAAAGTCAGTTACCATCCTGGAGAGGGTTAAGTGTTAAAAGACTATTTAAAATTCCAGTAGGGTGCTTGCTTTTCTTTTTTTCCTAGTGTCTAGGGAACTACTCTCAATGCTATGTGTAGGTTGAAAGAGTAGCCGGTATTTTCTCTCTTCTCCATCCATCTTTCTTGAATATATTCTGCAAATTCTTTCAGTTGAACTTTTTATCGCCAGTTTATTTTGTGTTTAGTGATAGAAACTCTCAATCAGATCCATGCTGAGGCTGAGCATAGTAATAAATAAAAGCTGGTCCTACTTAACGCACATTTGGGGGATGGGATAAAATAAAAATTATGCAAAAGAGAAAAAAAAATCTACATTTAAAAAATAATTGATAAAAAGTATTTTCTGTTTCTTGTAAATGCCAAATATCTTTAGCTAAATTTATCTGCCACAGAAACTGGCCCCAATGTCCTCATCACCAACCACAGGACAAGTCCCAGCTGGAACCATTTATTGGCTTAGTCAAGTGCTCCACTACTTTGTTCTAAATATGTCAGCTTTGATTCATCCTTGGGCTTAGTTGCTGTCAAACACTGTTAAATGGAACTGGAATCAGCGTTGCACCTAGGTTTCCACTAAACCAAAACCGTAATCACTTCTGTAGAAATGTTAGTATTCCGTGGCACTAAAGAGTCACTTTGATAAGGAGTGTGGCGTTTCTGTGAGGGTATCTTGTATGAAAAGGAAAGCCTGGTCTCATCTTTGGCACCAGCTAGAGGTAAGAAGTTCATGACATCAGTACTGCAAGCTTTGGCAACAAGCTCTGCCCCTCAGTAGTGCCAAACTTCTTATTTATTTGCATGATTTATACTGTCAGGGCATATGCAGGAGTACAGCATCAGACCAGAGTTAGGACCATCCCTACCAACTAAAGCACTGGCAATGTTTAGCTTTACATTTGATTGGAGTTTGGTGCCGTAAGGGAGAATAAATGGAAAAATTGAATCATTCTGAGAGGTGAATAGTAAAGCAAAAAATTTAAAAGTGGATGAGGGAAAATAGGTTTCATCTACAGGCCGCAAAGGCAGTTGAAGAAATATACTTGGAACAGTACGTTATCTGCATCTGCTTGCATTGTGCAATAGTTTTAGGTAGCATTTACATAGATTTCAGAGGGTGTTGGAAAGGAAAACAGCATTTGAAAGAAGTATCTCACATGGCATCCAAGTGTATAAGAGGAAGGAATCATGAGTGCTACCAATAATTGCTGATGGTGAAAGATTATATTATGGTGAAAACTAAAAACTGAAGGCAAGTTGGGTAAATGGATATTCATGTGATTGCTGAGCACACTTTTACTGGTTTTGAGCAGTGCTGTCTCTGCTATTTAACAGGGGTCTTCCAAATGTGAAAATGAGCCACATGGCCTCCAAAGGATGCATATCTTTATGAATTGATGCAGCCGAGTCTTTGACTCTACAGGTTTTTTTACCGTGAAACAGAGGATGAATGAGATGATCACAATAGACCTTTTTAGTGGTACATGAAGGTACATCCTCAGTAACTTGTCTTAAATAGCGTCATATTTATTACAAAGCATTTAGTAAACCTTCTGCATAACCCTCTTCTTTCCTTCTTGTAATCTGCTGTTCTTTGAATGATAATATGAACCTTCACTTCACTGATGACCATAGCTTCTCTTGCAGTTGGCTCCTAACGGTTGCCCATTTCTCCTGTGAAACTCCAGTACTCTCTGCCTTTTTGAAAAAGTCAGGTTCTTGGAGGAGGGAAGAGAGATTACTGCAGAATACTACAAATACAGTAACTGAAGATTTGCACCCTCCCCGCCATGGTTTCTTAGAATAAACTACTCTGCATATGGGAAATCTTTTAAATGTGTGTATGAGCTCATGGCTAGGTGGGGTTTGAAGAAGAGGAATTACCAGATTACAGCATCAGCAATTCATGCTGTCTTCACAGCATTGTTGGGTTGCTTTTTTAGTGCCTAGATTTTTTTCGTGTGTATATATATATATATATATATATATATATATATTTATTTGTGCACAGGGATGAAACACCAGTGAATAAGAATTCTTCACTCAGTTACTCTAGCAACAATGTTTTGAATCTTTTGTGCTCTGGTGTACATTGCTTCCCCAGGGCAAAGCACAGGAATAAGCTGTGTTTATTTTTCACCTGCCACAATTTTTACTTTTGTATTTACAGTATTCAGTGCATCTGGTTCAAGCAAAGCTAAGAAAGATTTCACCTTAAGTCACTGACATAACAGAAGCCAAAAGCTTGTAATATTTTTCCTTAAAATCCTGTGGAAAAAAACATAACATGAAGGCCGTATGACATCAACGGTTAAATCTGCTAAAAATCATTGTGAATGCAATTCTTTTTTGAATTTAATTTCACAATTTCTAGGAAGTAATAATTTAACTCCTTTTATGTTACATGCATTCAATTTTATAGCAAACTGAATAGAATCCTGAAATTGCTTAGCCACACATTAGACCAGAAACATCAATGCTATTATATTTCATTAATGAAGAAAGCACTGTGCATAACTAATGGATTTTATTAAGGCTAATACATATAACAGCAGGAGCAGTTGGTAGACCAGGGAAAGATTTTTAGCAAGCGGTCTCTGGAACTAAAAGTCACTGAAAGATAAAATAATAAACTTGTTTGACACACTGAGGAACTGGTGTAACTTTGGTAGTCACAAGGTGAAGACACCGTGCTTGATAACTCTGGAGTTGGAGGGCCCTGAAGTAACAGTATGTGACATGGCTGGGACATCTCATCAAAAGAAAAGAAAGAACCCTGACAAGAGAAATACTAAAGAGGACTCCTGGTGGGAAAGCTGCTGCCATGCAGAAAACCGTATTAGATAAAGATATTCGAGAAACTAGTCCCCCCCTGGGATGGAGCAGCGGTCCTAATAATTAATGAAATGTTATTAAGATATGTTGCTAAAGATGCTTTCGGAGTAGTGTGAATAGCACAAAGTGTATGTTAACAAAGTAATATTTCATTAGGTTACCTTTGTTTCTTAAGAAATTAGTCTTGAGCCTTTTGTGGTCTACAGGCGGTCATTGGTGTGTGGGTAATCAGTGTACAGCACAGATAGGGTCACATTACTGAACTTCTAGCCCCCTTTAACAGTGTTTCAGTAAACTTCTTTCACTGAATTTTTGCTTCAGTAGTGAAATGATGAGGCTCGGAGCCTGGGAAAACAGAATGTGGTCCACGTTAAGTGAAAACTCTAGCAACTTTTTAGTAGCTGTTTCGGCAGTTGATTCCTAAGGTGTTTGCTGCTTACCGTTTGACAATATTTAAGAAATGATATATTTATCAGAAGAATACCCCTTTTTGAGAAGCTCAAACACAAAACCCAGGAGACTACAGGTTAATTCAGCTCTTGTAAATATAATAGCGTTGTAACGCACTTATTTGCAGAGACCTCATGTTCCAAAGTAACTAAATATTGCAGTACCTCTTCCCTGAAGTTCAGTGCTAAACGGGAACAGCTAAAACACAGAGCTAACTGTAAACACAGCCTTGACTCTCCTCTTCATAAGGAAACCCAAACTTTTCTGGCTGGTGAGAAGGCCGAGTGTAGCGCACAGCATGTCTATGTTTAGAAGAGGTTGTCAGGTCATCCAGCACAGAGATGAGCACACCAGAAAGAGGACTCTGTCCCTGGTGTGGAATTACTTCTGCAAGGCCACCTGGTCCAGAACTGCTTTATAAAACCCCAGAAGGTATCACCTATCAGCTAAAGGGCAGGCTGTAAAGTACAAGCCAACATGTAGGGGAACAGGTGTAGAATAAGCAGAGAAATAAAATGTAGTAAAAAGAAGCCATACGTGCAAGAAATGTTGTCCTTCTGCTGAAAGCTAGTGACCCAGAACCTGCTTTTTCCATCTGGCTGGTCTTACTTTGAACTTTAGGTGTGATCAGATGATCTGACTATCACATGACCTTTTGTTCCAAGTCTTTAGAGATCACTGACCACAGGAAAAAAAAAAACCCAAAAGTTACTTTTCTGCTTACAAAGACAGCTATATTACAATGTTTAAAAATTTTGTTATTTTTTCCTCTGTGAAGTCGGAACTTTGCACGCAAAGCTCATCTGAGAGAGAATTATACCGCTGCCGACTTGCGGTATCTCAAACAGTGCGTACAATCCAAAGGCAAAATATTGAAAAAGAAACAATTAAGTCTATTTTATTCTACCCGCCCTGTGTTTTACATGCAAACATGAATCTTGAGGAGAAATTAGTCAGCTCTTCATGACACAGGACATTCTAAACTTTCAGTTAGAAGTCCAGAAATGGACCATAACAGTCATCTACACTTACTACCTATACAGCAATGGCCTTCCTGAATGAATTCTCATTTAAACAAGGGTATATATAATTTGAGCTCTAAAATTAAATTTCAAATAATTCACTTTATTATTGGTTGGTTGATTTGTAGCTCTGTGGTGCAGTAAATTTGGTATTGCCATTGCAAAACCCAGATCAGAGCCCTGCCAGGCTTGCTTTGGTTGCCCTTCTTTGGCCACCCTTCTTTGGCCTTGCCTGGAGACGTGTTTTAGCTTGTTTGTCTAACGAGCAGTTGAATATTACCTAACGTGTTCAGCTTTAGGTTAGCTCTGCGCTATTTCGTGGTGAGGTGTTATAATAATGTTATTGCACCTCTGTAGTAGGTAGTAATAATAATCTGTTATTCTGTGTAGAGTGAACTATCTCTGACCCCAAAATAATAATATGGAGTGGAGGAGAACAGTCAAAGGATGGTAGCAAAGGCCTTGAACGCACAGCCCGGGGACGACAGCAGAGGCTATAAACAGTGCTGTAAACAAAGTGCCAATGTTATCAAGGAATGTAGCCTTAGAAATCAGATAAAATCAGTTTTAGGGCAAAACAAAAGGCACAGCAAATATCTAGTATATGCAATATGTACTGTGTATACTGTAATATATGCAGACATAATGTGGAGTAGTAGACTAATGAAGATCCGGGTATAGCATGTATTAAAAACAATCAGAACCAATGTCATGCAGACCTTGGGGTAGGGTGGAGGAGGAGGAAACCCACCATCAGCGTCGTACTCCCCGTGGTGAAGAAGGCAGGATGCTGATCTCCGATCCCAGCTCCCCCACCTTTTCCTCTGGCGAGCAATTCTCATTGCTGACCTCAGGACCCCGAGGAGCAGGGGAAGGGAGAGCACACCAGTGAAACAGGGTAGATACTCAACGTGTGTGGATAAAAATTTTAAACATCCTATTAATGAGGATTTTTCTAGAAGAGTATAACTTGGACAATAAGCATCAGTATTCCTGTAACTGGGGTGGTAAGTCTTTGATTAGACATGCAAGAGTTCAGAATTGTAAGGAATTAGTGGTTACAAATATATTTCTTTAGCCCACATAAAATGCACAAATTCTATCATTAATTATCGTCACTTAGAAGTCTGCATTTTATCAACTGACTATATTTGTCTAGATTAACTTCTTCCTAACAAATTGCCCCCACCTCTGAATTTGTTGTGACCAATTTCTGGCATATGAATCTTTGAGAGGCTGTACATCCCTCTGTTATCAAATTAATATTCCACAGGCAAGTTATTTAGAGATCAAGTCGGTTTTTGACTTCCTTTTTGAACAGATGGAATAAATAGACTTTGATTTACCAGAGGTTTTTAATAACAAAATGTGAGTTCTAATCTTATTCTCATGTTTCTTCACTTTTTCAATTTTACAGAATCTTTTGAAATCAAATGTAGCAGACCCAGACAGCTTATGTCAGTGCTAGTTATTCCATTGGCAAGCAAAACGTTTTTGTTATCCCTACCTGGTGTCCCCTCTATATGCAGTGCTTTATTTGCTCTTTATGCCACAATCTGACACTAGAAATTCACGTCTGGCTGATGATTTCATTAGCTGTCCTAAAGGCAGCCATATCTACAAGAGACCGAGTAAAACATGGAATTTTTTTCTAACCATAACATACACTATAAAATGTTTTTAATTTTCTTTTGCTCTGCTGACCATAAGATCACTCCTTTTTTTTTACCTTAGAATTTTTCTAAATTCCTTGTTTCTAATAAGTTTTTGTTGTTGTCTGCTTTTCCCTTTCCTTCTTAATGTCTGTTTTTGCTTAAGAATTCTGGGATTTCATTTTACTTGTATTAGCCCGATCTCTTCTGTTCAGCAGAGTTTTAAGACGGGGACCAAAAGTTCACATAAATATCACGGCTGTGTTTTCCTGCTTACCTTATTTCTCTTATGATTTATCCGGTAATGATTACCTCCTTGTGAGAATGTCTTCAGCCGTGAGATTTTTGCTTAAACCTATAGTTTTTGCATATAAATGCGATTGAGCTACCCTGGTGGCATTTGAGTGAACAGGCTGTAAGGCTGTGATACCCATTTCTCTCCGGCGGCAGGATGAGATCAGACATAGAGTCCAGGATGCCGCATCACTGGCTTCAAAAAGTTGTCACCTACAGTTGTTCACAATTGTTTTAGAAATTCTCACATTATTTTTTATTATTGGAAGAAAGATGCCTCTGTCACGAGTAGGTCATACTGAAATCACTCCCGCTAATAAAGCTCTTCTTTTCTGTGAGATATAAAGCTTGACAAAAAACTCACGGTGACATTCTCACGTGCAGACTGGCTTGGTATGGAGTATATTCTGCTTACTTTAATATCCAGTTTTTTAATATTTTTTTCCTCTCTCCATTTCCCTTGTTGCCTCAGTAATCTTATTCTCCGCATAAATGATGTAGAGTACACAAGTCAGCACTTGTTCTTCCCTTCATTCTTCCTGTTCGCATCAATTAATATCATTCAGTTGACTCATCCCTGTCAGATCCGAGGTTCATTGAAGATAACAGAGTGAGTCCTGATGACTTCACCGTGATTTGAATGAAATACATATTTTTGTATCAGGAGCATTATGTGATGTCAACCAAGTTGCACGAAGAAGTAGTGCTAATACACAGCATGACTGAGAGCACAAAGTGCCTTGTGTTTCATATAGGGTTCATGAAAGCGTATTTCAGATGTTCACGTGAAAATGAAAAAAAAATAACTGACAACTTGTCTCTTTTGGCAGACGTACAATGGGATTCATACAGTAAAAACGCCTTAGTAAATTTTGGAAAAAAACCCCACCTTTATAGTTAGAAAGCACTGAACTCTCAAAAAATACATATTTCTAGGCATACTTTTTTTTAAAAAAAGCTCTAAAATAGGTTGGTTTCTAAATATGCTGTTTTTAAATGTGTTATGGGACTTTTCCTGTTGGAAATCCTCATGATTCATAGATCAGATTGTTTTGATTAAATATCTTTGAGCAAATATTGATCAGTCATTTTCCCCATGAAATGACAACAAAGCATCTCAAGGAGAGACTCTGTTGTCATATATCCCAGCAAACTGTCTGGATTTTTTACTTTATCCACAAATATTACCACATTTCTCTTGTGCGTGGTAGTGGATTGACATAATGGGTTGAGTAGGTAACATAAGTGACCTTCACAGTTTTTTCTTGCTGGCCTTGGCATATTTTTGTCAGTGTGGATCAAATAGTTGTCTGGTGGCAAATATTGCTAATAGAAGCATGGTAATAGTTTTCCAGCACTGAAGTGCTGCTCAGTAAAATGTATTCTTCCCTGTTTGGCAGAGAGCTCTCGCCTTTCCCTTCTTTCAGTAGTTGTAGACCCCCTTAGCACGTTGTTCAGTGGATGACTCTTGGGTTTGCCCGGGCGGAGGCATCAGTGACTATGGGAGCGAGGAGCAGGAGAGGAGAGGGGCTGTCCTGCAGGCACTTGAGAGACAAAAGGCAATTCTGAGAGATCCATGCAGTAAAGGAGACTGAAGAGGACTGTGCATAATGCATGATGCACAAAGGGCACGTGCTTGTCAGATGCCTTTATTATGAGTTTGAATGGCAGGAGGGAGGAGGCAGGGAAGCTGAGCCTGCTAAATAAGCTGTGATTTGTTCATCCAAGATCAGAAGCAGATGATGACAGAGGGGCTGTGATCACCTGTTCACTTGCAAGTTGTTAGGTTGGGTTGAAAAATAATTTACCTCTCTGTACTCTGGTTTCTTAAAGCTACGTTTTAAAATTTTTCACTAATGAGAGATCTATCATGTTAAATGAAAGTCAACTCACTAAATAGAACTTATATACATTATAAACAGGAATTGTGCATTATCAGCTCATACTGTGCCATTGCTGTGACTCACCTTTGTAGGAGCTATTCCTTAAGCCAGTCTATTTGCATGGTTTTATATGTTTTTTTTTCTTCAGCACTTACCAGAAAAAGGGGGAGGGGGGGGATGAAAAGCTACTTTGATGTCTCAGCAGTAGTATAAGCATGAGGGACTACGCTGTTTTTCAATATCTGGAAAAAGCTCATATGAATGTTAGAGGCATATTTACTTAAGAGAAACTCAGCTAACCACTGCATTTGTCTTTGTCACAAAAAAAAAAAAATCACAGAAAACAAAACATAGACACTTTATTTATAGACAATATAAAAGAATGCAGCTATAACTCCATGTGTTAAACTATAAAATTCAGAATTCCTTCAGGAAAATGAATCCTGTAAACTGTAAGAATTTTACAAACAGCTAAATCTCTCATGCTCAGGCAAAAGAAAGTTTAAGAACCTTAAAGTATTTGTGTTGTCATTTGCATGTTATTTAAAAAAAAAAAATCATGGGAAAATCACATTGGTACACCTCTATGGTGATTGCTATGGGATCTCCCCCCAGCCACCCGAGATACTTATTGCAAATCTGGAACACACAGTATTCTTTAATACCTTGTGTCTTTCACTTTACCATAGCTATGAAATTATATGTACATAGTGTTTATAAATAAAATAACCAATTCCACTTCAGCTTCGAGCATGTAACCCAGTGACCCACACCACAGAAGCAAACAGAAAAAAGATTACATGCTTGTTTTTTCAGAGGTTGGGCTTGTCAACATCGTTACTCACAGGACATCGCTTAGGGAAGGAGCATGGGTAATATTCTTGTCTGCACACTCAAAGTCTGTTAGTAAGGATTAATGTGAGGCTTAGTCATAGAATTTTAAATATTTACAATACACCTATTTACACAGTATCACTTTGAGGTTAAATACCCAGCTAAATACTTACGCCTACTCTTAGTGCCTTTTTACCAGATTATTTTAACAATTAGCAAATAAATTAGAAGAATAATGAATGTAATTTTGCATAAATACATACTCATAATACAGTGATTTTTTTTTTGTATCCTTTAGTTTCTGTGTTGTATATAATAAGAATCAGACCTGTTTGACTTCAAGGTATTGTCTGGTGTCATCCAATCCTTTGAAAACGAATTTTTCAATAATGAATTATATATGTTGATACAGACAAACCTTGCTCAGTATGTGCCTATATACTGCCATAAAAACACCTAGCTGAGAGGGACCTCCAGAAGCCAATCGGTCTTTCTTCCTCAAAGTGGGATCAACTATATTAGTGCCATTTTTTTGACAGAAGTTTGCCTGATATGATTGCTCACTATCCTAATCATTTAAAAAGTGACTGCAGATGAGCAAACGAGGTGACCCACTGATTTTTTCCGTATCTGGCACGTGCATGGAGAAGAGATTCCTCCCTTCCCTTTCAGGAAGGTGCTTCACGCACCTGACGTGTAAGATTGCATCATGTCCCCCAGAATTCCTTTTTCCCACCTCTCTCCAGAGGAAGACACCCTGGTTGTTTCAGAAGTGCCTTGCAGGTCTCCCTCTCGATGCCCCTGATGCTGCCGCGTGCTCTCCCTTGGCGTTTGCCCCCTTACTGAAGGAAGGTGCCGGAGGTCAGGTGCGGCATCCTGCTGAGGTCTTGCCGGCACTTAGCGGAGCAGGAGGATCGCTTCATCTGTTGTTCAGGATGGACGTCGATTTACACATCCCACGATGATGTCTGCCTGTCTCACGAAGCCATGACATTCCCAATTCCGCTTGAGCACGTAATACCTCATCAGCTCCAGGCCCTTTCCCAAAGGAGTGCTGCCTGCTCAGTTGTTCCCTGCTCGGTACATCTGCCGCTGATTTTTCTTAAGTCTAGCAACTTGTAACTCTCCCTCCTGAATTGCTCCTGGACCGTTGCTCTACTTCACTGAGATCTCTTTGATTGCTAGTCCCAACTTTCAACATAGTCCTTCCTGTCTTCGTGTTTTCTCTAATTTTACTCAGAAGCCTACTCTCTCTCTTCTTTCATTAATTAAAGATTGAACAGAGCTGTATGAAAGACGAGGCCCTGTGGGGGAGTCATTTGATATTTGCTTCCATTTTGACAGAGAACAGTTGGCAGGTCTTCTGGGAGGCACTATCCAACCACTATTGCACCCAGTTTATAGCAATTTAATCTAGACCATGTTTCCCTAGCTTAAAAGATTGTAATGTGAAATAATGTCATGTTTTAAAGACAAGATACATGATGCCTATTGCTTCTCCCTAACCACATAGCTGGATACCCTGTTGCTGAAGGAAATGAGCCAATTTTAACATGATTTGTTCTTTACAAATCTCTGTTGGCTCGTCTCGCTTTTACCTCCCAACTTTCAAATAATTTATAACCTCTTCATTTCGCTAAACAGGCCTCCTCGTCCCTTTTAAGACTCCAATTAATTATATATTTGTAGGGGATGTGGTAGTCCAGCTTATTTTTATTATATCTGACAATGATCTTCCTTAATACAAATATAGCTCATAGTCTAAGCCTCGTGGCTCTTACAGGAGGTAGATACATTTTTACATTTAAGTTCAGATGGTTGTTTAAGTTCAGTTTATTATTTAAGTATCTTTCATGAATATCCAGGCCTAAAATTATTTTTTTATGGTGTAACTAGTCTGAGACATGTCAAGCCTGAACACTTGAAGTTAGTCATTTGCCGTAGGAGAAGAAAATAGCGCAGGAAGAATGTCAGTGCTGTGTCTGTGCAAGGCTGTATTGTGAATAGTCATCGTATGAATAGGCATGGCAGGAATAATTCCGGATCAAGAATAATTACAAGTTGAGATAAGCTTTTATTGTATTAGCTAAGGGGCTCATAATTTTATTGTCTCTTGAGGGCTGAAGCTTCAGATGGGAGTCCAGTTTCTCATTTGCATGTGATATTACATTTCTCTCTTTTTGGCCTAATAGTGGAATACATTTTACATTTAATTTGTATGTCATCTCCAAAACCACTACAAGTTTTGGGTAAACACGGCAGAAAATGAAATCCTATGTTAGTGAAGAGCTGCTGAAGTAGGAGCAAAGAAAATGTTGCATTTCTCCTATGCATTGCTGTTTGCCATTGCTGCAGCAGACACCTAAAAATACTTACTCAAGAACTCACATTTTTATAGAATAAATTCCTAGTTTCTTATACTTTCCCTTGGCATTTCTCTGCCATGCGAAACTGAAAACTGAGGTCAGTCGGTGCTTTAAAGGTTAGAAATGGCTCAATGTGACACATCGGCTGTGCAGATCGGGAGAGCACGGGAAGCTGAATAATCTCATGTGCGGTTTGGCGGTGAAATGCCCAGCGGCCAGAAGCATGGCCCACGCAGCATATGGAAAGGAGCTCCATTCACAAATATTGTTTGCTGCAGTAGCTGGAAAAGAGGCACTCGGTGGGAAGGCTGAATAGGCAGTAAAGCACAGGGCACACGTCAGACCAGCAGCATCGTGTGAACATCGCTTCTGGAAACACTATTGTCCTCGGCGACACGTCATGTTAGTAATTGAAACGTCTGAGCCTTTAAATTCAAAGACAAAATTCCGAAAATTGTGGAAGAGATCTGTGATACCAACGTTCAGATGTAGGTATGGAGGAAGGGCAGGTAGTTGTAGGAAGGGTTTCCATGGCAAAAATGTCGAAAGAGAAGCAGCGCTTCTCTGTGGTGTGACACCACATCACTCTGTGAAGTGAACATCCACTCGAAGAAAGATACTTTAAACGCTACAAATCATCTTTTGGGTATGAACCCCTAAAGTGACAAGCTTAGTAGCCATTTAGACAGAAGTATCCATTAAGGACAAAGGAAAACACTGTAATATTCACTGGCTATCGGGAACTAAAAGGTGGCTGCTCTGGTTTTATTTTATAAGCTCTTTCATTCCAGCTTGAATCTATACATTTATGTAATACTTAAATGGTGCCATTTCCATCTGCAGTGATGATTCACATCTGGGATGATTTTAAGATATTCAAAAGAAATGAATCAAACTTCAACTGAACTAAGCTAATTCCAGCTAAATCCTTTCTCTGAGTATTTCTTACTGATTTTAAGCATTCAGAGAACTGACCATTAGGAAACACTAGGCTCAGAGACTGGTATTAGTGGATATCTTAAATTCCTGAAGTGGTAAGTGGCATTGAACTGGATGAATCAAGTAAGAGGAGAACTAGAATAACCACGCTTCTTAGCTTGACAGAAAGTGCCGGCAGTTTACATCCCATTTGCTGAATACCCCATTTTGGAGCGAGCAGTCTCTTCGCTGAGGACGAAAGGTAGTTTCCCAGACACGATTAGTTGACATTTTGGAGGAGCCAATGAAACACTGGTATTTAAAGATGGGCATCCTGTCTAAAGATTCCCTTGCCCTTAAGCTCTGCCCGTCAGATGAGCTAGTGTGCAAAATACACAGCTGTGTCGTTTATCTGAATGACACAGATAGTTTTACAGATGAAGTCTTTTGTTGTGATCTTTATAACTGGCATGATATAAGCAGCTTAAGGCTTCTTTTGCTTATGTAAGTCACCATATTGTAGAGAGGATTATAACTCTTCGTGTCACTGTCGCTGTATAGCAAGGCTTTTGTACAGAATCAGTGAAAATAAAACCTATTATAAAACTATATTAAGTTGTTAACTCAGTAAACAGATATGTATTGGAAACTACATAACAAGCCTTCTGTTATGACAAAAAGTAGTTACAGCAATTACAGCAGAACCCAGCTCATTTAATTAGCAGTAAGTTTCAGGTTATGCAATTTGTCCTGAGATCTTATTTTTAAAACACAAACTACTTCTGCTGCAAGCCCTGTTTTCAAAGAGTCTGGAACAACTGCTTGCACTTTAAAATGTAGTTGCATCATGTTTTCCTACCAAAATAATCACAAAGCAGCAAGGGCAGGGTTCTCCTGTGTGGGCACAGGGGAGTGCTCGTCTCTGAGCTTTGATGTGTTCTCCCACCCCACAAATGTCCTGAGTAAGAAACAGATGTCCGGGGGGTGTGGGGTTTTTTTTGTTTGCTTTGTATGGAGAGAGCTACGATTCCCTAGATGGGACGTCTTCCTTGTGGAAAGGCAGAGGAGCACTAGAAGATTTCCTCAGAAATGGGGGGTGCTTACAAGGGAGCCTGTTTTTGACTGAAGGAGAAGACTTAGGCAGAATAAGTGCCAGGATCGCTGCTTTCTCAGGGGAAGTCTGTCTTGCTTGGAAGCCATCGCGTGCACCATGGGTTGCTGTTGCCCACCACTCTTTAATTTATGTGGTGGAGAACTGAACCCGGTGTGCCTTCCCTCCTGCGAGAAGGGTCTCCCTTTCCCTCAGAAACCTCACCCTCCAAGGGCAGGGGAGATGAGACGTTCCCCGTGGAGGTCTGCCTGCATGGAGTGATGCTCTGCTGCTGAAAAGCTTCCGGTACCGTGTTGTGACAGCGTCCCCCGTCTGCTCTGAGCCTTTCATTTGGGTCATTTGCCAGGCTCTAGACAACTTCAATCTGCCTTTCTTTTCCAGTCTTCATGTTCCCTTGAACTCTCTCAATAAAGCCCCAGAGGGCCATCCATCCAGAGTCCCTGCGTCCAGGCCCACCTCTGTGCTCTCCTTCACGCCTGCTACTCCTTCCCGAGCTCCATTCCTTCTTGTTATTTATAGCCTGACTTCCAAGAGATTATAAATCTTACTTCTGGAAACTTATAAATCATACAGTCCTATTGTAAGGAAAAATGAAATAGCTTTTTTTTTTTTTTTGCAGCTTTCTAGACTTATGATTTCCTCACTCAGCCACGGGATCTCTACTGGCTAGTTATTCCTCATATTTGTAACCTGCTTTGAAAAATAGGCTTTGCCCCAAATTGTTTATCAGTCAACTGAGCTGTCCATGTAAAAAAAGACCTGTTGCTCCACTGTGAGCTATCTGAGAGCTCCAAACAGGGAAAAAAAAGCCTCACTTGCCATTAATTCCACTTAAAAAAAAAATATTTTTTTTCTTTCTTTGTAATTTGCTTGCTATTAATACGTTTGGTGTCAGCAGTAACGCAAAGAAAAAAGAGGCATTAATATTGTCTGCAACTCAAAGCCTTCATCTTTTGTTTTATGAGCTATAGTACAGGAGGTAAGATGATAGTGCAGTGTAAAACGGTACTCTGGAAATGCTGCTTGTGCAGCTTATGGGAAAAGTCTCTCTTCTTTCTAACATGGAATCTGAACAGATTAAATTGATTGTCAAGTGTACAATAAGATGCAGAGCATGGTTTTGGTGGGGTTTTTTTTGGTGGTTTTTGTAATGAAATAATGATCATAGATTTTTGGGGGTTTGTGTTTTTTCTGATATACACACACACTGAAACAGTTTTAATAGGTCTTTGGTTGCTTCTAGAAATAAATATATTTTGTGAGCTCATACGTAAGTAGCAAGTTTGCAGTGAATTTGGTGTGAAGATTTAGTAAACACTCAAAATATCTTTCTTTCTACAAAAATAATACATTGAGTTAGTTATTTTTGCATACAAAAGGAACTCAGAATAATATCTGTGAACAAGCAGGTGCAAGTTTTGCTGCTGACATTGAACTTAAGAGGGGAAGAAATGTCTTTCTTGATTTGGGTGATTGATGTTGCTTATACTAACACTAAACCAAATTGTCTTAAAATCAGACTTAGGCGCGTGTGTGTGATGATAAGAGAAAGTGTATGTGTGAGAGAGAGAAAGGGAGAGAGAGGAACTGAGACTGAGAAATCCTACTTTCCTTGGGTTTACTTGTTAACAAGGTTTGTACCACATTTCTCGTGTATCAGAGACTCTGCTTTTTTGGGAAACATTTTGTTTTCCTGTTCTTCTGGGCAGAAACTATTAATCAGTTTTCCTGGCATTTCCAGTATTCAGCAACTCGAGGGATCATGAAAAAAGTAGCTTTTTTCTGGCACAGCAGAGCGCTTTATGAGCAAGTAATGATTCAAGTTTTGTTCGATGGCAAGCAACGTTGGAGCGGTGTTTGAGTTACTTGCTCAGTGCAAAGGGTGTAAACCAAACACCTTTACTCTCTCTGGCTGGCACCCCAAACTCCAGTTCAAATCCATCTGAAGTTGAAGGCCAGTATGACTCTGCACTACAAATTGATACCTCTGAGGACCGCTGCATAATATAGGGAAGAACCTGAGCACTTGTGAAAATTTGGAGTTAACCTAAATGATGCTGATTCACGCGGGCTCAAGCCCCAGAATGTCCGCTGTGGTCAGAGAAGGGTTATTTGGCAAAGATGTAAAGGAGCAGCGGGGTGGCGTGCGGTGGATATGGCATTACGCCTTTCCTCTTGCCTGGTGGGTTCTTACGATATATATGACACCAAGAAATACTGACTGCTTTTTTTTTTTTTTTTTTCTTTTTGTTGTTGTTAAGAGTACCGACGGCTACATTTTCCTCTGTGATTTTGTTACTTTATTATTATTATTTTTCTGCCTTTAAAAAGTGAAGGGGAGCTCTAATTCACATGAAACATATTTCTGAAAGGAGGAGAGACAGTAATCTTATTCCCTACCAAACTGATGGGGAAATGTAACAACAAATCATGCTGTTCTGGGAGGCAATACTGTCAAAAGAGTCATTTTACTTTCTGATACCTTAAAAGCACTTTTTTAAAGCTGTTCCTACTGATGTACTTACAAAGGCAAAACAAATACGAGAAAAACACTTTCAAACGGCTCACAGAGACAGACCTGCAAACAAACCAGGTCCAAAATCAGCCTTCAGTACTTCAGTTTACAGCTACATCAGTGTCCCTCTGTGTATATATATAACTTTGTGTGTGTGTATGTTTTTATGTAAGCATGTATGTGTTTGTAGGCAGGGCTTTTAAACAATGTAGCGAGACAGACATAATACAGGATCTGTGGTCAAAATATGTAGAATATTTCCATTAATAAACAATTTCCAATAATATCCAGAATGTCCAGAAATTCTGCCTGATGTTACCTTTCACTTTGTGTTATTGTTTGCACATCTGCAAAACCAGGAGTAAACAAAGTACTTGTATAGGAACAAAATTATTTGTCAGACAAAGTTATGCTTGTGAAAAATATCATTGTCACTTTTCCATCTTGCGCTAATTCTAGTAAGTTTCAATTTATTAATTCAAAAATTATTTTTACTGTTACAAAAAAAATTTCTCCAATACTTGTGGGCATAATTTTTTGTGAGGATAAGGTTTTCACTTTCATTTGAGAGTTTGCATATGTAAGCAATTGTAAAGATCTGATAGTCTTAAAACTGATACCATATGTTTTTCATATTATAATGGTAGTTTGTTATCACAGACAGTATCTCACTTTATTCCATTTTCTAAATTTCTTCAGATTGTCACTGCTTTAGCAAACCTTCCTTAGTTTCTGGAAATTAGACATACAAGCATTTAAGAACACTGTCAGAAGTTGTGGGTACAAGAAAAGTGAGAGCTGAACGAGACAGCCCTTCCGAGTCGCTGTTCTGATTTCTCATTTCCACGTGCAGCAGAATTGAGCAGTTGTTTTGTGCTCTAAACCCAAATGTTACTCCTCCTTTTCTTTTCTGTTGTGTTTTAAACTCCTCAGTAAACGTCTTGACAAATATCTGTGATGCTGTTTTATTTCGGCTCCCTGTACACTCAAATAGGTGTTTTTAGACCACTTGAATTCTTCAAGCTACTGGTTTTAAACATTTTACAGTGAATAGCCTGCTCTCTCCATCCAACAACAACAGAGTAGATCATATGATGTGTTCATAGGGATGTATTATAAAAATGGACGTTTTCTTTTTTTTTTTTTTACACTTTCTAAAAATGCAGCCTGTGGTATTTAAGTGAGCAGATGGACCAAAAGTGTTGCACAGGAAGGCTCTAATCAATTCGGGAGAATGGCTTACATAGCAATAACAACTGTTACATTGCTGCTTGCTTTCTTTAAAAAAAAATTAAAACAAAACCACCTCCCAAACCCCACACATAGCAAGGTTATTAGAACCAATAGAGCCTAATTGTGCATCGCTGTTTCCAGGGGCAGTAGCCCGTGCTCTCACGTTCTGCTTAGCCAGCTAACATCCCTGGTTAACGACAGCCCTAGCGCACTGGTGAGTTTTGAGCTCTGGTAGATGGCCAAGGCAGCAGCCCCAAATTGTGGACCAAAAGTTATATTATCTAATTCATAACCCTCCCTTTTCCAAAGATCACCGCTATCTCCGGTTTTCAAAGTTTGAGCTTTGACATTACTTCCTGATTATTATCTATTCCTTGTTTTATTTGTTAGTTTTTCCATGGGAACTTATCACTCCGTGTAAGATTACTCCTTTTGGGGTGTTGTTATGACTCGTACCTTTGCTGAGCTGTGGTGGAGAAACTGCAGCACGCCATGCCCAGCGGTTGGCTCCTGGAGTACAGCACCGGCATTTCCCAGCACAGTCTCCTCCAACAGCTACACAAATTCTATCAGTGGTCTGTCTTTTGGAGGGGTGCATGTTTCGTTTCAAGAGTATTTACATTCCTTTGCTGGCTGACTAGTATTTTCTCTTTTTTTTCCTTGGTTGTTATGCGGAAAGCTGAACTTCTCAAGGAAAGGTAACTTCGATATTTTCAGAGAGTGCTTTGTTCCATGTGTCTTAAATGATGAGAAACTGTTTTTGGTGAGATGAATTGTCCTGTGGTGGTGCAGATAGATGACTAGCAGTACTAATTCTTAGGTGCCTTAAACTAAAGTGGTGGATTCCAGTTCATGGTTATTTCACTAGAGTGGAGAAAAGTGTGTGTGTGTGGTTTCTCCCTTTTTTCTGTTTTTTTTTTCTTTTTTTAAATTTTTTTTTTCCGTTCCCCCAAATTGACGTTCTGTGGGGTTATTTTCCTAGGATGGGTTGTTGGTTTACTGTCAAATTTGTATGATTTATCAAGGACTAATTCAGAACTTTGAGCATCATTTGAAGCGTAGCATGTCAAACCAAAAAGCAATGTTCAGCAGCACTGAAACTTAGAAGAAATCCTGCTTCCTGATAAGTATTGGTCATCATTTTTAAACTCACCTAGAAGACGAAAGTCTTGTTTAGAGTGCAAATGGAAACAAATGTGAAATAGCACTTATTCATGTTATTCAGCTCAGTATCAAGTAACTATTTGCAGTGCCGTTCAATAGAACTTTAACTTTTGAAAAATAGAAAATGTAAAATAAAATTATGATGACTTAAAGGATGTATTAAAATTATGTATGTTTCATATCGCATAGCATTCTCGGACAAAATCTGAAATATAACATTATTATGAATGAAGTATAGCAGTCAGTTCTAGAAAATATGTATTAGAAAGCATGAAAGAAGTTTAGATACTGTGCTAATAGATTAGAATTTTGCTAAATCTGCTGAACTATAAATGCTTAATGTCTACCTAAGAGTTGACTAAGAATTTGAGGTATGAATCATGGTATAGTCATCATGTGTCCTCCACTTATCATTGTCAGGGCCTTATTATTTTAAAAAAATATATATTGAAGAATTAATCGGTTTTCATCTTGACTAACATAATTCCCATTTTCACGATCTATCCAAATGTTTTCTTTCTGAGCTTTAGTGGTTTGTAATGCCTCTGCCAGATGTATCAGATAGCCAGTCATCTACCTCATGTCTGGTCATTTTAATAATCTAAAACTTGTTACCAGTTTTTTTAATCAAATTTAATGCTGCCCTCCTTGTTTTCAGAGATGTCTGTGGCATTACTTCATAACTATATTTCTGATGACGGTTTGATCTTGTGCTTCTTTCTCCTTGACTTTTTATGAATCCTTTCCCACTGGAGTTTTTATACATCTGTGGAAACTCACATTAAAGCATTCTCTCACTTTCATCATCATGCATCTTCAAAACTTTTTCTCTTCTTTTGCTTGTTATGGTCTTTCTTTTTAAAGAGTATCCTGTGACTCTGTATTGAATGAACAGTACGCAAAATTTGTGCAAATTTGCATAATTGCTGCTAGGCGTTCTCCCGGAAGCCTTCACTTTCTTTAAAGTAGTCTGAGAAATATTTTAGGTTATTGTCACCTTTCCAGTATTAGAAATAAAAAGCACAGAAAAAGTAATATGAATTAACTTTCCTGCTGGCTTATGTACCTACCTACAAATGCTTTAGGTTCAGAAGGAAAAGGAAATAGGTGAAAGAGAAATACGAGGAAACTCTGTCTAACTATTGTCCAAAGGTCATGTTTTGCAGTGGCTTTAATATGAATAGGAAAACGAGAATACGATGCAAACATATGTCTCTACGAGATTTGCCCACAGGTAGCTCTGATGTGTAAAAGCCGATAGTGTTACCAGCCATAAGAGAGCTGCTACATTATGACTCAGTCTTCTAATTCTTACGGAGCTCTTAACTGGGCATTAAGTTCCTTTAGCCGTATCAGAATTTGCCTAGCTCATTGGCTTGATAAGACATAAGAGGCCAAGTCTGTCCCTTATGTAGCTCTATTGACTTCCATAAGATCGCAGTGGGGAACAATTACTTTTATTAAAATAATATTAGTGCTGCATACTGAGTGATATATGTGTGTTGACACAGCATTAAAGTTTAAAAAGATCAGTTTTATATATAGAAAATGAGGAAGTATTTTAAGATTATTCCCTCATGGAAATAACTTTTTCTTTTTTACTCAATATTTGAGTTTTCTTGAGACCAGAAACCTTTTTTTAGCAGAGTGGGTTTGTACTGCAAACAGAAGCCGTTAGGCTGAACTGTCTGTAAACAGCCCTGCCAACGGAAGAGCACTCCTTCACCTAATCAAGCCAAAAATCATTGATAGTGTCAACAGTTTAAATAGTTAATGAAATTTATTTTACAAAATGCAAGCTAGTGGGTTTTCATGGGGAATTCATATGGACAGAGGCTTGTCTGTCCACTGGCTTTTAAACCAGCCAGTTAGGGTGCTGAACTTTGCCATGCACCATGAACAAACCCATCTTGTCTCCTGGTATCTAAATATTGGGACCGACTGCAACACCCTGACCTTCCTGGTATTGGTATCTATGTTAAAGCGAGACTTAACCCCACCTACACTGTGACAAGCGCACTCTGGTTTCCAGTGTAGGCTTACCTTGAACCTATCCGTCTAAATAGCCACAAGAACCAGTCAAATAGACTCGGCTGAAATAAGGAGCCGCAGAACAACAGAGAAGAATCTGCAGGCCACGCTTCTTCTGATGCAGCCCAGGATAAGGGGCTGGTTCTTTTTCCAGTACGCTGGGTTTTGGGGAGAAGTTTCAGCAAAATACCAAGTTCTGTTTCAGGTGCAAGGGACACTCTAAAAGCTGCTCTACTCTTAGATCTTACAGCAAAATGCGTTATTAAGAGTGGTAGGAATGAGTCTCTCTAAAAAACAGAAAATAGGGAAAAGTAGATTTATATGCCTGCTTTGGTGTCAGTGGCATTTTCCTTATTTCAGCAAACCTTCTTCTTGTCCCCATGTATGTTCCTTTTAACAGGAAGGAAGGAGAGAGAACTTTTTCAGAGAGGTGAAAGTGAGAACAACTTTCAGAGCAAAAGTTTTGATGTGCGTTTAATTACATAGAAGAATACACAAAATATAATTTCTTTGCCAATTTTGCCAAAATGTCTGGAACAAAGTTCCAGATTCACATTCTTACATTTTTTTTTAACAAAAGGAGTAGATTAGTAGTTTGTATAAAGCTAAATAAAATTATTTCTAATTAAGGAATTTAATCAATAAAGTACTCAGATAACACTTGTTGTTTGTATACAAAGTCTTGATAAATTGGTGTTCTGTGCATGATTTGTTTTCCCCACAGCTGCCTGCTAGTGCAGTTTTAGTGACAACCTATTTACATTCTTTCTAATTGTGTAAGATCTCAGATAAACATCACTTATATAGCAACTGAATAATTATTTGACCATATTTTGCATCTTTGAAACATGAAGAAAAAATCGGCTAATGATGCCACTGCTGCCGGGACCAATTATCACTCTGCAAACCCAAAACTTCAGTACTCTGAAGCTTTGTCTATAAGAACTATCGTTTTTCATATAGGTACCTATTCCTACTATTACACTTGATAGTTCAGTTCATGGATTATACAGAAAGCAGTACATGATTTTAACCAGCAGTCTTAAATGATCAGATCAACAGGTAGAAAGAAAAGTGTTAGGCTTTTATCTGACATCAACACTGCATGAGAGAGTAGCCACTCTTCTGGGAATAATTAGTTTGTTTAAACCTGTTTAGATTTAAAAGTGTCATTTGTATTAATTGAGTGTTTAGAATTCCGTTCTTACCTTCTCGGTCCTTCTTTTCATTGCTTTACAAAGCAATAGATATTAAAAATTGATTAAAGGCATGCTCCTCTATTATTTTTTTTTTATTTTCTTACTTATGTAGCAAGGAAAGTGTTTGTCTTAAGAAGTCAAGTCAGTCAGTTCTATAACAAATATATTTGCACATTCTAGCACGACGTACTCACAGTTCAAATGGCTATTTGCGCTTCATCCAGCAAGCATTTTCAATCTAAAATGGTATTTTTTCCCTTTTAGCCACCTTTAGGCCTGAATTGATGACAATATCTGCACTTGACCCCATGACTACCATGGGGAATTTCCATTCCACTGTTAATTAAATAGCTGCATTTGTGTAGTGCATAGTCACCACCAGCGTAGAGTGATGGCCAAATCAGTCTTTGATGTACTGGCAAGTTGTAGAAAATCAAAGCTCATCCAAAATGCTTAGCAATATCAAAAGCTGACTCGAATTTCTTTATTAACTGTGTGCTACATAATCCAATCGATAGTAACGTGTGCAATAGTTATGACCATAGCCATACTCTCACATGATTAAGTCTATTCTTTTTTCTGTTAGTTTTCAGGAGCCTATACATATATATTATAAATACGTGTATGTAGACACATATACATATAATATACATGTATATTATAAATTTCTTCCTACCATGTGTGTTTTGCTTATTCCTTCCCTACTGAGTTTTGCTAATGCTTATTTGATGGGGTTTTTTGGCTTCAAAAGGTGGCTTTTTTTGCTAAATCACCCTCTCCGTAGATTTGATTGGTAGCCACATGTTCTTTGAGTTATCAAAGCAGGGTAAAGCTACCCCTTCAGAGGGGCGCTAGAATCGCTGCTAACCAGTCAGTACTGGATTTAACCTTTACGTTAAGATCAGCCTGTTAGTGAGAAGCTTCAAAGAGTAGCCATATAGTACAAAATAATTAATTTATTCAGTTCCTTCCCATGTTTTCAGATTGATTATCAAAACCAGAGTAGCTGTTCATCTGTATTCCTGTTCGGTTTGAGTATTGCTTTTGGAATGAATGCACAAAAGAAAAATCCCCACCTCTTTCCACTTCCATTCCCAGAGAAGAGTTAAAAGACGAAAAAATCTGCGGATTACTTTGAGAAAGCTCGTTGGTTTAGGTATACCCTTAGAAGCCTATTTAGTGAATGAAGCCTTCAGTGTTCCATTAGTCGTCTGTCTGAGGATCTGAAGTTTATTTGTGAATTATTAAAGGTTTGATCTATCTTAAAAAAGAAAACCAAAAACTTTCAAGCCTGAAATCATAATCAGATTTGCATTGTTCAAAAATGTGGAGCTAATGGTTTCCTATAGAGGAAACACCTGTTACTAGTAGAGAATTAAAGCAATGTTCCAGATCCCATGAAAGTGAATAAAGAGCTCAAGGCACCAGTCAGACAAAAAGCCTTCAACAAAATTCAGCAAAGAGTATCAATCACACCAGAAAGCCTTGATGAAATGTTTTCATTACTTCTAGACAACAAAAGGTATCTTTCTGGTGGAAAAAAAAAAAACAATCCTTGGGGATTTCCAGCTGATTAATTATACAAATAAATTGTGTCTTTAGTAGCAAAGTGGTTACAAACAACATTGCAAATATGAACTTTAATGTGCCTCTCAAACTTCAGGATGTAGGTATTTTGATGCTGGTAGAAAAATTTAAATTTCAAAGCATGTCCTTTTTCATTTTTCATAAACTCCTGCATGTTTAGGAGGAATAAAGTCATTGAAGGGAAATCTGAGAAAAGCTATCATAGAGGGTTTTATCCTTCCACTTCGTCTCCTGTTGATTGGTATCTTAGCTTGAAATTCATCCCGTTGATCAATTGTGACGATTTACATAGTCAGACGGTACTCAGGATAAACAGTTTAGCAGATTTCAGCCCGAAATTCCCTGAAATCAACAGAAACCTGTATGTGCACTTAATGACTATCGTAAAGGATGACTCCTCCTAAAGCAAACATGAGGAAACATAAAACTTTTACACTGAAAGCTGGCATAATAGAAATGGCCAGGGACTACTGAAAATGAGTTCCTAATTTTTTTTGTAAAAGTTTCAGTAGTATTGTATCCATGACTTTTTCCTTAAACTTTTAAGACCAGAAGAAACCAATATGATAATTTTCATTGCTCGCAGCATAACTGATAACATATAATTTTATTAGTTGATTTCAAATCCAGTCCACAATGTCTGGTTGAGCTGAAGGATATTGTTTAATAAGACATCTAATCTTTTTTTTTTAAAGACTTCATGTAACAGAGAATTGAATGCTTCAATAGATAAGTTGCTCCAATATCATTATTATTAAATATTTGCACCTGATTTCTTGTCTGAATGTATCCACTGTCAGTAGCTAGACGCTGCAGTGTCACTTTGCACCAGTGCCTGCATCAAAGTTCCTTTATTAAAAATCTATTTTCTCACATATATTTAGAATCGCCTTTTTAATAAACGAAAGAGATTAGTTTTTCTTAAGTTGCTCACTGTAAAACAAATTTCCTAGACAAACTGGGACTGTTATTTTTTCAGTTCTTTAGAATGTATACCTTACTTTGAAACATGGAATACTGGATATTATAATGGTGACAACATTAACATATAAAAGAGCTTTGTCAATGTATGTTCCTATCCGATATTCTCCAACTGTTAATCAAAGCATTGTTTTTTTAAGGTGTACAGTTAATATATTTTGACACTGTAGAGCAATTATTTAAGATAAAAGATTACTTCATATGACTGATCTCTAATATGATGTCTTGCAAATAATATAGAGAAACAGAGAAGGAAATTTACATAGCCCCGTAAAATAAATTTCAGTTATGCATTTACTCTGATATTTTTTGGTATTATTTATCAAAAGCTGAAGTTCAGAAGCATTAGTTGTATATTTCTTACTGTAATTTTTAGTGTTCCACTATCTCTGAATTTAGTGGGCTTGGGGATGCTTGATTTGGGGATGTTCACAAGATTCCTGTACACTTACTACTATTAAGTTTCAGATGGATGCTTTTGACATTGATTCCTCTTAAAATAGCTTCTGTGTGTGCTCGTGTCTAATTACAGAGTAATTTCTCTGTGTCCATGAAGACCAGTCCTACCTATTTTGCAGCAGTTATTTCTCTGTTAAAACACAAGTTCCCTAATTCCATCAGCTCCTCTAACTGCATAGTTTTTATTTCACCCCCACAGTGGAGAGAGATGTGATCTCCCCGATGGACCTGCCCCAGCTCACACGCATTTGAGAAATCAGCCACATCTCTGTACCCTGTGTGTTTTAATGGTCGCAGGAATGCAGTAGTTGTAAGGAATTCTTATGTATTTTGGCTTATGCTTGTAAAATGAAGAAACAAAAATATTAGATGCCCTGAACCATATTTTACTACAAATCGTATATACACAATATATGAGTAAGTGTGAAGATAGCCTTTTCCATTAATCTTCCAGCCATCATAAATACCTGAAAAAGGTATTAAACAGTATCAGAATCTGTGAGGTTCTGAAGCTGCAGGAGAGAGCTGCTTAGCTGGCCTTTAAAAATTATTGATATGATATTACAAACTGGAGAAGAGCATACATGTTTTTCTTCTTCCCAATCGAGAACTTACTGTACCTGCCCATCTTATTTGATTCTGGTTTTGTTCTTTTCTGAACAACAGAGTCATTCAGATAGGTAGTCATTCAGCTAGATAGGTAGTTCATGATAAAGATAGCCAAAAAGGGTTAAGTCTACATTTCACAGGAGATATCTTCTGGAAAAAAAATATGGAAAGTTATTCTGACATTGATAACACTGGACTGAACAGTACAGTTTAAGAATATTGAAAATTAATGTAGGTAGTTAATAGATCTCTACTGAATATCCGTGAATGGTACAAATAACATGCATTAATAATACCGAGGATAAATGTACGTCTAAGTCTCCTCTGGGAAATAGATTTTTTACATGTCGCTGAGTTATCACAGATGCTGTCAGGGCCACAGTCCACAGTGTAAGTAATTTTGTAAGTGAGCATTGCACGGCTTAACCTTGAACAGCAAATTGACTAAAATTATTTCAGAAATGTGTAGGAAGACCTACATATGATGCAAAATTCTCCAGGGTTCTAAATAAATTAATTACTATTTTAAAAATACACCCTTCTACTACATTCATGAAGGTTATTTATTATTTGCTTGATCGAAACTGCTATTCTCTAAATAAGAGGATAACTGGTTTTCTGGGCAGCAAATACAGTCCAGACTCATGAAATTATATTTTCAATTGTGTAAAATATTTGAGCCTTTACAGTATAGGAATGTTTATAAATCAAGTTATGAAAACCCTGTATGCTTAAAGTTCAATCAGGCGAATATGTACATATATACGTACGTAGTCAAAAAGAAAATCCTGTCTATTTTATTCTGCCAGGCCACTTCTGTATTTTATTATTTTCTTGAAAAAATCAATGCAGATAATAGTGATAGATACGGTATTGGTAGCTATGATAGATGGTGTGGAGCGCTTTTGGCAGTACGAGTTCCACCACATCTGGCAAAGTAGATGTTGGGGGTCCTATCGTGTGAAATGCATTGCGGTGCAGGGAGCCGGTAAACTTGTGGCCCACCTACAGCTTGCAGGAGATGAAGCTTGCTGTCTGAAGGGATGTGGTTCCAGGAGGGGTGCAGGTCTCTGCCCCGGACCCCTCTGCGCTGCCATGTCCTACATGGTGTCATGGGTTTGGTCAGCACGTGGCACTCGGCTCCGGTATCACTCTGACTGGCGTGTAACACGTGTCTACCACACACAACTGTATGTCATAAATTTGGGCGGTCTTTAGTAACTGCGGTTTGATTTTAGGTTGTTCATGAACCAAAACAGCCTCCTGAAATAACAGCATAACACTAAATAAACAGTCCTATTGCTGAGGGGGGAGCTTGATCACACACTCAGAAATCACACAGAACAGTTTTGCTGGATGAGACCTTATAGCTATATCAACTCATAATGGTCATAATCTGTGAAAACTTCCCGCTTTTCAATATAAAAATTATTTTCCTTATCTCAGATTTTCTAGTCACAGACCCCAAATTCTAGAAAAGATGAAAGTGGGATGAATTTGCTTTCCTTAAACGAAGATACAATGATGAAACAATTGAAAATGTTAAAATATCATTTAACTTTTGATTGTTGATGTCCTGTAGTTTGGAAACCAAAAGAAAATCCTCACTGGATCATTTTTCCCTTGACAAATGAATTCAAAGCAGCTGTTTTCCAGAGGGCAACCCAAGAGATAGATGTGTGTTATATAGTAGGTGAGTTATACAGTACACTCTACCTTCTGTTCCCTATTTCTCTGATTATGTTCTGTTTTCTTTTTTAACCGAGGGAAAAAACCTCCATCCTGATGGTTAAATCAAACAAACCCTTTGTTTTGCTTTACCTTCTCACTTTTTTCCCCTCAAAGAAAAGAGGTTATTAAAAGGCGTAAAGAAACCCAACACAACGAATATTTCATAGGACAGACAGAAATTGAGTGAGTTCTAAATATCGAGTCCTTAAAAATCATCTGCTGATCACATTGGCTTTCAGTAAGAAGAGCTAGGCTTTCGCATCTCTATATACCTTTACCGATACGTATACGTATAGATTATTTTTTGTTTCATTATTTGTTTGAAAAGTTTATAAATGTTCTTTTATATTTTATAATCATTTTACACCACGATATTGTAACTACCACCTGTGAGGTATAGATGGAATTATGTTGCAATTATTGTGATGGACACAGCAATGGCAGTGCAGAACTGGTTTAGGACAACTCAGTAAATGCAACTGAAAACAAACAAAACAGGATCTTTTACGCTCCTAGTGAATCTGTAGTAATATACTGTCTTTTCAAGCTAATAAAGGAAGTTTTCAGTACTGAACAGTCTATAGAAATAAAACACTCTCCAAAAGAGTGACTGGGGATGGTCCTGAAAGGTAATAGATACTTAAACAGGTGCTTCTTAAAGTATCAGACTGCTGTGCGAGGCGCAGGACTGGGATTCAGGCATTCCATGAGTTTGTTTCTTCCACCAATTCTTATATGGGTTTCTACTATCTTTTTTTTTTTTTTTTTTGGTCACCTCTTGCCTCTAAGAGCTTATTACATGTTCTGATATGTTGATAAAAATGTTTGCCGTGCCCAAATTAACTGTAAACTCTTCAGTCTTATTATACAATTGATGACGAAAGGCTAATTCTTAATCTTGGAGAGCAGTGTTCTTGACAGCTACGTCCTGGTTGCCAAGGCAGGGTTTATCGAGACCTGTTCATCCCAATCCCATGCGTGAAGGCTGCAGGCTCAGGCACAGGGAAAAAATAGTGTCCGTGCAACTGCAAAGCTCACCCGTGAACTTCCCACTGAGGGAGCGCTGTGGATGGAGTAACTGGCTCAGCTTTCAGACAGACTGTGTCCACTGAGTAATTTGTTTAATTTGGGTGTTGTGCATTTGTACCCTTCTGCGTGAATTCTCGTTTTGTGTGGGCAGACTGTCGGCCACTTTGGTGGTTAGCATGCTGGAGATACCTTCGCTTTTGGAGTGGCTTGCGGACAGCAGTTTAGAAGTCACTGTCCTAATTTTCAGTACAGTAATTCTTTCGCAGTAAACACACATGTAACTGCCAGTCCTGAATTCTTGAGTATACTTGTTCCAGCTGAGGAAACTGATTTAATCCCTCCAGCTCTAAGGAAGATTTCTCATACCATATGCCTTTATTTGTCCACGAGGGATTTAAATCCCTCAGCTAATCTGAGGCTGTCGTATGGTTGAAACCATACGACGAGCTGGGAGGGGCTCTCTCCTGGAATAAATACGACTACACTGGATATATCAACTTTCATGGTTCCCTGATCCACTTAGTCGCTCTGTCGTGCCGAGCTGTGAAGTTCAGTTCAGCTGTGGGATGATGGGCATGAGAATCATGAATCCCACACCTTGTCATACTGCAGCACCTGGACTTTCTTGGGAGCAGAGAATCTGTCCCCAGGTTTCTCCCCTCAAAATTCAGTTCAAGATCACTGATTGTACTTAATGAGAAATACTAGAGAAACTTCAATTAACAAGGGCTTCTCTGTTTACTTACTTCAGAGTCTCAAGCACAGTTTTGTCATGACATCGTCCACACAGCGAGATGTTTTCTACTTTCATTTGTGAGAAATAAGCCACAGATTTTGATGTATTAATCTTCATGTGTTCAGCAGTAACCAGTCTGTTGATTCATAATATCAAGGCAGACTATTGGCCTGCTTTATTTTTATTTTTTATTTTTTTCTTTCCCCTGCTATGTTAGACAGCCTGGAATGCCATCTGCTACTGGGATTCTTATCCCTTAAACCAAATGTGTAATTCAAGTATACAATACAGTATTGTACTTCTGTCTTTTTAAACTGAACAGCTGTTGGGTACAAAAGATATACTCCAACAGTGTTGTTTTAAGTATGTTATCTATTAAATATCAATGAAGCTGTGCATTGTTTAGCACCATTATCAAAGATGAGATTTTTCTCCAAGTAATCACACTCTGGGAAATAAACAATCTGCAGCACATTTGATAGCATCCAAACCAAGGTGTGGAATTTCATTAGGCTGTTGGGTGTATCTAATGTGCTCATTTATCAAAGCTTACAGAACAAAGAGGTTCGTTCACTTGAAATGGGACATTTCTGTACTTAAAATAGAAATACTAAGGAAAAATGTGAACTGATTCAGGCTAAAGAGGGAAGTGGGAACTACTGCAATATAAACTCTTGAATGAATTAAATAAGTAATGAGTAAAGAACATCTTCCATCTTTATTTATTGTAATTAATTCTTGAGAGAAATTCTTAGTTGGCTGGAGGATTTCAGCAAATCACAGACCCATTTTTTTGTACTTAAATGCTGTAAATGAGAATAACTTTTGATACTACAGATGTTTGGTATAGTTAAAAAAAATAATGAGAAGTTCAAATCGAACAAAAAAAATGCTCTTTAGTTTTGCTTAACGTGTGCTAGTCACTTTTAAGCAGGGCAGGACTTTAGGAGTACCAGTACAATAAGAACCTAATGGAAACATATCACTATATACTGTGTTCATATGTAACGTGTGGGCTCACGTCACGTCTTGTTAGCGTATCAAGAGTTTGGTTCCTGAAAGAATATCTGGAGAATTTTGCAAGAGAGTGTTAATCATAGAGAGCTGCATATTAATCTCATTAGAAGACTCATTAGAAGCCGTACCCCCAGAAGGGAGAAGAATGGGAGGTATCTGGGAGAGGAAGCTCTGTTAATCAGCATCTACAGTTAGTTTACAAATTCATTTTTCAGAAAATACAGCTAGGAGCTGCTCCTTTGCAAGAAACAAAAGCTTGAAGGACTACTTAAACATTTTTATTAAATAAACATTGGATGTAAAATACATAGATCATCTTTGGAGCCAAGATAAGAAGCAAAAGCATCTCTTGTGCCACACACTGTAATCAATGCAATACAAAATCTTGCTCTGTCTCTGTGGCAAAATATGTGATTTTATTTTTTTTTTAAATAGAATTTAGAAACTAGAGAAATACCCTTCATCCTGTCTTTTACATACAGCAGGGGAGCTGTGATATTCTACTGAGATGTAGATTTGAACTCCTTCAGGCTGAAGAAGCCATTGAATGTGTCTTTGGCATGCTGGCATATGGATTTGGCACCTGAGCTACCGTTTAAAAACTAGGGCATTTCTACAGCTTCCTTCTTCAGATGTATTTTTCAATGTAAGTAGCCCATGACTGCTGTTTCTGATGTAACTCTCTCCTGTCTGTTAAGCAACTTTGAGATGGCAGGAATATTTCTCATTTTAGAAAATAAGCACAAGTGTTTTCCTTCATTAAGTACATGGAGGCAATTCTCAACACAGGTGGAAGCAACCGTTTGCTGCTCAAGAAAAAATCCTTAAGAGAGAGTGTATAGGCATCCATAGATACCAATTTTACATGGTTTTTGCAGGTTTTGAGAATTGGGCTCCTGGAGTTAGTTTCCCCAATTCTGTCTAAGCTCCTTGTTAGAGACCTTAATTCATATGGGAATCTGACAGATTATAGCCCAATTCTTCAAAGGTATTTAAGCATCTGAATCCCGCTGTTTCAATGAGAGTTAGGTACTGAAGAACCTTTAAAGATCTGAGCCTAAATGACTCTTTTCAACACGACACAGAAAGTCGTCTGTACAGCAGGAAATTAAACGGAGTTCTCTTGGGGCTGCTGCTGTAACCCCAGGATCTTCCCTGCCGTTGTCCCTGCGCAGCTCTGAGATGAACTCCCTCTCATACCTGTGAGATTAGTCAGCTCTAGACATGTAAGAAGTTATTAGTTGGTTGTATTGCAAAAAAAAAAAAAAAGAAAAACAAACCAAACCAAAACCAAAACCATTACACTTTTGGATGCCAAACGTTGTTCCTCAAATTGAAAAAGCACAGGGTAAAAACTAGGCTGTGCCTGTGAGAGTTTAGGTCATGATTTTCAAGTGCTCTAATGGAGTTAGGCACTTATCTTTGAATTTCAATGAGATTTGAACAGCTAGCAGAAACCCTTAAGTTTCTTCAAAACCCCCATTTCAGAATCTTAAAACCAAAATACAGCAGCTGAGAGTAAAACCTGACAGAGGTTTGGGAGGTAGTACTGGGAAAGACTAATGTGAAGATATTTTTCCTAGTGTAGCTGAGACAAATCTATTAGAAATAATTAGACATTCACAATTATTGATTTCATTTTGCAGTGCCTATGAACACTTGAACGTGCAGCTGTGATTAACCTCTCATTTGCAGTGCTATAGTGTCCCAGAGGACACAAGAGGTAGTGAGAACCTTGTTGCTGATTTAAGTCATAGAAGACTCTGAACCTTAGTCCAGGAATAAGTCCCTTGGGAATGGGATAACATCTGTCTTCGGAGAAAATCAAGAACAGTGGCATTAACTCTTTGATGCTGCCTCGAGTTCAGTTTTACTGTATCCAAATGAAAACTGCATCGCTGCAGAGGCAGGAACAGATAGGAGAGATGGTTTTGCATATACTTGGGGTTCCAGAGTAAATGCTGTGGAAAAGCTCCTTTCTTGGTTTTTTGTTTGTTAAAAGAGCCTTTCCCTGCTTCTCACACGCAGCTGCCCAGTAGAGCCGTCCACCAGAGACATTTATAAAGTATGCTTGGCAGCGGCGAGGCTTCGTTCCTGACCCCAAGCCCCGCTCGCCGTTATCTTTCCAGAGTTAATTTTGTGTGGATGACAGGCAAACGTTGTTAATTCACGTTACGTTGGTCTTCAATTTTCACCTCGGGCTCCTTGGCTGTGTCTGCGGTTTCCGACACGCTGCACTGCGCTTCAGGGTCCTTATTTCTCCGGTTCTGGGGCTGGCATCTTTAGCAGGCCGAGGGGCTGGCATCTTTAGCAAGCCGCAGCTCTGGCTTGAGCTGGTGTGGAAGCCGGAGATGGAAAGCCGGGTCTCGCGCTGGTCCAGCCATGGGGCGTGCAGCCGGGTTTGGGAGCTTGGACAAATGGTTCGGTTTCTTGTTTTCACCTCTGCTCCAGCGATGCTGACGAAACGTGGTATGCGAGCGTGTTTTGCGGGGGGGCTGGAGGGTGGTTTTGGGGGCAAAATGAGTCAAGCTGCACTGCTGGAGTGAGGCTGCTCCAGGCAGGGAGGTGGACGGAGGGAACCTGGGGGTTCCTGACTTTAGCAGCAGGTCAGGAATTAGGTGACTTGCTGGAGAATGTCATTAGAGAAAACCCAGGCAGTCTGGGTATAATAAACAAAGCCTTAAATCCAGAGGACCCCATTAACACTCAATGTGTCTTTAAAAGTATTAAGGCCTAACAACACCACAGACTACTTTGTGTTTTAGCTGTAAGATGCTCAGGAGTATTAGGCGTAAAGCCAGCGTGAGAATCTGCCATGTGCTAAAGATTATCTGACTGTTTGTAACGTTTAACCACTCCTGCCCAGCCTGTTTTCCCTTAGATATCTCCCATATTACGGTGGCTAATTTTAAAGCAAAGACAATAATTGCGACTGTGAAGGCATGACAGACTCTTGGAGTTTGGTTTCTTTCTGAAAGGAAGCAAAAGAACTAACACTATAACGCCTGAGTAAGACAAAATAGTAGATTATTATTGACTGAAGCATCTTAATTCCTAAAGTTTAACACATTTTACTGGAAAATATACATAATACTTTAAAAATTGAAAATATAAATTTTAAAAGGAAATTAAAATGGAAAACGTTTGGTTCCCAGAATGATGAAATGAGATATTTTGACATTTATAGAAATTGCTTACACTTATAAAATGATATTCCTGTAAAACTTACTTGATTTGTGTAGCGTTTATTTTTCCGGAGACATGAATAGTCTGTCAGCATGTTCCACTGAAATGCCAGGGATTCATATTAAAAGTAGTAAATAACATATTTAGAAATATAAGCATCTGAAACAAAGCACAAATAATATAATAATAAATGACACCTAATGGTAGCTTTTTTTGACGTTATGTAAAGTACCAGTCGAGTACTGTTTACTGCTCTGTGATTTTACCATTAGGTGAAAAACCAATTTTAACATCATCGCAATAAACTCTTGGAAGGAAGCTAAACTTTTTAATAACTGGTTGCAAATGACACGAGGAGCTCATTCGCCATGAGCTAAAATATAGTATTCATCTTTACAATCGTTAAAGTTTGGCGAGTTACAGGGTAGTCATTTAAATATAATGAGTCCTATCTAGGAAAGAAGCCGAGAAGAAAATTATTTTGTATTACGGACTGGAAGAGTATAATAAAAACAGTAATAATCACCTTTTCTTGATAAACGAGGTTTCCAGATTTGTAATATGACTACTCAGGATTTTACAACTTGACAATGTAGAGGAGCTGTGAGCAGCCACGTGCAAACGTGCCAGGCACAAGGGATCGGCCAGCACTGAGCGCTCCTCTGAACCGCCAGGGCCAGGTGGCCACTGGCCTCTCCAGGTGGAGCGTTCTCACAAGTACCTGAGAAAACAGAGCATTGTCTTTCGTCCTGTGGGTGATATCAAAATTAAGAACCTCACTGCATTTTCAAAACTCTTGATTTCTCACTCATACCTTCTGGTATGAGGACGTAACTCATACCTTCTGTGTAAAGTTGGTTACAGCAACGTCTGTGCCGTTCCTTCACAATCCTTCACTTGATAATATTTTGAAGTAATAGTCAAAATAATTTGACATGATGGTGCAAGGCAGCTTTCCAGAGCTTTCCAGAGGGTTAGAAGCTAACTGAAATGTGTTTAGTGACAAGATACCACATCACTGAGCCTGCTGTATTTCATTCAGAACACCTCGTTGTACTTTCCCTCATCCACGGCACAGTTCTTATGGAGCATTCCTGGAGCTCCTGAAGGAGTGCTCTGGGTACTGCTGTGCCCGTGACTTACAGAGGGTTTCTGAAGAAAACTAAAAGGATAAATTCTTTGTGAGCTAGAAAAGCGACTGTTTTGTTCACATTGCTTTGGAATGGCGATGGTCAATAAACAACGTTAGTAAACCAGAAATAGGGAAGAGAAGGTAGGATTATTTGTACGTGGCTCCCATCTTAAATTCCAAATGTATACCCGTAAGAGATGAAGGGCTGCAGTGCGTTGGCCTTTTTGCACCCGCCGGTAAGCAGTGGTGTCACAGCGGGAGGCAGAGCGTGTCGGGGAGGGAGGGGGTTTGGCTGGGCACATTTCATCTCAGCTGTTGTGTGCTGAGTGCCTTCCGCGCTCGGAATAGCATCAGGGCCAAACTGCGGATGACTAAATTTCTGGGGAGTACTGGAAACGCCAAGGTAACTAACGTCACCTTTGTCCACCCCCTCCTTCTTATTCTTTGTGCCAGGAAGAGGCAGGAGACACTTAGAAACAGGACTGCGTAGTACGCGTTGTTGCGTAGCTGCTTTTCTGACGAAAGCCCTGCTAGTGACAAAAGTCATAAGAATATCTATTTTTATCTTTTTTTTTCCTGATAGTAGCTGTTAATGTAGTGGCAACCATCTGGAAGGGATTAAGGAAGCTGCATTGTAGGTACCAACCCCTAAAACGTACCAGTTCAGATATCATTTTATATATTTTAATTTTTTTTTTAAAGACAGCTTTTCTGGTTACAACAATACCAATTCAAAGACTGCTGGGATTATGCATCCTTCAATTTAACTAACTGTGTCAGAATGCAAGGACTACATTTGGTATAACCATGATGTTATATTTAATTAAAGGCATTGCTATCGTGATCCTTAGCACTATGGATTAGTGCTAGTCTCTCGGATAAAATGAAGCACACTAATTGTAAGCTGATTTACTGGTTGTCTTCATGCAACTAGATGGCACCGCTATTTACACCAAATGCGGTCAAGTATCCTTTTAATACAGACATGGATTACGCACATTAAGCACAAGACAACATAATCCGAAAGCCCACTAAAATGTAACAGAAATCCTGACGAAATCTAAACCAGCTGTTATGATACAAATTACTTCTGCAACCTCTCCTAAGAGTTTTAGTGAAATAAATAGAATGATAAAGAACAAGGCAAAAAAAACAACCCCAAAATCAACAACAACCCCACAAAACTTCAGAATAACGACAGAGAGTGAGCAACAAATTACCGTATTTTAAACTATGACAGGGAGGTATTTCTGTATGAGTATTTCTTGCTAGAAAAAATAGTTTGAAAAAGCCTAATATTAGTGTAAATGCACGCACGGTTTGCTGTAACCCCAAACATAAAAAGTTTTGTCTGCTTGGCTCCAAAAGTGTCTCTGATGAAGCCAAATCATGCAAATACATATACAGGGTGCAAGTGCTGATATTCAAAAGAAAAAAATATATATATATTTTTTTTCATTCCCTCTGTCACCTTTGGAACACTGATGAGTATTCCTGTAATCACTCATACTCGTTCTGATTTTCCATTTCTTCTGCTGCTTGTAAGAAAACCTGCGATCAATGGCTAGCTGAAGTTAAGACTGCCAGTTAAAGCAATTTTAGGATTCGGGAAAGGCATTAATTGCAGCATGCTTCCACTTGGGGTTTATTCATATTCTGAAAAAAATGGCAGGTATCTTATACTGGAGAGTTTGGGGATTTAAAAACTATTGAAATTAAAAAAAAAAAACAAACCAACAACAAACACAAAAGGTTTACAAAAGATGATACAATACCTATGCTCTGAATGATCAATATTTGTGATCTGATTTTGGTTTCATTCTAGTTGAAACCTTGATAATGGAAGAAAGGTTAATTTTTTTTGCATAAAACATGCTATTTTTGTTGTTGTATTTACAGAAGTAACTCAAAAGTTAATCTGAATCCTGTCTTACAGTTCTTTACTATTGTTTGTTTTTTTCACCTGCTATTTGGGTATATCTCGTCATTCAAGCATCTTAGCGTAGTAGCTAGCCATCTCTGTTCACTATGATAGTTACTGGGATCTTGTGTGACATTTGGGGATTTTTTTTCTAATCTGTATGTGCAGGTTTTCTACTGGATATTTTTTTTTACTCTTTTTTCATTTTTTTTGTATTTTTTCTTCTTTTTCCTTTTCTTCTTGTCTCTGCTATATTTCTAATGGTATCAGTTGGTGAATAGTTTCTCTAAGTTACGCTCTGTGGGAGGGTTATTTAATAAAAAGTGTCTAGTGACCAGGTCCTCAGTCAAGAAGGGCAGGGACAGGAAAGGTTGTGTTCTACGCTTGGCAGTGTTTTAGTAAACTTGATAATAACTCTGTCTAGGTAAAAAGCCTTACACTTTCAAGGATCAAGCTATTGGGTTCAATATGCACAATGAAATCGTTATCAAACAAGGAGGAGTCAGGAAGCTGGATCACCAGGGTCAGTGTTTTTCACCCCATGTAAGGCATCAGGCTTAAAATTAAAAAAAATTAAAATTAAACTGTCCACAAAATAATAACATACACTCACATTTCCACTAACAAAGAGGCAAGAAAGGGAAGAAAAATAGACTACTGAATATTTTAGCCTCTTTTCTTTGCATTGAAAGCCTTGCAGTCACACTAGAGATGATCAACATTATATTTTTGGTTGTGTTTTGGCTAGGCGACCACTGGATTCAAAGGCATGTAAAGCGTCACTCTGAATTATTTTTTTTTTTTTCTTGAGTAATGATGGCACTGAGAGACCACTGAGGTACACTACTATGTGTACTTCAAATGTCTCTTTTTTGGTTTTTTAACAAATATATTACTATACCTCATAGGAAGATGTGAGTTTCAATTAACAAACTCATTAATATCTCCAAAATGTTTTGACATCTTCAGATTGAGTGATCGTAAGTAATATCATTATTTATTGTGAATATAACACGTTTCCCCCGTTGGAAGGGTACAACCTTATCTTCAAAACTAATTTTTACAATACTGTTTTAATTGGAATAAAACAAAACAGATGGGAAGTGAAATTAACATTCTAGTACCAATTTCAAATATTGCCACCAATGTTACTGTTACTTTTATCAATAACTTCCTTGTTTCTCTCTGGTTTTATATACTTTTTTTTTACAAAAATAGCATAAGTATTTTCCCCTTGCAGAATGCATAAAATGGGCATTCACATAAGAGGACCTTATTACCTAGAACAAATCTATTTGAAGGGATTGGTGCACTTCTTCAGATAAAGCAGAAAACAGGAAAATAGATTTTCTTGTCAGGTATGCGACTGAAAATTAGAATGTTCAAAGACATCGTGGGTAGGTTAGTACCCCTTATCTCTCAGTCAGCATTTCAAGTCAGTCTTGGGTTGACGGAGATTAAGAGCAACTGTGACTTTTTTACTGATTTGACCCGAAAAGACCACCCTAAATCATATGTATGTTAGAAAACTTGATTTGTCTTCTGTAGAAGTTATTGTAGTTTGTAGACCTTATTGTATCCTCATTTTAAATTTTGGTTTTCTTTTAATTCTATACTGAAAAGTGCTGATTAGAGGACATGTGCGTTATACTTGGTCTAGCGAGAGCTGTTATGTTCTTGCAATTCATTTAGTTCTAGTAAAAGAACAGATTCTGGCCAGCAGAAAAAAGAAATGTGGTGGAGTTTGGTTTTTTTTCCTGGAAATGCTGTTTGTTCTTTCTCTCTAACAAGCTCTGAAATCCTACATGATTTCTCAGAAGAGTTGTCCAGGTGTTGATTACTACCTTTATCGAAAAGTAACTTGTTAGGGCCTTGAGGTACAGCTCTTATGCAACACACATTAAAAAAACAAAATAAAATACAGTCAATCACTGATACAAAGAGGACTTGTAAATGCGATGAGTTTAAAAAAGTCACCTGGATTTCAGAGTTCTTTGGCATTGTATCCTCAGCAGCGTCAATGTTTTTGACCTTTGTTCTTTTTTCTTAAAACAAAGCTTTCTTCTCTTCTCCCTCTGGCTTCAGATGAGCAGCTGCAAACCTGTTCCATTTTTATGCCATTGATCTATTTGTCCCTGCTCTATATGCTTTCAGCAGTTAAAAAAAATTAACAAATCAAACTAAAGAAACCAAAGGTCATAGCACGTGTTGTAGGAATCAAGGAATGCCACGGTTCTAACCTTCTCATGGAAAATATATATATTTTTTTCCTTCTCTACTTTTGTCTAGGAATTCTGGCAAATGTTTTATTTAGATACTATTAAAAATAAAAAAGGTGTCTTCGTTCAGTATAGAGTCAATATGGATAGTGCTTCTCCGTGGCTCACGTTGGTCTGTGAAGCATGTATAATTTTCTTTTCAATGAGTCAGCTATTAGGTCTCCCACTGATTAAATACTTTAACCTCTCTACACAAAACTTAACTTTATTAATTAAGACTATGTTATGTGATGATGCAGCACAGTATTTATGCAAAATTTGTCTGACACCTGATGTTCTAGATTTAAAAAGTCTATTTCCTTTCTATTATATTTTTTTTCAAAAGGATTTGCAGATAAAACATCAGGATATTGTGAAATCCATCAAATAAAATGAAGTTGCTAGAATGTGCTAGAACACATTTTTGATGTGTTAATATGCTCTTACCTATACATAGGTCTGATATAGCTTCAAGATGGGGAGATAATCACATGTCAGCAGCATAAAGAGTAATTAGTAGTGCCTGTAAACATAGTAATGGGTTCTCAATAATGGGTACGCAACACAGCAGCTAGTCAATGATAAATTAGTATGGTTTTAATTTTCAGGAACAGAGAAAAAAAATGTGCCTCAAATGTTCTATGCAATAAATAAGTGCATACAATACAGTTGAGATTTTTGAGTATATATTTGTCTTTTTGGCATGGGCCACCTGTAGTATTAGATACCTCAAAAGGATGTGCAGTGTACAGAATTATTGGTGTTCCTCATCAAGCGCTTTGGAGGTGTAGGTATTTTTCTGTTCCCTACTTTCTGCACCGCAGAAGCTGAAGTCTTATTATCCTGCGCTAAAAGCCTCAGGGAGAGATTCCATTTTGAAAGAACCACCTCCTTCTAGTAACTCAATCTCCAACAAGATCCGTACAAAAGATAAATTGTCAGATAATCAGAGATGCTTCTTTTGTGAAATTCCGCAAGAACAGTGGGCAAATAATCCACTGGAAGATAAAACACCTATTACTAGCACAAAGTGTAAGTCCCTCTAAGCAAGGTTTTGCCTGTGTGAATGACCGATACCATCTGGAAGCAGAAGATTGACAAGCTAGAAGGCAGTTAAAGATAACAACAGGGCACCTGAGAATCACTGAGGGAATTTATCACTGTCACAGTGTGTGATAAGTAGCACGCTGCAAGTGTTTGGGGTTTTTTATTCTCATACATTTTAAGTCTCCAAACTGGTTTCATGTGCAGCTGAAGCAATGGAGAGGAATGGGTATTTTTCTCACGGTGCAGTCCTACTGCTCTCAAATATACCTAATTAGTGCAGTTTCATTTTGTGTAGCTAAACAAATAAAGTTCACACAAATTGCTATCATTAGTATTGTCTAAGCCATAGAAAAGAGAGATTATAGTTTAGAGCATGCAGGCTCTTTGCAGTCAAACACTTTTGACACACTTCTGCTAACTTCCAATACGGGCAGTGTATTTTATTTCTAGTTGATCTTCATTTTTGTTAAAGTAGCTGTATTATTTGTATTTCTTTTATGTTAAGATTTACCTTAAACTTTTAACACCGAGAAAGGAGCAAAAGAATTAAGAAGCACGGACACCATTTATTTATGTGAAAATATACAACAAAATATGAGGCACTGCAGGTGAAATCCACCCATATGCAAAAAACTGATTCATGATCTGTGTGTTCATTTAATCCCACCTCTGTTCTCAAAATAGAGCGGTGGTGGGAGTTGTGATACATGAAGTGGCAGATTGAAGATATGGCTGTGAACAAATTGTGAACTCCATGCTGCCTGGTGAATCCTGTTTTGTTTCGGGTTGTCTATTCTGCATCCCCATCTCGAGTTAAAGTGTTGCCTTGATATCATATTAAAATTTCTTTTGTAGATTAAATTGTATTCTATTTAGTAACAGGGACTTGACGCTTAGTGAAAAATATGTCTGAGAAGGCAAGATAAAGTACTGAAGAGTCATAAATGTTAAGGTACTCTGCCCCGTGGGGCTACTTCTGTATTAGCAGGTTCATTGCTGTGAATGGTTTCTTGGGTTGGTGCTGAAGGAACACAGGAAAAAAAAATTCCCCAAATGTGCAGTTCAGCTAAAACATGACAGCAACTAGCTGTCTTAAAGAAAACTTAATTTTTAAGGAAGGGGAATGCTTGCAAATTTTTATTTTTATTTTTTTTTTAAAAAGACTGTGGCTGAGGACCCTGATTGCCATAAGCCTTTGAGCTGGGGCAAGAAAAGACTGTGCTCTTCCAAGCCTTCCCTGATTTCTCTCCTGAAGGTCTGTAGCCTTCAGTGCATTTTAACTGGGAAGGGTTTTTTTTTTCTGGTTTAGCGACTCTTTCTTGGAAATTTGGGTCTCTAGTTTCAGGGCTGTAATGAACAATCCTTGTATCCATGAGCCTTGCAAGGATGCTTGAATCCTGCAAGGGAGCATGCACCTCCTGCCCTTCTCTACCATCTTGAATGTATTTCCTTTCTTCCCTCTGCCCTAATCTACCATCCCACATCTTTTCCCTCTACTTGTTCATAGCCCTTTTTTCCTGGAGCCCTTCTCCTCCTTCTCAGTCTTGGGGAGAATTCAGAGAGCTGGAAGTCTCATTGCCAGCAGACAATGCTGCATGGTGTCCCTCAGAGGAGAACTTGGGAGGAAAATCCTCCTCCTGTGCGTTGGGAGTGAAGTGCTTTCCTCTTTGCGTGGAGGGGCTTGTGTACGAGCTCATTGTAGACAGATGCTTCAGGGAATTTAGCTGTCGTATTTCAGTTTGTTGTAGTTGAAAGCAGAGATTTTAAAAAACAAATTTTACAATTTGCCCATATTTGAAACAGCAAAAGGCGTTCCTCACTCTGAAATTCCCTCACTCTGAATGTATTATACAAATTTTCTTTATAACCTTAAATTCATGACATACCTAAGTGAAATCAAACTGCTTGGAATTATCCATACTGTGCTGATTTCAGTATGATCACCCCAGTCTCATTTTCAGAATGAGCGTTCCTCTAATTTAACCTGTTTCTTTCCACCCCTCACCTTGAAAAACCCTCAATTACCAGAAAGTTTCGGACTGAAAGTTTGTCCGGCTAGTTAAAATAAAGGCTATGGGATCTAAAAGACAGCCAAGAGAAGTAGTGCCTATGTGCTAGGTTTTCACAGTATGGAAGCTTATATAAGGAAGCACAGGATATATTTTGTGCTTCTCTCCTTTGCCCTAAATAAATTAATGCCACCCATAGTCTCTTGAAGTCACATACCGTACAAGATCCCATACTGTTAAAGTCTTTTGGTCAGTTTTATGTTATATATACAGCGCATGATAGTACTTGGTATTTGAAGAATTATGGGATAATTATATCAGTTTTCTTCTTGACCTTACCTGCCTTGTGGAGCTGCTTTTCAAGTGTGGAAGCAAAGGCCTTAACTAGACAAGAGAAAACTGGATATTATTACTTTCCTGTGAGCTCTGTATGATTGTCAATTAAGGGAATATATGTGTAATGGCTGCCAGTTGTATCAATTTGTGCAAAATTCCTGAGAAATGAGAGTAGAACACAGGGCATCCTCTATAATGAAATGTAAGAGGCAGAATGGGGGAGATGAAAATGAAGGGGAGAGAGAAAGTCCAGAAAAAAACTAAAGCACCGCTCTGGCCACAAAGGGATAGAGCTCAAAAATCCAAACCGCTTTCAGCAGAGAGCCCAGGTACTGGGACAGAATTGTATGAGAAACAATGGCATTCCTAAAATCTTCCTTTGACTAAAAGTCAAGTGATTTTGATACAAGACTTTGGTTATTTTAATTTTAATTGAATAGGCTTTGCTCCAGGGAAGAAAAAGAACCCTTCCTAACCTGTATTTTACACCATCTTTCACCTCTGCATCCCGGTCTCTCAGGCATCCAATCTATTTTCTTAAAGGAATTTATTTTTTAAATCTTTATTTTGCACGGTTGATAATCTGAAAGGAAGAAAAAAATCTAACTTGATACTCCATGGCTTAGTGAGCAGAATCATTACAGCCGATTAGAGGGAGTTTAGCGGTCTTCTATTAAAACGTTGGGATGATATTCATTTTCCTCATCACGCGCATCAATACGATGCAGAGAAAAGTGGCACAACATTTATAATAAGTAAGTGTTTGCAATTCATAAGCAGTTTCCAAAGCATCCCTGACACATTGGGCAGCAGATTCATCTCCGTAGGAGGTCTGGATCTCCGGCTGTCTCGTTTTAGAGTTAACCCAGGTCCCTGCAATTCTGCGAAGAGTGTTTGTCATTTGTGGAGAAGGCTGGTGTCACCATCGGGGTGAGCTGTCAGCGTTCGTGACGGCAGAACAAAGCCGACGGCCTGTCTCTCTTAGATGTTCAGCTATTGATGTTGTCTGGGGAATTAGAGATCTTTGGAGAACACAGGGCTTAAATTGCGAGATGCCTTGCTTCTGGGTGCCGTGGAGGCCAGAAAGGTAAGTGGTTTCCTTGAGATAAGTTTGTGGAGGAGAAGCCAATGAATGGCTGTCTGAAACAGTAGCTTGGACGTAATCAAAACCTCAGGAACTCCTGGAGAGGGACCTGGCGGTGGAAAGGCCACACAAGCTGACTGTGCCTGAGGCTGGCCTCCGTGGCAGGACCGGGGCGCAGAGGAGAGGGGGAGAGCTCTGCCCCTCCGCCATGCAGGGTACGGCCCATGCCGCGTGCATCAGCGCCACTCGGCATTACGTGGCGCTGGAGCCAGCGGTCCCTCCCTGCACGGAGGCTGCTGGCCGCCTGGATCTGCACGGAACTCGGGAATGAGTTGTCTGTTTCTTAATTCTCTGTCTGTATGAATCCTCTGCGTGCTGCATCTAAGGTGGAAAGTTCCTAAGTCTAAGGTGGTTTAAAAAATTCTGGTTACTCAGTTGCTTAAATTACACTTTTTGCCCATTTCTGTGCTTCGGTTCCATGCCCTGCTTGGCTTGAAGAACACAAATGAGCAAAAAGCAGCTCCCCTGCCTATCAAGGTTGTCAGTGTCTTCCTCAGACAGAGCAGGATTCCCAATGTTTTAAAATGCTGTCTTTGCTCCAAAAATTATTTGTCCTAAGGAGATATGTGCTAGATTTATCTGTTAGATGTTATCTTCTGGTTTATTTCTCTCTCACTCACAGTGATGGGTTTCACATAGAAAAAAAACATTTTTATAGATACATTACATATATTAGTCATCCTTTTGTTCTCTGTGTGCACAGTAAATGCTTTGTTAAGGGTAGTTTGTGTTTACTCGGAAACAGTTTTGGAAGTAGGTACCACTACTGTTTAATGGGAAAACAGGTATGTGAAAAATACCATGCAGAATGAAAAGAATTACACAGCCTTGAAGTCAATAACAGGGTGAAAAAATGTGAGTAAAAGTCACTGCAGCCATTATTGGAAAAAAATTATCCAGCCAGTTCTTTAAGCTGCCAAGCGAAATAACAAAATGATAAAGGTGGGATGATTATGGTAATTTATCTCTGTAGCTATCATTTAAATATGAAACTTGTATAGCTCCCAAGATTCACAGGCCAAGGGCTTCCTCCTCTGCATTTCAGGAAAGGCCGCCTCCAATTTTTTGATGAAAGATTTCCATTGCTTTCAATAATCAATAATCACTCATTAGTGTAAGCGTAGAGGAAGTAATCTATTGGTACCTAGATGCTGTCCCATTTTGGAGTATATCACCCACTACGATATGTACTCTAATAAGTCATACACTTCTGGAGTTCAAAAAAGGCACATAATCCACTATATCAGTGCATGGTTTGAAGTGCACACCAAGGGTATACCCGACAAATAGTTTCCCTGTTTCTCCTAAAAATGCAATGTGATGGCTTTTTATGTTAGGTTTATTTATTTTGAATGACTTAGTAATGATTTAAAAATGTGCTGC
This sequence comes from Charadrius vociferus, assembly GCF_000708025.1. Taxonomy (NCBI): domain Eukaryota; kingdom Metazoa; phylum Chordata; class Aves; order Charadriiformes; family Charadriidae; genus Charadrius; species Charadrius vociferus. Next base: position 1,184,369 of record NW_009649940.1, read on the forward strand.
TACCTGAAACTCACACAAGAATAATCTATATGAGACATCGTGTCTTGATAAATTTTCTCTCGACTGATAAATCATTTGTTCCCTGCTATAATTCTTTTGGATCCACAATCTGCTTTTGTTTATTAGTCAGAAGTTAAATAAACTTGTAGTACCAAAAATATATAGCTCCCTGGAAGTGATATAAATCTTAGTTTATCTTCTTAGTTACAAAGGGGCAACTTAAGAGTAATTCCAGTGACGACAGTTGCGACACATTTAAAACTGACGTAATTGAGGGAGGAATTAAGCAAGTAATGTATTTCAGAGACACCAAGTGCTCAGGAGCTATGGATGCAGGCATAATAATCACACGTACATGAAATATTGTGGCTAGTGATTAAAACAAATGATGAGGAGTCAAGATTGCTTGACTCTGCTCTTGGCTCTCGCACCAAGTCCTTTCTGTGAACTTAAGCAAGACGTTTATTTCTTTCTATTGTGTTTATGCAGCCGTAATATCTTCTACCCACTGCAAGGTAGCTCCTGGGAGGTTTGGATGTGCTGGTGAGAGGGGTCTGGCAGGTGAGGCCATCCTCCTCTGTCCCACGACATGGTGGCAGCCACCTAACTGCAGCCCTCTGCAACAGGACATGGGGGTTATGCCCGCCCCTTGGAAATCTCAAAATCCTTAACAAATTTCCAGCATATTCCTTTCATGTTACATGGAGATAGCTATGGGGAAATACCATCAAACACAGATATAACATGACAGAACAACACAATACTCTGACTCAATCCAGGATGATATATAGCATGTGACATGTCTTTAGGGGCCCCTAGCAAATGATGCAGGGTTGTCAGTCTGTTTGGCTGGCTTTCGTCTTGTCTAATAAAAGTAGCACATTTGTAGCTCTGACTAGGAAAAGAGGTGTCAGCTTCGCCCGAGATTCATTAGCTGTAGTAGGACTGTTTTGCTAGGCAAGTATTTACAAGCCTGCAGCTGTGGCTGGCTCTGTTTGCATTACTGAAACAGTGTAATGAAGCCAAGGAAGTCCACGTAAATTACTTTGGCCAACGCATTCTTGTAGATTAAGAAATAAATTGCATTGTTCCTTCCACTGAATAAAAACAGTCTTTCATATAGAAAATACTATGAGGAAACGTGTGCCGCTGAAAAAACCTTAAACTTTAGACCTAAGAAGGTGGTAAATGCGAACTTAATCACTGTGCTTAGTCCAGTTCAGATCAGACAAGAGACTTCACGGAGGAGACCAACAAGACAGTGCTTTTGCTGCCATTGTTTCTAGTCAAATCATCACAGGCAAAGACTGGAGATGTGCGTGTTGATGGCAGACGCAACCACTTTGCATCGAAATGCGGCCATGAAAGCCTGACTCCTGAGATGCAGGAGATGACAAACATGGAGAATAAGTATCCCCTTTCCAGCAAGAGGTCTTCACCCCAGAGCTCTGATGGGTAGTAGAGGCTTTGGCATGGTTTTATGTACCAAACACATCCTGTTGGTGATGGGTTGCAGATACAAGGACTGTTAGCACACTTCTGAAAGCACCGGCTTCCTTTGAAACAAAATGAAAATGAATACACTGCTGAGCACAGGGCAGCTTTGCTCTTGGGGAGAGGGGGGAGAGGGGGTGGGAGGGGAGGGGTTTTTTAAAAAAAAATTGAGCACTGTAGGAGAAAACAGTGAAATAACCAGGAATGCAGAACTGAAGGTCAATGTTCAAACTCAGCGTGCTTTTCTGTGGGAATCTGACCCACCATGATTAACATCATTTTCCTTTTCAGAAGAAGGGATGAAGCAATGAACAGGAGCAGCAGGAAACCAATTTCCTTGATAAATACTATTGATGTTTAAAAAGCAAAATAATATCACTTTACACAAAAGAAATAGAATAGAGATTCCATAAGAATCAATCCTACAGAAATAATAAAAAATAAATATTCAGAAATAAGTTGTCCGATAAAGTTAAAATTAAGTTAGGATGGTTCCGAGCAACCCGACCTGAGCAACCAAAACAAAACAGAGACATGGTGAAACAACTTGTAGATTAACTTTAACAATTTCTTTAAATGCCATCTGGATAAAAATTGAAGTTGCGCACTGAACTCCCAGCCTCAGATGTTCAGCTACACTAAAGATTTTTTTATTTCCCATTCCACCTATTACCTGCAGCAATTTGTCTTTTCTTGTATAAAGCAGGATCATGGTAAATGCAAGCCAAGGGCAGTTCATAGGTCACATTTTATATATATAGCTGTTGATATGCACAAATATTTGAAAATGTTGTCTTTTACCCCAATGCTGGAGTATGTCCCCTCCACACTAATTTTTGCCCCCATTTATAGCCCAATTAAATCAAAGGGACTTGTCAAGATTCTGTCAGGGGAATTTGAGACCTAAAATTCCTGGATCGGGAAATTAATCAATTAACAAAATCCACAATTTGAAAGATTTCAGACCTTTTCGATATATTCAAAACAAATTTGACCCTGGTTTTAAGAATTTCTGGGTTACATTTGGGTTGGTTTCCCAGTTTAAATCCTGGTCCTTTTCCATTTTATTTTAGATGTGCTCTAAAAGAAATAAAAAGGCCATATTAACAAATATGTTCATTTTGAATAACTAGAACAAACCGAAAATAATAGCTGGCAACCTTAAAATCCAGTAGCAACATGAGTGGCAGTATGAAGTTTGATGGATCAGTTTATGTGTTTTGCCAATAGGTGGTGCTACTATTTTTACATTCAATACTAATCTACTGCAACACACACCGTCTGCTCCGATAATCATGAACATGGAACAGTTTGCTTTTTTCAGTAGTGCTTCCCAGAGTAAAATGACACGTGGATATGTAATAACTTTAATGGTAGCAAATAAAAGCAGATATAACAGATTGGGAAAACATGATCTTTTTCATAGTTGGATATAAAGTTTCAAGAAGTAGTTATGCGGAAAGATAAAGAAAAAAAGATAAATATACCTGTGCATAGTTTTGTTTGTATATATCCCACCTGTACTTTTGCTGATGATTTTTCAAAGTCGTATAAATGACAGTTTTGTTTCAGGGAAAACCTGATGCAACACAGATAGAATGCAATGAGAGGAAAGACAGTAAAATAAATATGCGTCCAAAGTGAGAATCCATTAGTTTCATTTTAACTTTGCTATCCAGCTGTGTATGATACAAAACTGCTAATTTTACATTATGGGATTTGACATTTCTCTCTGCAATATTTGAAAAGGAGATACGTGGGGGAGCACTTTGTAACCCAAGAACAGACAGACGCTCGTTTCAGTGGTTTCATAAATACAGTTTTCCTACTGAGCCTCCTGTTACTCAGCCGATTCGCAGGGTATTTCTGCAATATGCAAAATACAACACGGATCAGAGGTGGCACGTGCGATTTGGGGCTCTGTTGCAATGTTCCTACCAGATCAGAAGGCCACTTAAGGTCAAAATGAGCTTTCAGATTGCAACGTTTACCCTCGAACCCGTTGCTCCTCTGTGGTGGTTTTCTGTCATACTTTCCACTCAACTTTTGGAAGAGCCCTGCGAGAGCCAAGCGCAGCACCGAGCACCGAACATCTCTCCTGGCGAGGGCTGCCCCTGCACGTCTGGGCTCTGTTAAGTGCCTGCAGCAAACTCAGCTCTGCCCTGTGCGGATGGCCACTCTCATCTGCAGCAAAAACATCTCCTTAGGTAGAGAGCGTGCGATTCATCTCTGGTGAAACAGGGCCTCTAATGAAGTTTGGTGAAAACAGATGTGTCTCAGACATACACGTCTTCTGCGAAGTCCACTTCTCAAGCATCTGGCTCAGCGTAGCGTAGCTCTGAGAGTTCAGTCGTAACGTTACAGGAGATGGATTGACAGCTCTTGACACCACAGGCCCTTATTTATCTTCAGAATAGGCACAGTGCAAGGAACAGGCAGAATTATTTATGATCACTTTCCCAAAATCTACTGTGCGTATGTATTTAATACCCATTCACGAGCCATACCTCCACCGTCACCTGGGGAACTGCTGCTGGGGTAGGAAGGGAATTTATGTTGACTGTTCAATGAAACCATCAGGAAAACTTTAGCTGTGGTGCAAACACCCCTCTGTCTGACCTGTGCCCTTGGATCGAGGTCTCAAACTCATTTACTGTGCCTCTGAGGGGAACCAAACAGCTCCCGAGTAGTAACAGTTGTCTGCCCGGACTACTTTTTAAACAATTGGGTGCCAGCGAAAGGTGCTATATTCATTCTGAGATTAATAAAAAGAGAAAAGAAAAAGAAATGTTCCTTGTTTTTTAGCATAGTCTTTCTCTTGCGTGTTTTATTTATGGTGGGAAAGCTGTTAAATCAATAGCGTATCTGTTTAACATGTAACGTGGCAGAGGTATCAGACATGCATTAGACTGAGGAGAAATGCAGAAACACCAAAAGGAGAGCAAATAGAGGGTAAAAATTGGTTCCAATAGGCACAGGCTTGCTTTCGCTCTCTTTCTCTTTATATATAGATATATGTGTGTGTGTGTGTGTATATGTATGTGTGTATATATATACACATACATATATATGTGTAAATACACATAGTAAAAATAAATGGTGTCAAATAAACAGTTCTAGCAAGTAGTACTCACAGTTGTCTCCACAAAATGTAAAGTTTGGTTGGTTTTTTTTTATAAGTAATCCCTTACATTTGTTTCATTATCATACTGATTTAAGAGAAAAGTATGCAGTGGATCAAGTCATGTAACTAATAGAAAGACTTCTCATGCTCATCTGAACTCAGGCAGATGATTTTATCCAGCCGCTGAGGAGGAGAGGCAGAAAAGGAAAGGACGACTGTTTCCATTCCTTCTTTCTTAAAACAGGATATGAATGAGATTCAACAAAGGCAGGTATTTGGTGAGGTAAAGAAGTGATAGTAAAGTGTGTCCAGCTGACAATAGGAAGCCAGGAATGTAAAATTAATATTCAGTCTTAGCCTATTTTTCCTCTCTGGCACTACATTTAAATTATTTTAAATGGCTTTTATCTTTAAATAATAGCTCCATGCAGAATTGCAAAAGCCTTGTCCTACACTCTGATACTCATGATATAAGCATTATTAAACAAATTAATTTGAAATTTTATGTCTATGTCCTTATCATTCTTGAATGAAAAATGGATCAATGAGAAAATATTTCTCTAAGTCCAAATGATATTTCCTGGAGACTGAATAGCATGCACTGAGCTGATTTCAAATGCTGTAAGCATGAAGCACGAACATGTTTACTGCAAAAACTTGAACACTGTTCAAAAATCATGCAAAATTTTCCATCCAACTGATTAATTAAAGAATGCAGGGAATATAAGCTTCCAAGAAAGGGTCAATTTCTTGACATTATTTCAGAAAAGACATAGCCGATAATCTTACAAACTCTTTGCCTCCATAGCTGCTCAAATAAACTTCATGGAAATACATGAGTAATGTGGGGCTGGATACCAAGACTGGTAAAACCCGTACATGGGAAACAAAGGGCAGAGCTGCCAATTAGAATTAAAGAAATTAGGCTTTTTTTTTTTATTATTTCATGTGCTACTTTTACATAGGGATCTTATTATTTTATATGCTTTTAGAAAATACTTTTCATTTGGAACCCAATGGTATGACTTACTGCTTTGTATGGGTTGCAAAATTGTATTTGCCATGGTGCAAGAAGCTGAGTGCAGAAATTACATTTGTTTTGCTGGATAACTGGTAATTTAATGTGCCCGTTATTTACAGGTGAAACTGGTATATAAAATATTGCAGCAATGTGGAGATAATGTTTTATTAATCCATTTGTTGTGACCGGGCTTGAACAGATATCTTTTTGCCATCGATGAACACTTGGATCAGACATCAGCTCCCAAAACTTGGAGTCCAGCTGGTTCCCAAATTCCTAAGTACACAGAACTGGAACATAATCTTCATTTTCCCCTGGAAAAACATTTCCCATCTGACACTGTGGCAGGGAGCGAGTCCAGAGCAGTGTGTTTGCTGGTGTGTGCTCCCACAGAAAGTGTGAGTGGGACCAAGAGACCTTGTCCCCAGCCCAGGCAGGGCTCCAAAGCGGGAGGAGAGGCTCCTGCTTTTTTCTTCCTTGGGCTCCTGTAGTAGTACGGGGGGAAGTTCAGAGAGCAGGCTTGATGTAATTTTACTTACGCCTATGATAATGGCTGGCCGAAAAGAAGGATTTGTGGTGTCTCTCCTGTCATCTGGAGCGCTGAGCAAAAGGCTGAAAGTTATTACCGACTGTCATTGCCCACAGCACCCCTTGAAGGACATAATGTAAATGTCACTGACTCCTTTTAAATCAACACAGCTTCTTGACTTCACTGAAGTCAAGTTGATTTACGCCGGTTGATAATTTGGCTGTTGTTTAAAAGCAGGAGTTGTGAAATCTAATGCTTGGTGGACTCAGCCCAGCACTATCGGAAATCAGCACGGTTCCTGCCATTGACTTTATTGGGCAATGGCCCTGGTGAGTTATTACCGAGTGTTTTGTCTTGCAATGTACCGGACAGCAATCAATAATGCTCCATGACATAGACAGAAAGCTTGCTGTTACGAGAAAGATTTACCATTTTCTACCATCTTACAAAACTTGCAAATTTCCAGCTGTGTGGTGACTTCTTGCATCTTTTAAATCTCCTGCCCGCTTGAAAGCAAGACAAGATCACTCAGCTTTATGTTGGTGATCACTTCAGAAATGCTGTAGTCCCACACTTCAAATCCTAAATTTATTTGACTATAAAGCCTATTATTATATATGTATAAATACATATATATATATGTTAGGTAAAGATTCCCCTTATCTAGAGATAATTTCATAATTACCACATGAGAATGATATTGTACATTTTTTCATGACTTCAATTCAAATAGTATAGCACTGCCTTAATGTCCTAAGATGTCTTTATTTTTGTTCTTTACATTTTGTTAGGCTAACAATATAAAGTAAAATCACTTCTTAAAATCTTAGAGCCTTCTTAATCTTAACTTTATCTGTCTTCTATAGTTCTGGGAGGGAACAGGTATTTCGGCTTACAGAGGGGTTGTTGCCTCTTAAAACAGGAGATAGTGCCTTGCTACAGCTTTACCCAAAGATACTTAGCTTTGGATTGTGACTTAAAGACCAGGAAGATGTATAGTAAAATATTAATAAGGTAAAGCTCATGCTTTATTTTGTTTTGGTTTATTTATCTTAGATTTTGTTCCGTGGTTTTACTATTTTGTCCATTATATGCTTTGAGACATGAACTCCTGACCTTTAGGCATGCCAGGATAACACTCGGAGAGATTCCTTAGAAATATCTGATAGGTAGGGTAGTCTTTTGGTTGTTTTGTTTCTGAATTTTTTGAGAGGACGCAAAAAGACATCAACTGTATGAAGTTATTAGTTCCTCTAAAGACTACTGTTCTGAAAAAGCTGGAGAGCCAGAATCATTATTTTATTCATGAGGAATAATCAATGTGTCATAGAGATAAGTTGGATTTTTATAAAAATCTCCGTGACCATAATGAAACTTCTTAAACTGATGAAAAAAAAAAAGTATAATTCTAGTAGTTTCTTCGGCTGTGTTTGCAGTTCATGTGCTTAGTAACTCAAAGAAATAGTTATTAAGGAAGGTAAAATATATGCATACATAGAGCTATGCATAAGCAATTTTCAAAGACTCTACAGAGTTCGGTTTTCTCCTTGGTTCCTCCCTTCAACTTGCATCTCTGCTCTCTGCAAGAGTCTTGCTTTTCTCACACCTGCCTGGGTGATACACTTCACTGCAGCCTCAAGGTTTGGATACCCTTTATGCCTGGCACCTGGAAAAACATATGCCCACCCCCCCCCAAAAAAAAAAAAAAGAGTTTCTTCAAACATCATTTAGTTTCCTTTAGCAGTGCAACACTTGTGGTCTCAAAGGTGATAGTTTTTTTTTTTACAGCTGAACTATAATCAAAATACTTTTGGGGTATGTATGTAAATATTTTGGACTCTGTATGCAAATATGAATACTAATTAACTAGTTTGGTTTTACCTGTTTAGTTTAAAAACGTATCCATAGGGGAAAGATAAGAGGGAACCACACTATTTACTTCCTTACTCTTTCTTTGGTAGTACTAGAGAGAGGTAAACATATCATTTATCTACTGATTTTCACTGTATAACTTACAGGTATAAGCACCCTTATTCTTAGATATACAGATCTCATCAATGAGGTGCCATACCAGGGGGGGAAACTGCTAATTAAACTAACTTTAAACCCACCTAATTAATTAATTCATGATTCTGTAATGGATCTAATCTGTATCTCCCTCTGGCCTCAGCTTGGCAGAGACCCAACCGACACGCATTTCCAAACAGTGGTTTCTGTGATTTCAGCACCGTTCCACGCGGGTGATTTGCCTTCGCAGAGCCTCGTGCAGCATCAACAACTCTGTTGCTGTTAGAAATTGGGAGCCAGAGGGAAAATATAGGGCTGTGGGAAAGTACGTGTACTTGTTGTCATGTTATTTCACCGCTTCTGCCTCCCCTTGAATGTATGTAAAATCAGCAATGCTAATTACATGTCAACATATTGGGTTTTCGTAGGAGCCGGTTCCACTCAGTGCATGGGATACAGCAAGCAGAATTACAGCTGGTGGTACCTGACCATTGAACTTCAGGTAAATTGAAGAACAGGGGTTTTTTTATAAGTGCACACGCCTATGCATGCACACATACATATATGTATGTATACACGTATAAGTTATAAATAAAAATATTGTTAGTATCTAAGAAAGCTCAGAGTAGATACACTTGGTCTTACTCCTGCTGACTTGTAGAGTTCCTTGAGGCCGCGCATTACAGAAGGAAAGCCTGGTATTTTAATTATTTGATACATTCTTTTGATCACTGGTGTGCTGATGTTTCAGATGTTTCTTCTGAATTTCGTGTCTATGGGAAGTGCTAAAATGAGGACGGGTTGATGGGAGTCTTCACACAAGAAATTGAGGACAGGCACCGAAAGTGGGAGAAAATACCAGATCTCCTCCTTCTCTGGGTACTGCAGGAAGATTTCAGTAGCCCCCAAGGGGAATTTTTGAGGCTTGATTTTTGAGGCGTTCTGATTTTTGATCCTTACCAGTTTAGTTCTTGCTATCTTTGTTGATATTGCCCAATTATTAAAGTGTTGCTAACATCTGTCAAATTACTGCACTGAGACCGTGAACTTCTGGGTGGATTTCTGGTCAGCCAGCAGAGACTGATCGGATTGACCCTGGTCAGGCTCAAACTGCTGATCCCAAAGTGAGATTATCCGAATCCTGTTGCTGAAATGCCGAATCCTCCAGCTCCTCTCTCTTGTATTTAACGCGTTTAAAAATAAATAACTACAATCCCTGGTAAGTGTTTTCGAGCTGGGGAAACGTCTGAGCTATTTGCCAACTGCCTTTCTTGACTGGTTTTGAAATCCTGATCTTCAGTCTGGACAGAGATTAGCTTCGTGTGTGCTGGTGGGGTTTTGGTTTGGCTTGTTTTGGGTTTTTTTTTTGTTGTAAATTCCATTTAGGGCCTCAGTCTGCAGTACCCCCTGGGGGCAGATGCGGTGGGTGCTGTATCCTGGGGGTGTAGTGCATCCCTGGGGGCTGCAGCCAGAGCCCCCTGTGCCTGCTCGGGGGGAGAGGAGAGCATTTTGGGGCTGGGGGAGGAATGGCGGGGCAGGCTGGGCAGCGAGGACCTGCTCCGCTCCCTCCAGCCAAGGAGAGGTTGGATAAAACCACCTGGAAATAGAGAAATGGGGTTTCTCTCTGGGTCCCAACTATGAAAGAGGTTGATTAAGGTGATGGCACCTGTATCAAAAATGCTCAGAAGAAACAGTAGGAATTTTAGTTGGGATAGTCTTCTCGTTCTATCCCAGGATACATGTAATTATTGATGTGCTTATGTAATGACCTCCATAAATGACATTCCATAGTGACGACTTTTCAGACCCAGCAGATGCATAGTAATGCATCTCAGTTACTGGGCCTCTGGTCCTTTTTGGGAAAGAAAGTAAAGCATTATATTCCTCAGTGCCTGGTGTACAAGTACTGAGTTGCTAAAAACAATCTTAGCGATTATTCCTCTTAAAGAGGAATTCTATGTTCTCGGTAATTAGGTGACGGTGTCTGCAAGCCACAGCTGCTGGTCAGTCAACCCACTCTCCCGCTCTCAGCTCCACCTGACTTCTTGTTCCTACTCTGTTTTGTGTTTTTAAAGATTAGGAATTGGTTTTATTTTCCCAGCCCTGTATCACATTAATCCGTCCTGTAGGAGGAAAATCCCTCAAGGACATTTTTTCAGAAAGTTCTCTAAGGCACAGCACAATGATATTTCAAATACTCTAATGTATATGTGTCTTTTGTTGTTTGGTTTTATTTTTTTTTTCCCCAGGGTTCTTGTGCAGGAATATTTATTGTTGCTTGGAATAGTGAGCATTTCTTCCCTGTCCCCAAATATTTAATCAAAAGTTGAATTTTTACAGAGAAACACAAATACTACAACAATGTACACTGATGACTTTCCTCGTTTCTTTGCAGATACAGGATCGCTTCAGAACAGTTCAGAATCTTTCTGACCTATAAAACATAGATGGAAATACTGACAATACTAAACATTTTATAATAACAGTAAATAACATCAAGAAGGAAAGACTTTTTTGTTGCTGAACAAGATGTTGAGAAAAGCCTGTGGATGGTTAATTACACAGCCTGTTTGTGAGGTCTGTTGTTTAGAGACCACGATTCAGGTGCGTGTGCCGAACAAAAGGGAGCAGGCGCTGAAGCTGCAGTCTTCAGCCCATCACCAATGACTTTGGAGGGAGAAAGGGACATCTTCCCACAGGGTTTTTTTTTTCCATGAAAAAATTCAAAGTGAAAAGCTTCGTCCACACACAGGAGAGGATTTTTATTTTTTTTTTTATTAATATATTGTTTGGCAGCCTCAGTGTCTTTTTTTTTTTTTCCCCAGCTCTAATTGGCATTATATTTATTCTGTGGAGTGGAGGATTTTATATCTTTGGGCAGTCAGTAGCCTATCAAAAGCATGAAATTGCTGTTTTAAAATGGCATTAAAAAAAAAAAAACCTTTTCACCTTGATAGTTCCTTTAAAAATGTAGGCTTTTAAAGTTCCTTTCTTAGGCATGGATAATCTGTCTGCATTTTAGCACCAAGACTTCCCCGTCCCGGTCTTTTGGAAGCAAAATGAAACCTGTTTGAATAAAAGAAGCAGCAGTCCTCTGGCACTTGAAGTTTTAACAGTGGCAGCTGCTGGCAGGTATTAGGGTGTTGGGCGTCCCAGAATAAATGTGAGGAGGATGTTAGCAGGCAGAGGAAGGGGTCACGGGCAGATGATAAAGCACTGGTGGCACACAGGGCAGTTGTAAGCGCGCCTCACCAGCTGCTTGGGCATTGCCTCCTCCTGCATGCCATACCCGAGTATGCCTGGGGGGTGTGTGTGTGTGTGCCTAGAAAATAAACCACTTTATAAAAAGAATGATTGATCTAATGACACAGTCACAAATGCAAAGCTATTCTAATTATTATTGGATAACATTTGTTTTTTTTTTTCTGTGATATTAGCAGATGAATCTATCGTCTAGTATATCTTTAGAAATAATGAAACACATTTCTTCAATTTCCTTCCTTGTCATTTATACTAAAGGTTATTTTCACAAAATTTGCCAGGTCACTTAACTCTGTGAGCAATTCTCCTGTGTTTAATCCCTTTACAGATCTCCATTTCTGCAGTATCATCCCTATAGCAATTGCATTCACTCTTAATAGGAATTTCTTTGTTATTCATTTAAATTCGGAAGACTGTTCAGGTCAGCTCACACAAATGTGCCTGGATCACTAAAAAACTCATTGTCCTTAATCATATTGACTCTTCTTTTTTTTTTTCCCCTTTTTCTTCCTTCTGTGAAGAAATACTATTAGACACTAATGTTATAGTCTATGTATCGTGCTTCCACTTTTCTTCCCATAGTTCTGGTGGCTGTCTTTTCATTATATCACATTTCAGCATTTGACTTCTTAACCCATGTGCTTGAAAAAAAAAAAAAAAGGCTAAAAAAGCTTCCCCATGGAGTAGCTTCGAATAGAACAACTTTGTGCGGATTTTTAAAGTAGTTAAGAATTTTTAATGTAATCTCTGGTTTTCTTGTCTATTCAATACCTATCTGCAATGTTTTTAGTAGATGCAATACAGAAGGTTAATTATTCATAACGCTCTATTTTATAAACAGCTTTAAAATGTTTCTCTATTTGAAAATCATTATTTTTCCAATGAATCTTGATCTCATTGTATTAAAATTAAATATCCCATGGGCAAGTTGTAGACTTACAGATTATTTTCATGTGACTTACACAAAGAATTAGCCCACCTTTAATTTGTATTTTTAAATACGTTAAGTCATGCAATCAAAGATCAGAAGCAATACAGCATGACCTACATAAGTAATGTAATATGAACTCGTGGTTTAATAATAAAAATCAGTTCAGAGTAGTTATTTGTGAATAATAAGCACTGGATACTTTTTCCAACAAAATGTGCTCCTCGGTGTTTGTAATAAGTGAAGTGTTTGATAAACAAGGCTTTTTTATTTTATAATTGTGAATATATAATTTCTTTCCTCGGTGAAGTCAATATTGTTTTTTCATTTTGAAATAGCTATTCTCAGTTAATCACATAAAAGTAGTAAATTTGAGTGTTTTAAGACAGGCCTGTATCCAACATGTTTGGCAAAGGGCAGCGGGGGAAGTACTTTTACCGTAAACACTATCGGCTTTCAAGCAAAAATGATTTAGCTCTTTCCTGTCGTGGCGTTTATTTCTTTTAAAAATCAAGTTTCAAAAAGATATACCCACTTTCTATTACCGATGAGCCGAGATTTCTGTAGGAAAATGCATGAGGGTGTATGTTGTGGTGGCGGAGTCCCTGCCCCACACACGCGTGACCGCAGCCACCTCAGTGGGTGAGATGCTACCCCTGTGTGAACCACGAAGCCCGAGCACTCCGTCTCTTCGTAAAGTTTGTGAGTGCTCTCTCTGTGCCACCAAAAAAAAAAAAAAAGAAAAAAAAAAAAAGGAGAAATCTTCTCATCTCCATTTCCAAGAGCTGCTAATTACATACAGCGTATTAAATCAAGTCCACTTGGGGAAAGACTTCCTTAATTAATTAATTTAATTAGCAATAAGGCAGAAGAGGGAGATATGGTTATCAGGAGATAATCATACCTTTGGGACACCGGATTGCGAAGACAAGCTTTGCTTCATCTTTTTTTATGATTGTGGTTTACCACTTTTATGTGGTTTTAATAAATAACCTATAGATTCTATTGAACAGTATTACATTTGGGACTGGGCTTACTCCTAAAATCTACTTTAGAACAAAGCAATTATAATCAGAAATGAAATGAGTGACTTGTAGCCTGTTCGAGCGTAATAATTGGGAGAGGTCATATAGTATAACGTGACCTCCTATAAATTGTACTGCTGGAGAATAGTCCCAGATGGATTCCAGAAAAAAAATACTCTGAAAATATCCCTCTGTTTTGGCACTTCTCCTGTAACACGTTACTTTTACTGGCAACGTGTGAAGCAAATGACTTCAAATGAATCATTTAAGTAAATAGTTTTCAATAACTATTCAATTAGATGACCACTTTTCTTCTGAGTTTGGAAAACAAAGGAAATCTTTGCTCAGTAGTGCTGGGTCTGTGTGGCGTTCTGGGATTTTGGACTAGATAGAGGCTGTAACCAGATTCACACACCTTGGTAGGCTGTAACTTTTCCAGCATTTGAGTAGGCTGAGGCAAAGCCAGGCTGGCAATATGCCTCTGCGTTACTTGCGCAAATCCCAGGTCTCCATCAGTTTACTTTGCAGCATGGTACATCCCTCCGCTGAACGAGACATGGCCATACAGCGCCTTTAAAGTGGTTTTACCTGGTGTAATTTCCTCTCGGGAGGCTTAATCTTTTAGATTAGGTGCTCAAGAATTGCCAAATCTTAGGAAATCTTGAAGTAGAAAAGCATGTCTCTTAAGAAAAGCTTGAGGTAACTGAACATTTAACATGCATGAAGGAAGCAATGTATCTGGCTGTGCTCAAAAATCAGTCAGTTTTGACTTACTTTGGGTTTTGTTTAACTGAAAGTTATTTTCTTTCTCTGTTGCATAATCTATATGAATTAAAGCCTGCTATTCGGGATTTAAATACTTAATATCACTGAAATTTAGTCCAATTTCATGACAAAAAGTGTTATACAATACCGGAATTTTCTTGCCCGTCTCATTGAGCGCTCACCCTAAACTGAAATTGTTCCTATACTCTCTTTCTATACTTTCTAATGTAACTGAATATCCAAAGTTTTTGCCCGACAGCGAAGCTGTAGCTCTGCATCTCACATCCACTGCAGCACAGGCGATGAAACTCTCCTCTCGCTACCGCCCCAACCAAACACCTCGAATGTTATTTGCTTCCTCCCTCTCTGGTTCTCTCCCTTTCCTCTCCCTCTGCTTTTTGCACTGACAAAGTGCCTTCTCCCTTCCATTACAGTAGCCTTATTGTTGTAACAATAACGGAGATTATGTCTACCAGTGAAGAGGTACGTGACCTCCTCCGCCTATGCTGCCGGCGATTTGTATGTGAGCCGGCTCCCGTGCGGCAGCAGCAGCGTTGTGCGAGCAGGGTGGTGCGCCGCAGCTAATACATTCTGCCTCTTATCCCTTCTGTTCCTCTCGCCTACTCCAGCTTTCTTTGTGTATGTAAGTCTTTCAGGCTCTGTGATTTTTAAGACCCAGTGCTAACACCTCATCTCTTTGTTATGCTTCTGGATAAATTCGACTTCCTCAAGCCCCAGCTGCTTTCTGAGAGGTTACAGAAAACGGATTTCATCTCAGACTCACCTCCATCCTTTTGTTCTCGCCAAGTGAAGGTGCAGAGAAGTGCTGAGAGCCTTTAACGATCCGTTTATTCAGGGGTAGTCATGTTGATGTCAGTCCCTTGCCTCTTTAGCACAAGGAGCATGAGGCAAACGAAGTGAAAGACAGTCATAAAACAGCGTATAGGAAAAGAAGTAAACAAACTGGGACTCATAAACTGTATAAACAGAGGCCGCCTAAATCAACAAGATGCCAGCCAAGTAATCCTCCGTGTGAGCTTTAATTAAATCGAACGATCCTCAAAAGGGACATCACCTTAACAAAAAGTGAGACTTACTGCTGGTCATTTAACACTTCAGCTCTCATATTGTCGGTTAAAGGATTTAGGAGCAGATAACGTCCTTCACATCACACCTTTGGATTTGATGTGTTGGATTAACTCTGCTCTGTCCTTTTTGCTCTGTTGGGCTAAACAGAAAGGAAGCAGCGTCAGGCAAATCAACTCGTAACATTGAGATCTTTTTTCCTAAAGCATAATGTTCTCTCATTATTGAGTCTCAAATGAGGCTCAATACTGCACATCCCAGAGGAAGAGATCAGGCATCTCCTGAAGACTCCTGACTTCAGCAGAAACAATACTAAAAGATTACTGTAATTTTGAAAACTGGCATGACTTCTTGCTCCAAGTAAAACATTTACGTATGTCTCCTTTTCTCTTACTTTTATTTCAAGTGCCCTAGATGATAGCTGAATGCATGCCTACAAGACTGCAAAGAGGCATAAGGTTCTGAAAATGACATCCAGGCACCATGAAATTACAGTCTTCGGAGCGTATCAGTAAGAAGCTAATTCCATATAATTTCTCACTCTAGTTACAATTTTGGTCATGACAAAGAGGTGTCAGAATTTTAATGCCCATTATATTTTGTGATTTATGCTATTTTGCTATAGTCCTTTGACCTTTTTAATATGCTGTATTTTGGTCGGATGGTCACTCCACCCTTCTTGCTAAGACCAAATTTTCAAGGAATGCAAGTGGGAAGGAAGAAGTTGCACTGAAATATTTTCAGATGAGTAACTTCATGTGGGAATGTGGCATGCGGAGGGGGAGGAAGGTAAAGATTCAGCAGAACAGGAATGAAGGTTGAAAAAAAAGCAGTTGCTTTAAAGCTGAAGGTTTCAGTTGGAAGAGAAATTCAGGTTCATTTATCCTATTGGACATAACTTTTAAAATTTAAATTAATTGAGCAGTAGGTTCAAGCTGAAAAAAAATTCAGAAGTGGATTTTCAGATATGTCATGTTAAGACCTGATTTGTAATCACCCTATTATCCTACTGTTCTTGGTTCAGTTATATTGGTCCCATCACACTCTTAAGTACTTCCTCTTAAGTGCTATGCTTAGCTACAGAGTTATGAGGTCCTGCTGCTGTATCCTTGTATCAGAACTGTCTTCTGCTCTTGGCAAGATGCCCCTTTGAGCTCTTGGGTGGGATAATGCAGTGTTTGCCACAAAAGCGTTGCAGGCAGGGAAGGGAGCATAATAAAACTCTTGATTTATCTGTCTCGGTCTCTGAATAGAGCCAGTTCTTGACACAGGCCTGTTCTCTAATGACCCTGGCAGAACATTTCTTTGGGATTCCTGGAAAAAAAAGTGTTTCTTTCCATACTGTTTACACAAAACTGTGGCAGCTACCTTGTTTGTGCTCAATAGCCATCAAGCCTTTAGCCTAACTTTAGCTGGGGCTAGATAAAAAACCACTCATATTTTACCAGATAGAAGGGTAGCAGTAACTCCAAAAGTAGGACGTTTCAAGACAGTACTCGTTAGGGACAAATGCGTTTTATCCAGCCTACTTGCCAGGTTTTCACTGCTTGTCGAAGAATTTGGTTCGGATCCCCAGCTGGTGAATTAAAGCCCAGCTCAACTGACTTCAGTTGGACGTGTGCCCACTGAGAATATGGTACTTCAATTTCATGTCACAGGCCCACCAGGAATGCAGCTCAAGTGTGGCGAATACACTTCTTGCTGAATGGATGTCTACGGGGCTCCGCAGGAGCGGTGTTTCGCCGCACAGGGACTCTTTGCAGCGGCTGGCTGGAGGCATGCCGCCTGGCTGTCGTGTCTGCTGGTAAGTCGAGAAGGCAGGATGTGGATAACAGTGCACACGTCCTAATTCTACCATGGTTATTAGTTGGCAAACATTGGCAAGCTCCTCCAAACTGCTGTTTCCAACATGCTGCAGCTCTGTGCCTCCCTGCAACAGCGTTTTCCTACACCTAACTCAGATATGGTCCATGCTGGTCCTGTAGGCTGCGGGAGGTCTCCAAAGAACCTAGGCTGGGGTTGGGAGTGATGGGGGGGACTGGGTCAGCACCATTTTAATCCGTGATATACTTAATGAAAGTTTAAGTACCTGTTTAAGTGCCCTTGTCTCCGATGTAAGATGTCTGTCCCTAAATGCTGTTTAGTTAGGACTTGCATCGCTGTGCGCTTGCCTCATGCCTCTAAACTGGAAATACCAGTATTATGCTGAGACCTGTATAATACAGTACGTCGTCTTCAACAGAGTAGGTAAAGCATGCTTACTGGATTTTACAATATTGTGAACACACAGGACAAGTCAATATTAATTTCTTTAAAGGGAAGGGAAATTTGTCATAAACACTTTACAATTTTTAAACTAGTTATTGGATTTCTCTCAAACCGTTTTTTCCAGTTCTGGTCCTAGTTCTGGTTCCAGTTACCTTGTAACTACTTCCTTAGACAAGATATTCAGAAACCAAAAGTACGAATAATTTCCATGGACTCTTTCTTGATGAGAAGGCTGGGGGGAAAGAGGGGTAGTTCAGATCTTCGCTGTTGCATTTTTGGTGCCGTTCATCTTTCGTAACAAGACTATCTATTTGAATATGAATTCATGTTGTAAAATTAACGCATTAAAGGTCTGCATCAATCATATTGAAAAGCTAGCAAAAATGAAATATAACATTCATTTTATCACAGTTTATAAAGAAAAATGTCTTCCAAGAAGAAGCAGATTACATTTTTATATAAACAAAAGTCCAGACTTAAGTGAATTACCAAGGTATTTGAGAGATCGACTATCAGAAAATTTCAGATACTTAATGAATTCCTTGTAGCATAATCCCCAAAATGCCTTCCATTACAGTTATCTGAAAATATTTCATAACTTTTCAACTTACTTGCAGGAAATTTATTATCCACCTGTGATTTAATACTAGTTTGAAAAAGAAGCAATGCAGCAAGAAAAAATTTTTAGACACTAATTTCCCTTATCAAAATTAATTTTCTCTGAAAATTATTTTAAGTACTTTTATCTGAATTGAAATCTTAAGCCAAGCTTTTTGAACCTGCTACAAAATGTAATTTAGGTCAGTTCCTTGATTTGGCTTATTAAATGATATTCCTATCATTTTGTCAACAAGCCTATTTGACTTTGTGTTTTCTGGGCAGAGAAGAAGTTGCTGGATGAAGACCACAAATCTGTGTAGAACGAGGATTTTGAATCACCATAATAGTATGTAATGTTTGCATACAGACACGGAACATAGAAAGACATGAGAAGTTGCTGATTTTTGTTTGCGTGTTTTGAATGGATCCTTGAGTTTATGTTTGCCCATGCGCTTAGTGCATCTTCTGGCATCTGACATACCTGACAGGCTGATACAAACTGGGAGTTATGCGGGTGCTTGGAGTTCCTGGGAGCCACATAGGTGCACTTTGACTCTATTATGCAGTGTATCTTAAGGATGGTGTGATTATTTGAAGTTTACCTAAAGCTGCAATGGAAAATGACTAGGAAAAAAAAAATTAATGTTTCAGGTCTGTATGAATATTTTAGATTTACTGTTTATAAAGCCTTATATAAAGAAGAATGTTGCTTTTTTTCCAGGTTAGATTCATCCTTGGTATGCCCCACAGATATAAACCTGTAGCTCCAGAGCATGATGTTGCCAGTTCGTTTCAGCCTCTCTGAATCAGCCACCTGATGGTTTGGGTGCTCACTTAAGTAGAAAAGGGGAAGAAATTAAAATCTACGGTTTCCACCTTGAATTCAGGGCTGCTTTGTAGGTAATATGGTGTTGTAGGACTCACGTTTGACATAAATTTTATTTTCTAGTAATTACTCTGCTCAACACGTTGCTTTTTCTAAATGCTACTCTGAGGTTTCTAAATCTTGCCCAGGCCTGCGGACAGAGACCAGCTATTTCATTTCAAGACTCTGGATTCTGCTTTTGGAGGACAGATTCCTCTTTCACTGGTTTCACAAAACTCAGCCTCACGTTGTCCAAGAATCTTTGCAAAACTAACTCTTTGGTTACTTACGCCCAAATTTAAGATGGTGTTCAGAGGTTATTTATTTACTCATTTGAATTGTCACACAATTAGCTTGCACAACTTAAAAGGCACCAAACCCCTTTATGTTTTCAAGAACTTCACGAGATAAATGCACTGCAAAGATCAAATATTTAGCTCTCCAATTTTCTGTGCCTTTTAATTATCTCTAGCTGTGACGGCAGACGGATAGTAGAAACTGGACTCAGTTATGTAGTAGTCTTTTGTGGGAAGTGTGATCCTGAATAGCAACATCCCAAGTGTTCCTTGAGAGCATGAAGAGAAACTCCATGTTTTGGATGGAACGTGAATGCTTTGCTCCGCAGAACAACTCTTCTGCAGGATGCGAATCATGCAGTTGGTCTTTGATTTCTCCAAAGAAAATTCTGCAACAACAAACAGTTGCCAGCCAGTCTGACTTGTGCTGCTTTCTTTGTCAATACTTTTCTGTGGCTTTCTAAAAGTCATCTGTGGGACTGCCCACTGACCCTTGTGCTGGAAGAGACAGGAGAGATTGGAAGAGAATTCCAAGTTGCACACAAGTTATTCAATATTTTTTAGTTTCAAGAATTGCATACTAAAACGATCCACAATTCAGCAGCTTTTGTTCACCCAACAACTGTGGAGAAAGTGCAGTAACTGAGCAGGGCAGCCGTGTTTACTCCACACTAAAAATGAAACTTCCTTTATTGTAAGGAAATCTGTAATGGTGTTTGAATGGATATTTTGATTGCAATTATCGTTCTCGAGTCTCACAGCTTTCAGAAACTTTTATTGCCATCCTGGTAACCACTACATTTAAAACTTCAGGAAAATTGGTTCTGACAATTTTTGAAAGTACGCTGACAAATATATTTTTGAACAGCTAAATTAAAAAGCATAAGAGTTTTCTAATAGTTCCTTCAGGAGTGTTTAATAACAGTTACTTTGGCTTACTGAGTTCCTGCGTAAGTCTCCATCCTTTTAGAAAAGGCTTTGTAGGTCACACTACTGAATATTTTGAGCACAGACAGGACACCTGCCATAGATGCCTAGATGTGTGATTTACGTGTGTCTGTTTTCAGGAAGCTGTAAGCAACTCAAAACTCTGAGTTAAAATGAAAACATGCAATTTTTATTAGAAATTAAATTCCTTATTCAGTGCACAACAAGGCATTGATTCTGCCTCCAGATGCCAGTGTCAGCAGAATTAGGACATAAACCTCACAAACGTGTCTGTGAAGAAGGCAAAACGACTTGCTTTCTACTTGAAATTAATTTAGATTTTAAGCTTCAGTGCTGTCTTAACGTTTTTCTTTTTCTCCTCTGGAAATAGCTGTATGCCCTTATCTGAAAAATAAGGAAAGATTTGCTGCTGTTCTAGGTATTTTGCACCACCTGTCGTTAACAAACAGACTAGCAGTCTGGAAGCACTTTCTTCCTTCAAACTGTAGAAGGCAGGAGATACTGCCTAAATTTTTTATTTAAAAATACAGGTTTACCTTTAATTTGCTTTATTTTATGCTAATAAGGGTGGCTGTCGTTAATTACCATTTTAATCACTATAGGTATTTCTGGTAATTGCAGGTTTTCAATGCTGTCATATTCTCTTAGAGGAAAGATACTAATTCATAAATATTCAGTCTTCCGAATTCATTTCCATCATAAAAGCATCAGTGCTTAAGTTATTTACAGTGAGAGTAATATAATTACTGATGCTACTCATAAAACATAAATGCCAGAAATATTTATTACGAGCAGTGTGCTTATGGCTTCATAGTCAAACTTTGGATCTGAGAAGAAACACCAAACATGGGAAAGCTGCAAACTAAAAAAAAAATTATGCAGAAAATGGAGAAGGTTAAAATAGTAGGCTTCAAGTTCCACTAGAAATATACACAGACTGGGTAAAACATCCTCATTCTCTAGAAATGCCATCACTTTGAGCATTTCATCTGACAAACTGTGGCCTCATGATCTGAAGATGATTGTAAAAGTCATCCCCACTCTACATACTAAAATCTGCCTCAAGGGGCTCTCAGCAGAATCTAACCTCTCCTCTTTCATTTTAGAAGAAAGATCAAGTATGTCATAGATATGCTAGATATTTTCTACCAATTCAACAAACTACCCAAGGCTGCTTGAGAACCTTAAAAAGGTCTTTCTGTCCAACAAATTACACCGGTGTCCTTCGATATACAACAGTTGTGGTTTAATACTCAGGCAGTTATGCAATTTTTATTCTAAGAAAAATCACATGCCTGCAAGCCTTGGATCAGGTTAAATCTGAGCAGCATCAGAGGAAAGTATTGGAGGTCTGGAATGGCTGAACTGAAACAGGGACCCAAATGAGATCCCCGTGGCAAATTTATGGTCTGGTACCACAAATAGAACTCCATTGCCTGGTTCAGTTCTGCACTAATCATCAATGACAGTAGTAACAGAAAAAATACATGAACTCTTACCCATAAGAAATGGAAATCTGTGTAGAGAATTGTCTTCCCAAGAAGCAGGGGGGCATTGCAGAGAAGATATCTCCGACCCTTCCCCACAACCCCTGTTACTCATGGAGGTCCTCTCATGCTGCTGAGCCATCCAACCCAACGCCAAGAAAAACGCGCAGTCTCTCAATGACCATACCCAGCAGAGGCATGAGGCTTGTCCCCTTTTTTTCTGAGCGTAAATCCAAACATATAAGAAGGCTTTGATTTTCAGTGCCATCCCCTTCTACTTCTTATTAACGCACACAATTGTGTGTACATGCGCGCGCACACCTGCACCGGCAGTGTCAAGTCAAGGTAAAGGCTAGAGAAAATTAGTGCACGCTCAAAAGTTGTAGGAACACTTTCTCTGAGGTTTTAATTATAATACCAAGTGTCTTTGTAACAGTGATAAAAAGGGACTTCATCTCAAAGAACAGAGTTCACAGCTCAAGCTTTTAAAGTCTCAAGGGAATGACTCTGCTGTGAGCCAAAGGAGCTAATTATTAAACATTCATATTGCCTTCTTCTCACAAACAGAATCTCTGATGGCTCAGATTGCTGGTTAACGCACAGTGATGAGGGGAACAGTTTCCACACGTCTGTTTGTTTCGTCAAAACATGAGTCTTGAAACAAAGCTGCTGTGAATTCTCTGGCAATTCAGGAAGTAGTGTGAGATTTGGGAGATGGAATAGACAGCGTTGGCATGAGGTCCAGCTTGGATGGGATGTAGCAGGAGAGGGTGGAGACTTAGGTAGAGGAGATGTGGAAGCGGAGTCAGACACAGCCAGTGTTTTACAAGCCGGTTCGTTCCCTTCTGATGCTTATGTTGCCACTGATCTAAATCTAATGTTTCACTCGCTTCTGACCAAGTGAATTGGGGTACTGGCTTACAAATAGGAGGTTATTAATAGTGCTAAGACTTTAATGATGCTAGAATAATTGAGATGAACATGAATATTTAGAATCTTCAGAGTTTTGCTTTTTTCTTTATCTATAAACCTTTTTATGCATATCTGAAACAAATATGGTTTTCATGCTTAACCTTCTCCAGTTATAAGAGTTTTTTTCCTCTTCAAGTGATTGGTTTGGATTAACACATGCATTCATTGAATAAATACTTATTTATAGCTGTTTTAAACAGGGCAGCATAGAAAAATGCTGAAGATAGAAAAAACCTAATGGATAAATATTTGCTGACAGTTTGTTTTCTGTTGTTATTTTGGGAATGAAAAGTATAGACTCCATTGAAAAAACAAAGCGGGTAAGCAAGTTGATTATTGTTAAACCTTAAATTTTTTTTGTGATGTTATTCTCCACTATGCAAGCGTGGAAGTTTGGATGTGGCTGCTCAGAGCTTGCAAAATGATGTGCTGGATTGATATAGTACCTGTCCTTGACTCTATATGCTGATACTATCAATGAAGGAAATCAAAAGCTGTCTCTGAACAAACAGGTGGTGGGTTTAAATTCAGAAGGGGAGTTACACAGAGAAGGGATGGAGATAGGAGCTGAAAGTGAAAAAAGGAAGTAAGATTTGCAAAGCCAGTCATAAGACTTCTCCTCTTTCCTCTCTGCTTTATAAATTTCTGAAATGTGTTACAAGTTTATTAGACAAGTGCACATTTTGACCTATTTGGTCATCCTCCCACGGAGCCAGAGTATGTTGCTTATCAGGCCTTATGTCAAGCTCCTGGCTACAGCTGTATGAATATTACTTGCTCCTTTAGAAAAAAATGCAAATATCTATTTTGTCAGAATCAATAAATATATAAATAATTAGTTTGCTGCAGTTCAGTATAAAGTATAGTTAAATTAATCTTTAAAAAGTAAAATGCTCTCTATTATTGCAGGTAACAGCTTGTCTGAACTGTCCAGAATGACTAATGAATGAGATAACAGAAATGCCTATCACTCCTTCATTGTGCTCGGCATAAAAGGTTTTTTTTTTTCCCCCTGAAGCCCCACAATAGCACCATATTTGATTTGAATATTAATGTTTCACTCTGAAATTATTAATTTAAATATAAATTTTCTTCATTTGATATTGTAAGAGACTTCACAGAGAAAAATGATGGAATATGAAACATAATGAACAGCATCAGCCTAATAAATTATGTAGTAAGACATCAGAAAAAGTAAATACATTTACCCTTCATTTCATTTTTATGCCACATTTATGCCACATTTACCCATGTGAGACTGAAAATAGCTGTATTACATGCTGGTCTTATTTATCTGTAGGTTATGAAATTATAGATAACTTAGTTCATACTAAGCTTCTTGTCTGCATGCAACAGAACAATTCTGCCCACAAATCTGTTCTAATTTATTTGTATTTGTGCACCAAACATCCACAACAAGGAACTAGTAGTTTAATGAAGGTTGTAGGACACCATGAAACACTAATGAAAGATAGATTGGTACAAAGGATGCTGAGAAGCTGACATCCATGAGTTTTAAGGGTGTTTTTGACAATCTGGAGTTGAGTTCCATTAGAGGCAATATATAGTGGTTACTTCCACACAGTTGGTTGTACTTTGGTTTTGTGGCCTCGTAGGGGATGTATTAATCATGTTTCAAATGTGCTCATTTTTTACAGTATTTTCTGTTTTCAAATCTATCAAAAAAACTTTTTTTTCCCCCCCTTTTTTACATGTAGCACTTCAGATTTACTTAAGAAAGACACAAAAAATCCAACTAGGTAAGTCTCAGCATATTGTTGTAAAGGAACACTTTAGATCAACTTAAAAGCTAACATTCTTAAGAGTGCCTTGAATAATTATCCAGAAGCCACCAGGAGAGGGGAAATGTTAGCAGAAAAAAAAAAAAAAAGAAGACCAACCTCTGCTTGTTGTTTTTTTTTTCCTGCTGCCTCCATGGACATAATTGATATGTGGTGATTTATTCAAAGTTTAAAATTTTCCTAAGGATGCACGTTGGTAAGATACATTGAGATCTGTCTGATGTTACATTTGTGAGTGCAAAACACACTGTGTATAGGATGGCCGATGACTAGAAGATTAGTGTAAGAAAA
Organism: Charadrius vociferus; assembly: GCF_000708025.1. Classification (NCBI taxonomy): domain Eukaryota; kingdom Metazoa; phylum Chordata; class Aves; order Charadriiformes; family Charadriidae; genus Charadrius; species Charadrius vociferus. Next base: position 1,209,138 of record NW_009649940.1, read on the forward strand.
CCTGAGAGTAAAGCGCTTCCTTTAAAGTGGTGATTCGCATGGTAATTCTTTTTCATTTAAAAATTGATTCTGCACCTAAGATAGATGACAGCAGTCATTTCTCAATCCTACTAGCCCTCTTAACCTTATTGTTGAATTTGAAGGATAACAGTAAGTACCTATCAAGCCAAAATTGATTAGTCAGTACAAGTCTAGATATAACGTGGACTGCACATGAAAAAGCAGTCTTTGGTCATTATTATACATGGCAGTTCATATCATATTTGTGTAAAGATGTTATACCCATTTTTTCATTCCATTCTATAGATTTAAGTGCTTAATCCTAAATCTGGATGTATGCAGGACTAACATTCTGCTCTCAAGGATTCCTCTTGAGGATGGAGAGCTTGTGATCATTTTACATGAGATGCCGCTTCAGTAATATTTCTAGGTTCCAAAACTTCCAAATATTTTCAGGTGTCATTGACAATGTTAATTGATTACACATAAAAATAAAGTCCAAAAATAAGGCACATTAATTATGTGTAGAAATATGAGGTCTAGTCTTGTATTATTACGCGTAGAAATACAAGGTCTACTCATGTTTTTATTAAAGTTGGCAGTAAATTATTTTTCATATTAGCTGGAGCAGACCAAACCAAAGAGAATGCAAACTTGCTCTTGTCTTCTCACGGGCACGGGTAAAGGGGCTGGAGCATTCTTGCTTGCTGTCCTCTCAATTTCTGCCTCTTACCCCAGAGGAAAAAAAGCAGCAAGGAGTAGCCAGCAGAGTAACTATTATATTTTTTCGCTAGGAAGTACCATAATTGAACAGTTCGAGCAGTTTTAAGTACCTTTCCAGTCCAGCATCTTAAAAAAGTCTGTGTGCCGAGATGCAAATGCTGGTAGAAAGTCACGTTTAAACACCATGCCTAAAAATCCCCAGAGGGGAGGGGATGCTCAAACGAGGTCTCTTTCTCTCTAGCATAATTGAATTCTTCCTTTTCTTTTGACAGGAATATAATTTTTTATTGTTGGCCATTCCTGGCTTTATGAGTTAGTATACAATTATAACTCATGCATATGTATTTACAAAAATGAATGACTGACTGGTTTCCTGGGATTTTTACCAACTTTGGGGTCTGAGCATCAAGGAATATAAAACGCAAACAAAAACACAGTTAATAATAATTTCCATAAGACTGCTCAAAAATAGTAAGCCATGTATTAAAGTGCTGAAAAATGATTTAGGACAGACCATAAATGCCTCTATTTTAACTCTTTTGCAAAAAGAACTTTGCAAAATGAACAAATTTATCTAAGTTGATGGATAATATTTCATAAAATCAGCAATTCTCCTTGCCAGAGGATACAAGCCAAATCTTTTTAACTGAAATATTGTGCAATAATAAAACTGTAGAAAGAAATTAGTGCTATGTTAGTGTACGTGGGCTAAAGTTAAAATAGAGGGAATGTTTAGGGGCGTGCGAGGAATAAAAATCCAGAATGAAGAAACAGCCAGAGACCTTTTGCATGTTGTAGTTACAGCAACACCGGGTAAACTGAAATGTTCTAAGGATTAAGGGCCCTGATCCTTCTGAAGTCAACAACACCACTTTCTCTGACTCCAAGTAAGGTAACTCTGTTTATTCCAGGCTATGTCTGACCCTAGCTGGGGGCACCAGTGAAGAAGAGCAGAAAAGGCACGAAGGCAGGGCAAGGTGCGAGGGGAGGCACAACCACAGCTTTCAAGTCACTGCTACTAGAAAAGGAGATGCAAAGTCCTTGGTGGGAAAATAAAAAATAAAAAATAATCGCATTAATAATCCAGAGCATCAGTGTTTGGTCAAGGGGTGAATAACTGCTTAGTTATTATGAGCAAAGAGGTCAGTGTTTTTCAGCTTAAAACAAATGAACTTGCAATTTTTCTGAAGGCTTGTACAATGGTTAACATTTTGTTTACTGTTACAGAAAAACTGGTTTTCAGATATATTAATATATACAGAATTAATTTTATGTGATTTAAAAAATATTTTTCAACTCTAGGTCACAGCTGAAATGGGTAATTCAGCTGAAGTATATACCACATGTTCAAATTGTATTAACTACCAAGCTCAGATTCTTATCTCATAATACTAACGTATTTAAAAATGTAGTCCAACTCAAGTTAACACAACTAAGGAGCATATAGGGGCAGAATCTGGTTCCTTCTACTCCTGATACTAGCCAAACTGTTCTGCAGTATTGCTAGTATTTTAGGTAACTCAGGTTTGGTATAAAGTAATATTTTGACCTTAGTTTATAGTCTTCTTTCATTTTGTTGACATTATGGATTTTGCTAAGGCCTATCGTATTTTATGTAACAAGGTGATTCATTCTGAGAGCTAGTTAATCAGTGTAACAAAGGTATGAATTATTTTCTTTAAATATTTTGTTAACATGTAAAAGGCAGATGTTGCCATAATGTGTTAAGTTGTAGAATTGAAACTTGTTCAAACCCAGGGGGGAGGACTGATGAATCTGTGAGGCTGGCTGTTTTGATAGAAGGGTTTTAATAAGACATTTATATAATCATTGTGACCCTATAGGACTTCAACAAAATTTCTGTCAGGGATCTCTGCTTTGGAAATGAGAAAATAAATGTGAAATAATTGGTATGTGTACATAACAATGTATCTTAAGTTTCACCACGATATACGTTCATGAAAATGTAGATTAGATAATTTCATTTATGAGTTGCATGTTTTATGACTCATCTTTTGGTGCTTTCCATCTGTTGGCTATCTTACTCTGAAGAAGCTAAGAATGGAAGAGATAGCAAATCCTTAATGAGTTTCTATTTTCTAAAATTACCTTGCTTTATATGATAAAGAATATTGACTTTCCTTTTGAATGAAAGCTTGGACTTTTTATGTGATTGGCCAATGCAAAAGTTAGAAGACTTATCTAATTTCAATCTAATACAGAAGGCAAGGGTTTAAAATAACACTACTCACCTTCCGAAAACCACCATCCGTCATGAGTCTTTTTAGAATTCAGAATTTTCTTTAAAGTATTTTTTCTTTGTCTGTAAAGTTTCCTGAGAATTAAACAGGAAGAATAAAATGTCCTTATCTTTTTTCTTTTTTTTTTTTTCATTTCTTCCTTTTCCCTTTAAGAGTACGCAGTCATTTCTGTTGCATTCCAACTTTCATCCAGTTAATAATAAAAGTACTTTAATTATTCCAGCAATTTCTTGCTCCAATACCTTTCACAGTTTTCCTGGATACATTGAATCCTAAACTATATCTTAAGAGATTAAAAGCATATCTTTAATTTTTATTGTGGTGTTTTGTATTACACATTGATAATGACTTGACTAGATTGCTTTACTCATTCTTACATTTATTTCTGTTAGTAAACTCCAGCGAGTCAGTTTATCACTGCAATAAGCAGATTTTTCCGTTCTTCCCTTGTTTCGTTCTGAAAATTCCTATTTTCTTTCTCTTCCTGGGTCATAATTACAATGCTATGATTTTATCAGGCAGTTTCATTCCAAGACAGAACTTGATGCCATCAGTATTTGCATTCTTCTGGAAAAAGTGTCTTTAGAAGTGTCTCACATTGCGTGCTTGAGAAAGTTAGTGCTGGAGATACGAGAATATGCACAGTGACTGTTGTCTTGTTTACAGGGAATCTCCCCAAAACATTTTTTGGGAAAACCTATCTAAATGAAATCATTTGTGTCTCCCTTCCTTCATTACAGCATTTTAGAAGCAATCTCCTGCAGCTCTATGCCTTGTTTATACTAGAGTGGAGTTATTTTTCCTCCTCAACGTTTAACTATGAAATTAAGAGTGCAAAAAGACTCTTGTTAGTAGTATGGAGCTCTACACAGTGAAAATAATGTCTGTATGAAAACAATTTACCCTACACAAAGAGAACATAAACAGATGAACAAAAATTAAACTCCCAACTGGAAGGATCTAGAAGAACTTACTTTAGTATAAGTTTTGTAATATTATTCCTTTCACCTTCCGAGCCAGTTAGATTTTTGAAAGTACTTATTGTTGGTATAATGCTAACTGTTAAAAATCAAAATTATTTGTGTGCCAGAGCCACAAGCTTGCCAATGATTTCTGAATCAAATCCAAGAGTTAATCCTAACTTTAATATTCCTAATTAATTAATTTTGGCTATAACAATTGTAACCTGCAAAGGATGAGATTGCTGTGGGGTTCATCTGCATGTAAATAAATCCATTTTTGCATCAGAAGTGTACTTTAACACTGGCGTTTAAAAGTTGCTAATGCTTTAAATTGTGTCCAAATAGAAATTGTTCTAGAAGAACCGTTTAATTCTCTAAGGAAACTTAAATCCTATAGCATGCTAAAGAGGAAGAAATACCTCAGGACGCTCACTGTTTTACTAAAGACTATTTTAAACCGTTTTTTGGACAGTAAGTTTAAGCGAACTTTGAGTCAAAACAGAGTGCGTACTGGATACAAAAGGCAATGGAACTTCTGTTTACCTTGCTGGGCCACAGCCGTAAAGCCAAACCGGTGATGAACGGGCAAGGTTAATCCACAGAAAAACAGGTTGCTTTTCTGCAGGCAGCTCTAAAATTAAGCGTTAAAATGACTTGTTTATTTAGAAAGAAATAAAATGGCAGCAATCCTTGTGAACCACATTGGAACACTGGGGAAATCATTGCATTATGAAGATATTCCAAACACAATTTACAGTGCAATGCAATCAATGGAATCTGTTTATTGACTTTAGTGGATATTGGATAAAGCTTTTTGTCAATGAAGCAGCAGAAATTTGTCATGACTGGTAAGAGCCAAAATAGCAAATCATTATAATAAAACTGTTTAAAAGAAAAAAAAAAGTCATTGATGATTTATTCAGACTCTTTATGAGTAACTGAAATTTTCTTCAGTGACTATCTGATAAATGTATAAAACCATTAAGCTAATAAAAATCCTACATAATAAATGCAGAATAATAATTACAGCCAGATGCATTAAATTAATTAAATCTCTTCCGAATCAATTTATGTTATAATGACTGTAGTCATGTGATCAGGGTCTCTTAAAACAATATTTTATCAAGCTATCTGCAGTAGACCCAGGCAAGTGTTTTATCTTTAATTTTATTCTGAAAGGTTAGGACAAAGAGGGATTCTTCACGTGCTCGGTTTGTTTTCAAAACTCGCAATTTATCAGAGTAAATTCTTTGAAACCAAAAAAAAAAGTCATTGATGATTTATTCAGACTCTTTATGAGTAACTGAAATTTTCTTCAGTGACTATCTGATAAATGTATAAAACCATTAAGCTAATAAAAATCCTACATAATAAATGCAGAATAATAATTACAGCCAGATGCATTAAATTAATTAAATCTCTTCCGAATCAATTTATGTTATAATGACTGTAGTCATGTGATCAGGGTCTCTTAAAACAATATTTTATCAAGCTATCTGCAGTAGACCCAGGCAAGTGTTTTATCTTTAATTTTATTCTGAAAGGTTAGGACAAAGAGGGATTCTTCACGTGCTCGGTTTGTTTTCCATGCTTTGAGTCAGGTCTTCCTCCATATATTTTTTACCACCACACTTTCCCAAGTACCCTCTGTCCTGGAGTGCCTAAATACAGAGGCAGTGGAGATGTGAGATATAATGCTGTGTCATGTCACTGTGGGCTTTCTGTATGACAGAAGATCTTTAAAAGGGCACGCTAGCCCAAAAGAAGTTAATGGCAAAACCCCCCCCCCCCCCCCCCCCTTAAATCCAGCAGGGCCAAAAAACAGCTCAGCAATTTTTCTGCCAGGTAGGAGTCTTTCACATCACCCATGACTGATGGCACAGGAACTCAATTTTGGCTGAGAGTCTGGCCCCATGTTTGTATTAATGCAGTAACGCTTAATCTGGTTTTAGGAGATGAATTGTTTTATTAGCTAATATCTCCTTTAACCTTTTGCAGGGAAGCCATCATAGGAGAGGTAACTAGGCAGGTGTACCAGAGAGGAATTCTTTAGAAGTATTGTATTGGTAAATATTCCTTGTCTGTGATTTTTTGGTTCAATACCGTTGATGCAAAATTTTACTTTTTAGGTCATGGTTTTGCTCTTGTGGTTGTTGAGGAATGTTTGTTTCTCTCATGAATACGTGTCTATGTACGTTGGGTAGTGTACCTATCACATGCATAAGTGCATATGTCACAATATGGAATAAAAGGATCTTCGTTTAGCCAGGTTAAAGACGGCAAAGTATGTAATTCAGAAGATCAACTTCTTATAGAAGCGTATAATCTAAGCTAACGTCTCATGATCAGATTGCATCCACAGGCCACATGTAAGGTAGCACACCATGAATCATTTAAAGCATGCAATACCAATCATTTGCTGCAACAAATAACCCCTTTTTACTAGTTCAAAGGAGCACAGGGATGTAGGATGCTCTGAATCCTCTTGTCCCATCACTGAAAGTCCTTCTCTTGTCCCATCACTGAAAGTCCTTCTCATATTCTTTCCTTCTTATCTTGTCTGTCACTACAAACTTTTGCAAAAAGTCTCATTTTGCTTACGGATCGATTGCTAAAATTGATGATGGACCGATCTATGTTCCTGGCATGTACAGACCAACAGCAGTGCCTCCTTGCCTCGCCTCTGAATGTGTCCTTACTGTTAGGGATGGCCTCCCTGCATATCGCTTTTGTGCTGCCACCTCCACATAGTCCCCTTTGTGGTGGTGATCAGCTACAGTGTATTTCTCGAAAGTATCGCTAAATCGCGATATTTGATCAATATTTGTTCTGGAATCCACTTTATTCCTGCATCTGCTGGGAGATGTTCAGCAACTTCAAAGCTGAGATCGTGCTAAACGTATCGAGCCCTTTGTAATCAGGGAACCTTCAGTGATTATTAAAGCCGTGAAACCAAGGCAAATTTCTAAGCAAGGGTTTTTCAAAAATCGTACATAGGTGTATCAATATGCACTTAGAATATATTGGCTGGAAGAATTGCACTCAGTGGTCTTTTTACAGACTCCCTGAAGAAAGGGAGTTTTATTTAGCAAAAGCTCTAGAAATGCTTAACTGAGCCCCGCTTGCCAAGCCCTTTTATCCACTCCAGTAGAGCAATTGAGCACAAATAGAAATTCCAAGGCTCTTACAAGAGAAAGGACAGCGGAGGCAATAAGAGATCGTATGTGGAGAGCCAACGTGGCATTCTTTAAAATACACAAGAACAATGCATGACTATTTTGAGAGACCTTTCTGTAAATCCCTGTTTGTCATGAAGGAAAAAGAAATGCCAAATAATGTCCGCAGCAGGTAGGAGCAAATCTGATAACGAGAAATGCAGATATAAAAATTGCATGGCTTTTGTTGAATTCCTACTGCACATGATATTAAAAGTAATTCGCTCACATTTTTCATTACATAATGATAATGATTTTATCTGTAGACCATAATTAATACATGATGGGAAGATTCCTGTGGTTAAAATGCATTATAAGCTATAAGAGATGGAAACAAACACAGCATGAGTTTCACTTTTTTGTTTTTTGGGTTTTTTTTTTTTCATTGTTTTTTCGAAGTCCAAGCAGAGATTCTGCTTTTTAGCTACATTTTCTCAGTGTTTCAAAATTGCCATAGCTGGTAATGCTGCAGCAAGAAGAAGCATTTTTCATAAACACAAAGCATGGGAATTTGATGAGAGGGTAAACTTTGCATTTATTGAGTCAGAGTCCTTTTAAACAAGCCACTGTAAACAGAGGAATATGCATACAGAAGCAGAAGGATACTTTATTTTTATCACTTTATAAAAGCATAAATTAGAATAAAATGCCATTCTTGTACTAACAGATACCCTGTACTACCACTGTCGCTTCATGAAGCAGTTCCACATGTGCTTTAAAAGTACTGGTTCCTAAGGTAATTTTTATTTGCCGCTAATGTTTGATTTATTTGATATAAATCGTGTGGTTATTTGATAGTAACATTTTTAATTTAGTATCCTTTGATTATCATTTGGTAGAGGTACCTTGACTGCCTCTCTCTTTATAACTGAGTCAGGCTGGTTACCTTTTGCTCCTCTTCATTTCTTAGTGCTGCACATGGATTTCTGTCAGTATGTTTGCTTCTCACTTTACCGACTGTCAGAAATAATCAGCTCACTGTCTCACATTTATTCAGGTGCAAATAGAAGCTGCACTTTGCCATATGAATACCAAGGGATGAATCTACAGACTCTTAGACCTTTTCAGTAGTATAAACAGAGCAAGGTGCATACAGATGCGTAAGCAAATGCTGCGTTCCATCAAAACCTAAATAAATTCCGCTTCACTAATTCACAATTTTGGTAGACAATCTTTTAAGTATTCAGAAGAAAATCCCATAGAGACAACTGCTTTTGTTATCAAGTGAGCCAAAAGTGTACAAATACACAAATCAATTATTAAGCTTTTAGGAAGACATATACAGTATCACAAAATTTTTCTAAACAGATATCAAAAACCAGTCCTCACGTTCGCATGTTGTTTTAAATAATGGATATGCACTGCACGAATACTGAACTGTTTGTACATTTCTTTATTGTTGCTTAACACAAAAGGCAAACTGCTATTTGATAATGTAAACACTAAATTCAGGACACTTTTTAGTCCTGAGACATTTTCATTCTGAGAATGTTGTGGGGCCTGAGAGAGTTAGCATCCCTGTTTTACTGACGAGGGAAGGAAAAGAGAGGTTAAGGCTTCCGCCCTGCACCTCTGTGAGGTACTGTCGTCAGGCCAGAAAGTTTCTTGGTTGAGCATCAAAGACCTAATTTTAGAGGAACTACATAGGATCTCAAGTAAATCATCTCACTTCTCTACATTTCAAGGTCATTCTTATATTGTGAACTTAAAAATACGGTAGAGCCCTATTACTTTTATGGGTTTTATTAGTGTTAGTAACAAACAAAAATACAATGATGGTATTAGTAAGGTTGAATGACCATAAATTATACTGACCTACTGGGAATCAACGAGTGCAATTGTAAATTCAAACTTAGAATTTGAATTGAGTCAGTGTTTTAACGAATGAATGATTCTGTTGGACTCTCTCCTTCTAGGTCAACTTCCTATCTATCAGGACTCCATGGGAATATGCCTTCTTGTGTTGGACACTTCTGTTCAAGAAATCGGATAATTCTTCTGGTTCACAGAAAAAGAATCACTCTGCTACCTTGGTTTTGAAGTTCTCGCGTGAGTGACATAAACGGTATCTATGTTTTGATAGGTACGACTATGGCTTGGGTATGAGTATACAGTCTGAGTCTAAACAAGTTCAATAAAATTTTGTGATGGTTTTGTTAGTAAACAAAAATATTTCAGCTGGTTTGATAGTAAACAATTTTTTAGAAATCTCATATAACTGTGGTACTTAAAAAAAACCCCATAAATATAACTTGCCAATGACTCAACTATATATAACTTAAAATGTGTCACAAAATTCTGCATCCATCTTCTTCTCCTGCTCTCCCTCTTTTCCTATAGCCTGTCACTCTTTTGCCTAATGCTGCTGAGCCCTGCTGCCAAGGATGCCTCTCCTACCACCTAGCAGCTTCCTTTGATCTCTCCTGCTTTTGCTGACAGAAGCTTTAAGGTGTTTTAGATACAGCCTCCAGGGCAGGAAAGGTGAAAAGAAGGTAACCAGTGCTAGAACTGAGCACATTTCTGACTCAAATTTTGTAATTTATAATGCATATATAAGGAAAACTTACTTAACTTTTCATTTTTTTTCTAAGAGCACACTCCCGAAGACTGTATAGATATAAAGAAATTACTCTTGCTTAACATTTTTGATTCCATCATTTAGAAAATTAAAATTGATCCCCCTCCCCTCTCTCTCTATGTGAAGAATAGAAGAATATGTGAAGAATAAAAATGCAACTGTTTTGACATGATTTGAGGCTGTTCGTTATCCTCATCATCAGAGGACGTGGATTTTAAGAGGCATAAAAGTGCTTTGAGTATTGGATGCCTTTCTTAATCGCATCACCTCTATAGCTTTCTATCAAAATGATGCTAATTGGAGCATTAGCCAAAACGGACCACTCTGTAGACACATTTTCCTCCTCTCTGGGTAATGAAACCTCTTGCTGTGTTCTAGGCTTCCTACAGTATACCAGTACAAAATACCAGTACATTGGGGTCAGTATTGCCAGCATTTTGTCTGGATGCTCTAGCATATGTCAGAGCTGTTGGACAAGCCCAGGCTCCTTTCCTCAACAGTCAGCTTTTTGTTGCTTAGCTGGTACTAAAATATCTACATGTTGTATTTAAATGCCATACAGTGCTTTCTTGGTTCATTAGACTTTTTTGTAATAATGGCATATTACTTTGATATCAGACAAATTTAAATAATTTATTTTTTAATGAATCAGACTGTCATATATTTCAGAAAAGCTGTGGGCGAAATTAAAACCCGACATATGAAATAAACTCACTGCAGCACCAGAATGGTGTTTTCCTTTCTCTTTTTTTTTTTTTTTTTTTTTTTTTTTTTAAAGCTCCATGTACTTACATGTACCGCTAAGAAGTGGTTTCTCTCTCAACTTGCCAATGATACAAAAAAATCCATATCTGAGTCTGGAACCTATCAACAGATTATCTTCCCAGGCCAGTTTGCCTGAGAATCCCTCTGATGCCTTTCAAAACGTTGGTTATGGCAGCTGGAGAGACAGCACTGCAAAGGCTGCGCAGCAGATAAGGAAAGATTAGGAGCTCAGATAAATTGGCCCTGGGATTTTGAGATCTTTCTTGTTCCCGGTGCCATTACCAACCCTGTGCATAAGACTAATAAAACAGATTATTATCTTACATTGTTTGTAATGTTATTAATTTTGCAATTACTACCTTCTGACTAATATGTTAAATTTACCATATGAACTCTTTTACAGTGATTTCATTTTTCCTCATAAAAGATCCAATAGAATCAAAACTGTTGCTGTGAATATTTGCTTTTGTACGAGGCTACTTAAAATCTCAAGGTAGGTGTTTAACAAGACTTTGCTCACCAGTATGTAATATTTTGAGCATTCATCACATGAGATGCTTTTGGAGCAGAATGACTTACACAAATCAGATTGTTCCATTCGCTATTAGCATTGGAATAATAGTGGGAAATGTGCAGGAGAAAATATTTCAATGACTGTGTTTTGAAGTTGCAGAAGTACAGCTTCAGAATAAAATGCAAGTAATTTATTACTTTCTTTAAAAAAAAAAAAAAAAAAAGTCCTAAAAGTCTCTATTGTGCTTTTACAAAAGTAATTTTCAACAGGATAAATTAGGGTTTCTCAGTTTGACCATGATCTTATTCAAAGTTATCCCAGGCTGAGAGTTGCTTAAATTTACAAGACTAAAGTAAGACTGGGGGGAGTGGGGAGAGGTGGAGGGGGAGTGGGAGAAGCCCACAGAGTGAACTATGTAAGTTCTGATGTTCTGAGCAGGTTTTGTTTAGGTTAAAATGAGGAAAAAATCTTAGTAAAAATACTGGTCTGGTTTTGTAATAAGACAGGTAAATGCAGTTTCTGTTTGGCCTTCTGTCTTTCCAGTTTTCCATCTTGACATCCTTGAAAATGTGATTGTTTATTGGAAGTAATCTTCTCGAACCAAATATAACATTGCAGAGTCCGCTAGAAAAGGGGTATTGTGAATGTGAGAGAGTTCAGCGCTTGAATAACCATGCAAAACTGTAAAGAGACAGGTTCAGAACAACGAACTGGTTCTGCGGATCATTACTAATTATCACTTGTTCCACGGCTAAGTGCATTAAGTAATAGATTTGGAGAAGATAAAGGTTTTTGTACCTAGTTTAAGATAAAAATGGAGAAACGATTGACCCATTCAAGAAAGAGAACACACTGATAATGTGGCCATCATTAAATTGTCTATGATTTAGTTAAATCTGGAGGATTATCTAGGGGAAAACAAATCTCAAAATGTATATGGTACCTGCTCATTTACATAAGTATTCAACTCTGTCTTTTACTTTTCGTTTCTGCTATCATTTGAATTGTGTGTACAGCTGACAGGATGGAAATTTACCTGAACCACCTGAACCTTCCTGTCTGCCCCTCATGGGGTAAAAAGAAGATTTTGTCAAGGTCAAGCTGTCTGTTAAATTCTGTGGACCACCTGAAGGTGGAATCTGTGTGTAATTCCATTACTCACACTTGCCCCACAGCAGGATAACTGGGACCTCATTAACGCTCCTTAGAAGACTGACTTCCAAACTCCCCAAACCAGGATACATAATTAATAACAACGATAGCTCTCTTGTATGAATGCTGTGTGTCAGGTTCTGAGATTGAAGTAAAGCATCCGACTCTTCCTTTTTTTCCAGCCTAAACCCGCAGAGACATTTGTGGAACAGATCACACAAGCATAATAGATTTTGGCCCTAAATGAAAATGTGATACACTTAAAGTCCATTCTAATGACTTGCATGTAAAGATGGTTGATTATGTAATTTTAGATTTATGCTATTATCCAGTTCACATTAAAAATCCATAGTAATAACACAATTTAGTAATGCTTTAACCAACTTTGAAGCTTTTATTTAAACAGAACGAGGACAAATAACAGGTAGTCATTTCCCCACGACATCCTTGTTTTACCGAAATAAATTAGCTCGGTAAGAAAAGTTTAGAAGACCATCAATTTTAGGCTGTGGCGATGCCTACAATCTTCTGCTCCAGAAAGGAGGGCTCATGGGCAATTTTGCTTTCTGCCAGCAGGCAGACCTAACCATGTACACGGGGAATTCACCGGTTGGACGTGGGCTGTTGGACACGGCCTCGGAGGGATGCGCAGCCTGGCCGTGCGATGGCCGCTCACGGGGTGGCGGGCTCGGCAGCAGTGCCGCGTGGAAAAGGAGACCCACAGGGCTGTCCTCCTGTCCCACCTCCCTCCCATAGGAAAAACGGGGGTGGGGGTAGGAGGGGGGTTGGCTGGTTATTTTTTATTCCTGTGCCACTAAGGAAGCAAAAACATATTGCTCTCCTTTGAATTTTTCTTGATGTAGACATTTCCCACTCAGCAAACACAATTGTGGTGACATTTTCACGCGGAGTTATGCTGTAGAAGATTTGCCTTTCTCAGCCTGTTCGTGAGCCTGTCTTTTCCCACTCTCTGTGACACGTAGTGTAAAAAAAAATAAAAATAGTTAAAATTCAAACAAAAAGCATTTTACATTTCAATACAAATCTGTGCTAACTTTCAGGTACTATGCACCAGAGCTAGCATTTGAAATGCAAATTTGAAGCGATTTGGATGATTTTTAAAAAAAAAAAATCCAGTTATTTATTCTGTGCAGTCCTTTACATCATATTTTAAAACAATGTTCTTCTAATTCTTTAGCTCCTAATCTGAGTCACCCTACATGTTGATAGTTAATATAGTAATTGTTAATATAAATACATTTTACAATCACTAAAGCATATGGATTTCCATCTGATTCACATGCGCACAGCCAGAACTATTTGTTAGTCGCCTTCTCTATTTAAGTCCCAGCCAGAACAATGAAATGCAGAGAGTGATGTAGTTAATGTATATCAGGCCTCAGGAGAGCTGAACCTGAGTATGTTAATCACAGTCTCTAACCAAAATATGAGAGTTTTGCATCATAGTCTTGCAAAAATGTTTTCTTGTTCCTATCACAAGAATCAGTATAACAAAAACATAATAAGAAAAAATGATATAATTATATACATGTGTTCATATATGTGAGGGTCTATGCATATGAAAAAGTGTTTTTCTCATCATTTCTTCAGCATTTTTACCATTATTTCTTTTGGGATCTGATGACACAAAATATAGGTCTTCATCAGCAGTTTTGAAAAGGGAGGTCTGCTTGCGTCCGTAAAGAAAAATGATGTCACTTGTATCTGATTTTGCAAATTGGGAGAGCGTGCAACAATTTAAATGGTGGCAGAGTGAAAAGGAAGGTGGATGCAATGCTTGCAGAGCCAAGACTGGCTCTGTTAACACGTTAGCATTTGTAAAAACCTGTTGAATTTGCATGAGAAAAGTGTACAAAGAAAAATGGGATAAGTACTGGGATCTTTTCTCCTTCCAGTTCCCAAGGAGATACTGTCTTTCTTCAGTTAACTGCTCCATCTGAGCCATGAGTCACCCCAGAGACCAATATTGGTTTGAGATGACAATAAGTCTGAAGCGGGTGAACAATTTCTTAGGATGCCACTGGAAAAAAAATAATAATTTACTGTAAAAGGTTTGAATGATGCTGAAGTCCTGAACAAGACTGAAGTCTCAGTCCTTAGTTAATTCGCTTCACACTCCTGCAACTGCAGCCCAGTCTGCTCAAGACAACTAT
>NW_009649940.1:1223523-1234687 GCF_000708025.1 Charadrius vociferus
AAAGCTTTCTTCATATGTTGATGGTACAGTCTTGGATATTGATTAGAGTAACAGCCTGGAGGGACAATTATTATGTAAATAATAAACAATATTCAAAGGAAATGTTACCACAACTGCTTCATATGGAAAGCACTCATTTTGTGATGATAGGCAGCATGACGGTGGTATAAAATAAATTACAATCAGTGGTTTAACAAGAAGAGTCAAAGTTAATAACATACATAATATGAAAAAACATAATTTAGGAAACTTGATGCGTTTCAGAGGGTCACATACAGCTGCATTTTATTTATTTATGCAAGAGTTATTGCTACATACAATGCTAATTAACAATCACTTGAAGTAATAGGATTAAAACTTGACAAAAATCAGAGCAAGTGAGTTTAAAGCCATATTAGCGGTGGCATTTCCTCCTCAGATTTCTGACTAATGAGGCAGAAGGGTAGCATGGGTTTGTAATTGTTTGTATGCATATGTAATTATATCTGCACTCTTGGAGAGAATGAGAAGGAGACAGTGTACAGCAGGTCATACCAAAAATGGGGAAAAGATGAAAAAATAAAGTGGGGCAGCGGTTATTAGCCGTGCCTGTTGACCTTGCCATTAAGTGTTATTACTGAACTTCACTGAGAGTGAGAGAAACTATCATTAAATCGTGATCCATGAAATCTCTTAGGCATATGTATAACTTCAATGAGAGATACCTTAAACACTTTAGGCATATGTCTCCAATTTGAACATCTGTTTAGCTCAATCCAATTGTCTGCAATCTGTTTCACCAAAATCTGAAATAGTGGAAAAAAATGTAAGATACAACAGAGCATGCTTTTTTTTTTTTTTTAAATGAAGTAAAGGATCGAGACGCTGTTTATGTTTGAAAGAACTGTGTTTGAGGAGATTAAAAGAAAAGTGAACGTTAATTGTTTATCAGTGTTCACTTATTTTCAAGTTGCTGACAGTGAAAATAAAAAATGGGGGGAAAATGAGAGGGGAATTTTATTAAAATGGTGCTTGAAATAGATTAGAAAATCTGGAAAGAAGAAAAAGAGGTAGGGAAAACAATTTTCCACCTGCATCCATCTACATGTTATTGTATAGGAAATCTTTGCTTTCAAATATTCTGATTTTAACTATTTTGTGAAAGATTTCAAGCTCTTCTTCTGTAACATCAACTTTTAATAGAATCTATACAAACAAAACCGAAAAATAGTCAAGCTGATGGAGATATAAGTAGTGAATGTATTTCTGTTAATTCTTTGTTTCTGACTGATTTTGATGTGAATCTGACTGAAGCTGTCAGATTCCTCACATGGCCACTGCTGTGTCATGACGATGAGGTGAAAAAGCAGCACCACAAAAATGGGTCTGGAACAAGAAACTGGTTTTGAGAGAAAATGAAAAAAACGTCTGCATCCAACAGATTACACTTGTAAGAGGGTTTTTTTGTTGTTTTGGGTTTTTTTTTGGGGGGGGTAGGGGGACATGTTGGGTTTTTTTCTAAACCAACTGGATTTGGGAAAGTTTTTAGTGTGTCTGAGTATTTGGGTGAGTGGAGGGGTTACTTTTGCTTGGTGAGGAAGCAAGGTATTTCGGGTTCCTTTCTCCATTTTTTGTAGTGAATTATTTATACATTTGCTATAAAAATCTTGCGTTTTAACACAAAGCTGCTTCTCAGGCACAGCTTCTTCTAATTCCCCAAGAACGCGTTACCAAGTATTGTTTTCCAGAGCTCTTCTCTGTCTAGTCCAATGTCCCTCTTTCAACATCAAGATTCCCATTTTCAATTTGGTTTGAATTTTCAACTCCGTTATTTATTGTTTCTTTACACTCCCTGAGAGCTTTTTCAAAATATATTTTCAACATAGGGATTAAAAACAGAACTTTTGTTTAGGAGAGAAGGAAATTATTTAGGTAAAGAATAAATGAAGGAAAATTAATTCAGGTGTGTGGTGTTTAATAGGAGACCATGCAGATGAGCCTAAAGTTCAGAAGGACAAACATAAACATTGCCCCCCAAATTTGAAATATTTACTTTTAGGTCAAAATTACACTGAATGTACTTGTAAATAATTACACCTGAATTAGAAGGGGGCGGGGTGAGAAGACACATTATTGGATACTTTTGGAGGAGAAAAAAAAAATCTTTTTCCTCACCAGACAAAATTTTGGCCAAACTCCTGCTATTACCTTTGTGATGTGTCTGATTTTGATTGCTGCCTTTTACAGAAGGAACTGAGTTAGACAGATGCAGCTGATGTTTAGGACAGAGAGTTACTGTCAAAAAAAGTGCTGAGAGCCAGTGCAGGAGAGAAATCTCGGAAACAGAAAACTTACATCTGATTGTTCTAGATGGAGAAATGACTGAAGATGATTTCCAGCAGAAGCACTGAGCAAATTTATATGATGTGGTAGGTGAGGAATATGTTCAAAACAAGATGAAAATTGCATATGCTTAGCCAATGAATATCAAAATAACTATTGAAACAGCGATTGCTGTGAAAGTCATGATCATATTTGGAGAATAAAGCATTAGGACGTCTTGAACATGCCTTTGTGTAACTACCCATAGTAATCCCTTTTTCACTAGCATTTATTTTGACATTTTATCCTGAATATTTCATTTAAAAAGCATTTATCTTCTTTAGAGAAAAATAAAAATGCATCAGAAGTTCCTGTGGGGATTTTGTCACCATTTTCCTCCTAATTTTTGTGACGTTATCTTTCCAATAGAACATTATTTTTAAAGGCATGATTTAGCATATAGCTTTTATGAAACCAAAAGTTTCTGAATCTCCCTGTGGACTCAAAGGCACACGGGATGAACTAGCGGGGCCCTGTGTATAACGTTATGAAATTGAATTTATGTAAAGATGTTGTCATAGTTATAAACAAATGTTGCTGACTTTTATTTATATTCTATGTGTACACACATAACATTTAGTACTTCTAGTAAAAGTGTTTGAGAACCTGAAAATCCAGAGACATGTCAGTCTTCATTTTGTTTAATATTTGCAAGTTGTTCCTCTGTTAGATAAGGCAGGCACTTTTCTATTTTTTTCCTAGTTGAGAAAGCAGCAGTAATCCACCTTCACTAAAATATTAGTGAGAAATACGTCTTGTTAAGTCTTAATTTATGTGAACATTTTGTATAGCTTTAGGAGATACGACTAGGATTCATCAAAAGAAACTAGCAGAGAAACATGTTCAATACAAGGACCTAATTCTTCACCTAATGAGCAATTAAGATGTAGAAGTTTTTGCTCAGAATGCTGTGGGCATTAAGAGCCAACACAGGTTTGAAACCAACCTGCCAATTTCACAAAGGGGAAAACCCCGTTGAGGGTCATTAAAAAAAAACAGAAGTACTTTCAAGTGTCTCAGGGAAGACACCTGAACTGCAGCTTTTCAGGGGGTAGGAGGATATCTGGTAGCTGAATTGCCCTTGTCTTGTCCTCATGTTGTTCCCCAGGTAGCCATGAGTAACAACTGTCCACACAATATCCACACACCAACTAGATTAACTTTTGATCAGATGAAGTGCTTTTCCTCTTGCTTGCTTAGGAATAGTAAATTCTTAGCTCATAATAGAATTAAAATAGTATCTCTGCTAAAATTGACAAAAAAGAATGTTCCGTGGTTGTAAAGAAGTTAAAAGTTGCATTCATGCTTTAGGGGAAAGCAATCATTTGTTGATGGATAAGTAAATATCCAAAAGTTGAACAATATTCTCTAGAATCACTTCTAGAATAACTTTAGCCTACTAGGTTATTTTATTTTCTAGATCAAAAGGTATGTAGCACTTAAAATTCAGTATGCGTTCCGTGTTGCTTGGTTAGATTGATAATATAACTCAATGGTGTCTTTTTTTTTCAATTTCCCTCCTGGATCGATGGCCCCAAGAACATCAGTAGCAAATAGACATGGGAATTTAAACTTTCATTTCTCAGAAATGGAACTTTTGAAATTCACTTGCTATGAAAATTAATGTTAATGAATATTTTTGATAATGCAAAAGAGCCTATTTAAGAATGAGTCTTTTCCATTCAGCAATTAATGCAGCAATTAATGAAAGTAGAAAGTTCCTACAAGGATACTGGAAGCCATTAAACACTTATTCTACTAAATTAATCTGACCCGTTAAATTGAAGAATCTGTTAGAAATCCATTTTAATCCAGTGCTAACACTGTGGGAACACTTCTGATGACTCTTTGATAATATGCCATGGGGTTATCATTACTGTGTAAGTCTTGAAAAGTGTAAGATACATTTTCTTTCATTTTTGTAAGGAGAAAACTCACAGGAAAAGTTCTTAATTAAAGATGACATGATTTTTGTTATTCAAGGTAAAGGTGCGTTTTGTCTGCTGTTCTGGAGAAGATGTGACATATGAGCTACACAAAAATTCTGAAATCTTTTTTTTTTTTTTCCTTCCTGCTTCTGTGGATAGGAAGTCTATAGATGGTTATTGCTAAATTTGACTCCAGCCATAGCTGTTCAACATTATTAAGAGAATCAGGAGAATGAAACAGCTGGAGGAGTAAACACAAAGTCAGGGTTTGAAAGCTTGCTTTTAACTTTAATATAGGCATGAGGACAAACCTCTGTCTCATTGGGGTAGCTCTATCACAGGGTCCCAAAGCCCTCTAGGTTTCTTGGTGATATAGAGAGATTTTTTATATCATTTGATAGGAATATCTTTAATTTTCTCTGCTGTGGTGCTCAGCTTGTCATCTACTTCACCCAAGGGGAATTTTTCTTTTTTTTCACTCCATAATCCACACACGCCCATCAATACTTCGGGGCAGACAAGCCCAAGCAAACCCAAGAACGAGGAGTCAGGGACCTGCCGCAACAGAGTTACCCATCTGGAGATGCCCTTGGGAGAGCGGCCGCTTCCCCTCCACCCTGGGGGAAGGCTGATGCTGTCGACCAGGGCCAGGAGGGCGCCTGGGGGTGAGCGTGACACCAGGCGAAAGAGGTATGCGACGAGCATATTTTCTCATATAATGATTTCATTTAGATTATTAACCAGGCTTTTCTTTCCAATTAGGACTATTAGCTGCTTTAAACACAAATTGGACAAGCAATGAATTCTTGGCTCCATACCTTTGGTGTGTCCTCTTTTGCACATGACAGGATATTGAATGTTAGAAGTCCAGCACTAGGTACCCAATATTGATCCTCTCCCACAGATGGGAAAAGAGCAAAATTATGGCCAAAGTCATACAGAGAGTTTGTACTAAATCTAGAATTAGAGATTGCTCCTTGTTACTTTTATTCTTTATATTTCTTTATATGCTATATTTAAAAATAAAGTCATAAAACGTAGGATGAAGTAAAAATAATCCTTTTAAATAATAAAAGGAAACATTTCCTTGGTCCCCTTCTTTTTTAAGAAAGATATTAAAGCAATCAATACTTTTACTAGGAGGACAGAATGATAGAAATTAGAAATCAGATTGAAAAGTGTTTCTTCTTCATCACAGCATTCAATGCTGTTAAGCATAAAGATATATGAGGGGGCTGAATGGGAAAACAAGACTAATAATTACAAAGGTTCAAAATACCCCTGCACATTTGGAAATAACATATGATAGGCCGCTTATATTAGGAACTTTTCATTCCACACCTATGTGAGAGATACCAAGCACAGCACTAAAGATGTGTTTAACAGCACAGACAATTTCTATTCTCAATGCATACTCAAAATACTGTTTTTCTTGTTTAATGCAAACAGACCAGCACATACCAAGATGTTCCCACACAGAGAGAAGAGGAAGAAGAACAGAAATTACATCCGCTTTCACAGCACAAAAACCCGCTCACGCTCTGGAGAGGCCCAGAAGAGGAGTCTAGTTCTGTCACTCAAATCACAGGGCTGGAAACCAGGGCCGTCCCCCACACCGACCTTCACTGGGATATCGATGTACGCAGCAGATGGCCACTATCAGCATGTGCTGTACAGTTCTGACACTTCACAATAAGCGCAGGTGCCAAATGCCAACCCTCTGTGCTAGTTCGAGGCAGATTTGGCCTCTGGGAATGATCCTGATTTTCTCCAGTCAGAAGAGTCAGCACCGGTAGTTTCAGCTGAGTTATCACCAGAGACTTGGTGTGAAACCAACCTTCTTCTTTGTTCATTAGGGGAATTTCAGCTGAGCATTAAAATGTCATCATTCTCAAAAAAAGTGAACTGAGCTCTTTACTCTTTGCAACTTCAGAGCTCTTAAACACAATTGTCCAAAAGGTTTAGTTGTGTTTTACCTGGCATCAGGTATTACTGTTTTCCACAAATGTTGTGGCAGAACTGCTGATAATTTGACAGATTAATTCAATATTTTAACTTTGCAGCACATTTAGTATGACCACAAGCTGCTTCTTCAACCCATGTTGACCATTTTTTTTCACAACATGCGAGTTAATCATGTCAGAATTAAGAATGAAATTATCATCAGTGGTGCTCTCAGCACTACAAAGAACGGCTTCCTTTACAAGAAAGAAATACAGCTTTTCAGTTTTGTACCTTTCTATTGTACCATAGTAGTCTTTTTTCCCATTGATTGCTATTTTTCATTCTTATCTTGTAAAACTTGTAAATGATAAGCATTTTGGTTACACGAATTACTCCCTCTAGAACTTCTGAAGCACAAAACTTAGTGATAGTTCTACATTCCTTTTGAAATACGGTAAAATCCCAAATTAACTGTAATTTAAGTATGCTTAATCCCACATGTAATTACTATCAGGAAAGGTAAAAGTCAGTAACTACTTTGACAGACATCTCAATAACAGTTTTGGCTAAAATATTATGAAAAATCCTGTTTCTCTTTGAAATAGAAGCTTTCAAACAGTTAAATTTCCCAGTACTATCTTCATCCCAAATTGTATTTAAAATACATTCAAGTATTTTAGCCAACTCGAGTCCCAGTCCAATGGTGTGCACTACTTACATGCATAAATGTTTGCAGAATTAGGACCTTATAATGAATTATGCATACAAATTATATTTGTTTTCTATTTTTCTTCTTCCCCCACCCCAAAAAAAATATATGTATCTATAGTTTCAATGTATAAATAAAAGGAATAGTAACAGTTTGATAAAGCCCCTGAAATAAATGGGTTGTTCATGCTATTTAAAGTATAGATGAACAGTTTACTTCCATGGGTTCCTGCCATTTCTCCTGCTTCCGAGGAATATCTATTCACGAACCTGTTCTCTCACTAATTAAAAGGCAATGAAGTCTGAACCCCCTGACTGTGTGCTGATTACCGAGCCTTTACTCCATGACTCTGGTTCCTGGATGGCCTTCAAATACCTGTTCTGCCCAGTGTTATGAATTGAAGCTTTGGTGTCTTTTAAAGCAGCTTAAAAGAAAATTTCTCCAAATAGATTTCCAGAAGTGTTACTTAGTCCTTAAATCATCTTTGAAGGATCATCTGGGACACAATTTCCGTGGAAGATATATAAAGACTATGATATGGCAACTGACCTGTTAGTAATTAATAATTAATATTTCTTGTTTGTGTGAATTAACTAAAATCAGAGTTTACCAAGAGAAAGTGTGTCCTGCCCTTCTTGTAACTATCTCCTTTTTCTCCACTACGCATGCTGTACCGTCACTTAATCTTGCCTCTTACGACATTCCTGTACATGTGCCGCCAGGAGCAGTATTTGCAGCTCTACCGATGTGCACGAAGTCATTTGTATGACTCTGGTCCTTTCTTGTACGGTCTGTAACACTGTGCGCAAAATCAAGCTGTCTTTGACCAGCGTTATCATGGTAATAGTAATAATGGTAGCTCTCCAAGATGTCAGAATGAAAACCAAGTTTCAAGTTTTTGTGGTGGCTGGTTTAACAGTATTTCTCCATTTTAGAAAATTCGGCTATAAAGGGCATGTAGCTGGCTAAAAATTCAGCCATATCTCAGACTGGATTTTCTCTAAAACGGACTAGATTTACCCTGTATTTTGTCCTTTGCACTTCAGGAATAGTCAGAAGCTTGCCTGCTAATGAAAGCACAGTTCTGCTCGCTTCAGATGTGTAATTATCAGATAAATCTCTCATCCAGGGAGTACCGAGGTGTCACTTGGATTCAGTATTGCAGAGCTGTGTCCTATGGATGGGCGTCAGGGAGGCAGTGCTGCAAATGGACCGAAACCTGGCCACCACTGAGGGATGCTCCACACAGCACTGTCAACTTAGATACAGGCTCCAGGCAAAGCCTTAACTGTCCTGTCTCCTCTATGGTCCAGCCGGTTCCTGGTGAATAACTTGCTGTGCATAGAGCTGACCTCTTCTATAAAGCAGTCTGAGATGTCATATCTTATGCAATATTCATCTCTGGCCCAAAAGGACAAAACATTTTGGGTTCCATCCTCCTGAAAAACAGGAAAGGAAAGGAAAGGAAAACTTTGGCTCACTTTGTGGACAGGTTAACAACAACTAAGGTATTTAAAGTTCATTTTTTATTTCATGCGCACTAAATACAAGAAACACTTTGCTTTTCTGGCCAGAATGCGTTTCATTCAAAAGTCTCTTGACCATCACAGTCTAAGGAAACTTGCTGTCAGAATTCACGATTTGCCAAACCTGGGCAAAAGCAAACCTACTGTAATAATGTGCACCATTGACAGAGGTAAACCAGAGTTTTCTTCCTCTCTGGTTTTGGCTGAACAGTTTTTGGTTGGCCGATGATGTTTATAGTATTTATGAAAAAGAAAATAATCATCCACTCCACAGATGATTAATAGTGATAGTCTAAAAAAGTAATAATAATAAAAAAGAATCCATCTTGCCGCTCCTTTCACTTCTAGTACTTTCCCATTAGTATTTCAGGAAACTTCAATTTATGTCTATAAAGGATTGGAGAATTCTTGCAGATGTCAGCATAATTCATTTTTATAGTTTGCTGTGCTCTTGTGGTAACTATGTTGACTCTCTCCATCATAAGTAGATACTTGATTCTTGCCTTCATTTCCATTACATGTCCCCACTCTTTCTTTTTCCTTCTGCAGTAATACACATACCCCGTTTCCTCAGTCATTCCTCATTCGAGGTAGTACCTTGCCAGGACTTCATCAGGATTGGAGTTATAGAGTATGGTAGCTTAAAGAGTCTAGAGCTGAATATCTGGATTTTACCCTGGCTATTCTAGCAGTTAAAATTCATCTACAGTTCCTCTGTTTGTGACTTAATTAGAAATCCATTGTGTATACAATTTCACATCTTTTAAATCTTTTATCTGCCTCTAAATAACAGGTTTAAAATATTTCAATTTTTTTTTTTTTTTCCCCAAATATCCTTTTGAGATGGAAATACTCTTGTCCAGAAATCCGGTCCAATAGGAGAAGGGCAAATTGCACCAACAGGTAAATCTATGCAATGTTTTCTTTTCAAGGAATGTTCTGTGGAGTCTGGAATGGGTGCACTATGGAATTCCTCCCACCTTCTCTAGCATCTGTACTGCCCATTGGTGTGGATCACAGAGACCACAAGTTAGGGTTTTGAGGAGAATAATAGGAAGTAGCAGATGAAAGGAACTTGATTTCTGCTCTCATGTGAAGGAGGAAAATCTCTAGATTTGGAAGTGGTGGTCCGTAAGTGGATACAGACAATATAATTCGGGTTGGCATGGCTTCACCTCTTATTAAATTACGTGATATTTGACTGTATATTGGAACGGGTCTTACTTCTTCTCTACTAAAACAATAAGTGTGTCTACAATCTATTAAATGTCTTAGAAGAAGAGTTAATAATAATATTTTTTTTTTCCAACAACAAAATGGTGATGTCCAGTGGGATATGTTCTTCTCAAGCATGTTAAAAATCTCTGCCAGATGCTTTATTCCTTTAACATTTGCAAAGTTTTTGTTTCTGTTCTCATGAGTCCTGCTGTTTTGTTTGAGGCTGGAAAGGGTAAATGTTGGTGCAAACTCATTTGCATCAAAAATACCGAGTTGATCGCAAAGTAATCTGAGAAAAAATACCCAAGACTACAGAACACTTATTTGGGGATATTCTGTCTTATTGCATATGAAATGACAACCCAAACTATATTCCTGTATCTAAGGCCATATCCTATTAGTTAAGGGGTTATATAATTTTGTTAAGAAGTTTGGGAATTTTATTTTTTTCAATTCATTGTTAACTCATGAAGCCAATTTAATTTTAACTGTCTACCTATGGTTTTGCTTAGTTGAAAGTAATGTGAATATGAAACAAGACCTTTGTTTCAAACAACCTTAAGCATGACATGGTAAGAGAGTCAGTATCAAGCAGCTTTACTGGATCGTGTGAAATATTATGGCTGGTTCAGTAATACTAGTAAGTTTACAAAAGAAGTGATACTCGATTACAGAAGATTATAACTAGTTTAGGGACAAGCAAAGCAAAGAGACATAATAGGCAGAGCAATCTGATGGAGATATCTAGAGACAGGTAGCAGACTCCTGTGAGTCTGCCACGTAAAGTAGCAGAGAGGCAGCAGACAGCTCTGTAACCAGTCTTGGTCCCACCTCCACAATGTGCCTGTTCTGACAGGGCATAAAGTAACTTGCTCAAGAATAAGATGAAAACAGGTTGTTTCTGTCTCCAGAATAATTGTCTTCTCCTGAGGTGAGGTATTCCACTGTAAGGACACAACCGAATTCCTTCAGAGTTCCTCTTGTTGATTTTTCTTCCCAAACACCTCAACCACAGAACCATTCTTCCTTCCTCTTGCTTAATTATTATGTTCACAGGCTAGGGTTGTATGGGGAGTTTCGGGGTGGATTTAAGCTGCGCAGGGCTCAGAAGGGCTTTTGTGCTCTCTGTATTTGGAGAATCCAAAAGTTTTGAGTTCCTAAGGGAAAAGAGAGTAAGTTTGCTCCAGAGCAGTTTTAAAGTAAGTAGAACGGTGTCTGGTTAAAATGGCAGAACTTTGTATTTATTCATTTAGGACCAGATATTTGAAGGCATTTTTGCGTCTGGAATTCAAAGAAAACACTAAGGCAGAGTGAGAGTCAGGTGCTTATTACCACTGAGTTCAATGGGGCTAAGTGCTTTTCGAAACTAAATTTCATGAAGTGCTTGTTTGCATCATCTTAAAATTAAAAGAAAAAATAAAAATAAAAAGGAAAACCAGAATAAGACTTCATGTCAAATCCAAAAAGTTTTGTCCTTG
>NW_009649940.1:1234705-1242546 GCF_000708025.1 Charadrius vociferus
GTCTTTCAGTCCAGCTTGCTGGAGCTGATTACCAAGAACAAGCACCAGCTGTCCCCATGCTTTTAATGCCTCCTCACTCACAGCTGGGCTCCCTTTGCTCTGCTGGCTTGGACCTCGGGAATGCCCCCTCAGCTGTGCCAGGGACCCACTTAATACCCTGCTGGTGGTCCTGGTGACTCTTCTTCTCCCTGTTTTTGCATTGCTATGATGTCTGCTGAGCCCCAGTCCACCTCCATGACTCAAAAACTCTGGTTGGCAAGTGTTTCTTGATGTACCCAAGGCTTGCTCCTGGTGAAAGTAAAGGTGATCCTTGTTACTGAGCTTTCTGGGAGAGGAAGGAGGTTACTTCAATCCATCAGGGTAAGCTGCCCTTCATGACAATTGTAGGGTATGTGTGAGTGGCTATGGCGTTTCCTTACTTAATGCGTAAGAAATTTTTTATAAGACTAATATTTTATTCTAATTTGATACCCTAAATTATTGTAAAGAATTTTCTTCTGCGCCTTATTCCTTGACTCGAATTCTTCTCTGTTAAATCAGTGTAACAGACTTACAAGAATGTTACTGTTTTTCCATTTTTTAATCTCTTTATCTGTAAAACCACACTGTTTAATTCTTTACATTTTAAGTTAGTAAATTCATTTTAGAGGTTTTGGCCTCTTTCTTTAGTTTATGCAAGGACTAGGAATATAAATCTAGGAATATAAAATCAGTGAATTATGTGTAACAATGTAATATTTCTTGTTTATTTATCCCGTATTTTATAACATTCAAAACTGGTTTTAGACTTATTTTTTCCCAAAATAACATTTTTTCCCTAGATAGTAATGGAAATCAAGGACAAAAATGTGACATTTTCTGAGGTGATGGGCACCCAAAGCGCTCAATGAGCTTAAGCATAAGTAAAGCCAAAGGCGGCTAGTTTAGGATACTCTACATATGGATTTAGGTAACTCATTTCCCCTTGCAGACAACTGTCAGCATCTTGGCCAAAGTTATATTTCAACAAATGAGTCAAAATAATTTTCTTTGAATGCTTTAATTCATTAAAAGAAATGTGTTGGATCTCTGGTATTAGTGTATGCTTAAAAAAGCTGTGTCATTGTAAGGCCTTATGTTATTATCAGGCTCACTAAATGGCATGGCTAATATTGGTGATAAAATGAAATTGCGGTGAAACAAGGTCGATAATCTTCTTTTGGAAGGTGTGGCACTGGATCAGAGTTCATCCATTAAATCCTTTTCGCTGAATGATCAACTGACGCACAGGATTTCAGCATCATGCTTTGTCCTCAGAAAGTAATGTATAACCTTGACCTAGGAATATTTCACTGAACCTTTCATTTTCATGGCTCACTACTGAAACTTATAATGGAGATATCTTTCTTCTTTGTTACTAAGCTTTTGCTGCCAGAAACATGTCTTATTATGCATCCATTTTTAAAGACTGAGAGATCAGCCTTTCTAATATGCTTCTATATTCAAATTTAAATCACTACTTTTGTTCCATAGATACTGTTCATTAAAACCTTTGGGCCAACAATATATTCATGTTCTGCTGCTTGAACCTCTGATGCTGAAATGTCTTCTACTGAGCATCCATTATTATGATGGACTTCTGCAAGAATCTGTTGATTGACTCAATGTCATGGATGGAAGTATCTGACACAGTTATCATTAAGCAGTGATTCAAAATTTATTAGTAATTTGAGATAGATCAAGAAATTGAATCTTAGCAGCACTTAACCAATAACTGATTTAAAGGTATAGAGTGACACCAAAATAACTAAACAGCGACTTAATTACAGATTTGAAGATGACAAGATTCACACAAACTTACTAAAAGTATCCTGAATCAGTACACGTACACATGAACAAAAGCACAGATCTCAAATTAATGCATAAGTGCCTGCTCACACACACACATCCCCTGGTCTATAATCGCAGAGATCAAAGATCTTAATATTGCACGACTTTAGTAAGCCTGTGGGTACCCCTTCTAACTCCTACGTGTGCATGGACAAATGGAAGAATATCCACATCCATAGAGCTAATGTACATTTATCGTAAACATGTAAGTGGAGAGGTGGATGACAAAGAGGCTAGCCTGTAGTTAAAATTTCCCTTTTCTCAAGTTAAATACTCACAATATATCGTCATTTCTCAACAGGCAATAATTGAGGCTTGAGAAGGTTTTGTCTCTCCTTGGCCTTCTAGTCCTCGAGGTGTCGCCTGAGTGGCGTCCCAACTTAGGGGAGATACTGGCCATAGCCTGCTGCAATCCGGGAGAGCTCAAAGGGGCTTTACTAGAATCGCTGCTTACAGGATCTGGGCTAATTGACTTTTGTGAGGTACCTTTTCACAACGGCCCAGCTCAGACAATGGAGTATTTCAGCACTTTTCATGGTTATGCAAGCCCAGGACTTGCTAGAACTTGTGGTCCTGGTACCCCTTCCTCTGTGGCCCCGATCCATATGTTGTCAGGAGTGATCGATTGTAGTTATTATCGTCAAGTGGTAGGAGCCATGGGAACCAGGCACACTATTGTGTCCTTGGTCCGTTGCTCTCCACCTTTTCTTTCTTTCATGTTAGACCATTGTGTTATGTTCTGGTCCAGTGTATTCTTATGTGGCCCAGGTGTGAAGGACATTATGCCAAGTACCAAGAGGCCTAAGCGGGGAGGGCAGGGGAGGTTGCACCACCACACTCAACTGGTTGGATTGAAGCCTTGGAAGTCTATCTTTCTGTGTCCTAGAAAAGCCCAGTTAACTCTAGAGGCCTACAGTCTTACACATAGACTTACCACAGTAGTCATGATTGCATATGTTATTCTTTAGTTCCTTTTTCTAAAAGAATTGTAGTTGTGGAGCAGCTGTTCATCTCATGCTAGAAGGTACTGAATTTTGCTAGTGACTAGAGTTTACATGTGCCTAGAAAGCTGTGAGGGTAATAACAATAATAATATTTCAGTGTTAGAAAAACATTTCTCCCTTCTGTAATTGTAAGGCTATTAGATGTAGATTTATTAGACCATTTAAGTATGAATCTCATATTGGTAAAGCGATACGGAAATGTGGAAAGTTATGTCGATTCAAGAGCATACCAGAGCACAATTATGATTCACACCAGCGAAGTGACCCTTTAAGTGCCTAATTCAGAAAGGACTTAACCAAAAGCTGATCTGCACTAGCTGCTCACCTAGCACAGATTTAGCTCCCTGCTCCATATGTGCTAAGCAAAGGCCGGTACATTAGCGTATGGATGTGTGTAGTGGTGGTGCCTCTCAGATAGAAAGAGTAGCTCTTTGAAAGTGGACCTCATAGTGCACTTTTAGACCCAGAGCAGAAGTAACTTGCTTTTTCTCTTACACCCTGTGTGTTCTTAAACAACGTTTTAAAATAATTAACAATGAATGACAGAACGGTTGAGGTTTGAAAGGACTTCTGCAGGTCATTTGGTCCCACCCCCCTGTTCAAATAGGGCCACCCAGAGCAGGGTTCCCAAGGCTCTGAATATCTCCAAGGATGGAGGCTCCACAAACTCCCTGGGCAACCTGTGCCAGTGTTCAGTCGCCCTCACAGCAAAAAAATGTTTCCTTATGTTCAGAGGGAGCCTCCTGTGTTTCAGTTGTGCCCAGGTGTCGCCTGAGTGGCGTCCCAACTTAGGGGAGATACTGGCCATAGCCTGCTGCAATCCGGGAGAGCTCAAAGGGGCTTTACTAGAATCGCTGCTTACAGGATCTGGGCTAATTGACTTTTGTGAGGTACCTTTTCACAACGGCCCAGCTCAGACAATGGAGTATTTCAGCACTTTTCATGGTTATGCAAGCCCAGGACTTGCTAGAACTTGTGGTCCTGGTACCCCTTCCTCTGTGGCCCCGATCCATATGTTGTCAGGAGTGATCGATTGTAGTTATTATCGTCAAGCGGTAGGAGCCATGGGAACCAGGCACACTATTGTGTCCTTGGTCCGTTGCTCTCCACCTTTTCTTTCTTTCATGTTAGACCATTGTGTTATGTTCTGGTCCAGTGTATTCTTATGTGGCCCAGGTGTGAAGGACATTATGCCAAGTACCAAGAGGCCTAAGCGGGGAGGGCAGGGGAGGTTGCACCACCACACTCAACTGGTTGGATTGAAGCCTTGGAAGTCTATCTTTCTGTGTCCTAGAAAAGCCCAGTTAACTCTAGAGGCCTACAGTCTTACACATAGACTTACCACAGTAGTCATGATTGCATATGTTATTCTTTAGTTCCTTTTTCTAAAAGAATTGTAGTTGTGGAGCAGCTGTTCATCTCATGCTAGAAGGTACTGAATTTTGCTAGTGACTAGAGTTTACATGTGCCTAGAAAGCTGTGAGGGTAATAACAATAATAATATTTCAGTGTTAGAAAAACATTTCTCCCTTCTGTAATTGTAAGGCTATTAGATGTAGATTTATTAGACCATTTAAGTATGAATCTCATATTGGTAAAGCGATACGGAAATGTGGAAAGTTATGTCGATTCAAGAGCATACCAGAGCACAATTATGATTCACACCAGCGAAGTGACCCTTTAAGTGCCTAATTCAGAAAGGACTTAACCAAAAGCTGATCTGCACTAGCTGCTCACCTAGCACAGATTTAGCTCCCTGCTCCATATGTGCTAAGCAAAGGCCGGTACATTAGCGTATGGATGTGTGTAGTGGTGGTGCCTCTCAGATAGAAAGAGTAGCTCTTTGAAAGTGGACCTCATAGTGCACTTTTAGACCCAGAGCAGAAGTAACTTGCTTTTTCTCTTACACCCTGTGTGTTCTTAAACAACGTTTTAAAATAATTAACAATGAATGACAGAACGGTTGAGGTTTGAAAGGACTTCTGCAGGTCATTTGGTCCCACCCCCCTGTTCAAATAGGGCCACCCAGAGCAGGGTTCCCAAGGCTCTGAATATCTCCAAGGATGGAGGCTCCACAAACTCCCTGGGCAACCTGTGCCAGTGTTCAGTCGCCCTCACAGCAAAAAAATGTTTCCTTATGTTCAGAGGGAGCCTCCTGTGTTTCAGTTGTGCCCACTGCCACCGGTCCTGTCACTGGACACCTCTGAAAAGAACCTGACTCTGTCTTTGGTATAGCTGTATTTGTACACACTGACGAGATCCCCCCATAAATAGGCAGCAAATGTAAAGAAACTTCGGGTAAATGTGTGATGCTGTTCAAATAATTGCTCCTGCACAAGGAGAATTAAAAAAAAAAGGAAAAGAAAAAAAAAAGAATACCACTTTGTAATTAAAATCCCTTCAACTAAAGCTTAAGAATATGTTTTACTTATTACCTTCTCAGGAACCACTTGTTACGTTTTCACTCTGCGAAAACGCCATGTTATTATTACCTTTCCCAAGTAGGATGACTCTTAAATTCACGAAGGACTTTAAAGATTGATTACTTTTATAGCTAGTACGTTTTTATACGGGTATTCACATGATGTGATTTCTTTCTGTTGAGTTTATCACAAAACAAATTTTGCTAACCTGATTACTCATAAGAAATGAATAAAACAGCTTAGAAATTCCACTGAAGTGGATGTATTGCTTTTATTTAAATGAGTATTTATAAATACATTTTTATAATATTTACCATCTTGCAGTTCTTAGAACTCAAAAATGAACTTTTTAATCTGCAGTAGCTATTATATGAGTGTGAAATGCTATGATGATTTGCCACCACGGTATTAGCAAACATAACTAATCATTACTCAAAGTAAAACTTGATTTTTCTGAAATGTTAGTTATTTGTCTGAACCCTGGCTGGAATTTACAGACTATAATTTTCCTCTCAAATAATTTGTTTGTGCTCAGTATAAACAGCTTATTAGGAGCCTCTGTCAGCATCCATAATGAGTGAAAACACAAACCTGAAATCAGGCAATGGTATGGCAGAGTGATAACCTGCATGTTTGTATTCACATTGCTAGATGTGTTTGAGTGCAGTGATATCTCCTTGTGCGCAAGGCTGTGATAGATCTTCCCTGCACAGAATTTATAGAGGAGATAAATCTGTGCCTTGAGTTTTCATCTCTAGAGTTTGCATTGATTGCATGCTTGTATGTAAACGACGTGAATGGTTGTTCAGTGTGAGCTCTGGTGGATGTCAACTACTTCACTCAAAGGGTAGAAATAACGCTGTGCATCCATGTCAAATTGACATCTTAATTTTGAGTCTCTGGAGTCTTTTTAATTCAGCTAAACCCTATGACATGCACCTTGCTTAAAACTAAAAAAAAAACCAACCAAAACACCAAACCCAAAAAAACCCACAAAAAAAAGGCTCTTAAAGCTTGATTCTTCCTCTGAATCTTATCAATTTTTCCTCCAAGGTATGACTACTGTCCTGGTGTTGGTATTTTGTCTGGCAAGGGTTCACCACTTGTAGAGGAGCACAGATCACCTAATTTGACTATTCAGAGGGTCATCCTGCACCATTCCCCAGTTTGCAAGGTTAAGGGGAAAAGAGACCTGAGAAAATACATTCACGAAAGCAAGGAAGATGGATTTCGTACTGCATGGGCTGCTGACCCAGCATCCTGAAGATACTTAAAATGTGGGTGTAGCACTTGCTGGAATTCAAGATACAGTGCTTAAAAAGGGTCTGGCAGGTCCTTTACCCTTTAAAGAGCAGTCACTGTGTTGGATGGACATGAAAAAGATAATACTAGCTGAAAGTGCTCCTGATCAACATTTTTTAAAACTGAAGTTGCTTACTCGGCCAGCTAATAAAATACCAGTAACATCCTGAAATAATGAAATATTTTATTAGCCAAGGCTCAGCAGAATTGCCTCAGTGCTATTAAAAATATTTATAAAATGAATTTGAAGGGCATCGTGGCCCATTAATGTCATCACTCCTGACATATTATGAGGACACCACACTACAGTCTAATGTTACTTAGCAAAAACTATCAGCTAATGCCAGGATTAGAGAATTTCCTCCTAGCAGGATTTGTACAAAGTTATGTGGGTGAGTTGACTTCGGAGAATAAGAAAAGGACAGCTTATTCTAGAAATGTATAATTCTTTTCATTCTCTGTATGTACTAACATGTTTTAAATAGGAAGAGGGGAAAAAAAATCTATTAAATGTAGCAAGAAGGAGCGTATAAAAACATTAATTCTATTGGTCTAATGACCAAGGGCATTTTAAAAGTGTAAAATGGAAATTTATGCATATTTATGGAGCTTTACTTCCCAAAAATTTCATGGTATTATGCTCACTGCAGTATAACACATCATTCACCTTGCAGATTTTCTACATAATTTCCTCGTGTATTATGTGGTTATCCTTCAGAAAAATAATACAGAGGGAAAAATACAGTGTTCTGTGGGAAAGCAGATGCTGGACGGAACTTTTTTTTTCCTCCATTTTATTTGTTTTGTTTTGTTTTCCCCTCTTTGTCTTGCACTTTTCTGACACCTCCTCAGAATCTGCACCTCCAGTTGCACAGGGATGTCCTATTTCAGAGTATTAAATCAGCATAAAATGAGTTGCTGCTTCTTATTACTGGGTTGGGGCAGCTTTCTGCCGAGCACGGGCACCAAAACAACCTGGCAGAGGGCAGGGGACGTGTCAGATGCAGGAGAAGGAGCTCACAGCAGTCATGGGGCGGTTTTGGTGCTGAGGTTGGGTTGTCTCCGGCAGAGTTGCACCCTCAGTCCATGATCTGTGTGAATCTCCGAACGCTTCTCTGGAGACTTCTGAATCAGGGCTAATATGGCACAGAGGTTATGCTGGGGATAATATACCTTCTGGAAGGATTTTGGGCTTCGTTTTGCTGCTGCTATCAATGCAGAATATTTTTTTCCAAGGAGGGGA
>NW_009649940.1:1242588-1286261 GCF_000708025.1 Charadrius vociferus
TTAAACAAGCTGTGTTTGACAGCGAAGGCTACGGTGTGCTCCTGTGTTTCCTGAGATTGCACAAGGATAGATCTGTCTGGGCTATTTCCCGTTCTTCCTGTCGGATTAATTTCAAGGAGTCAGGAGCATTAACAGCTCCTTCGCTTGAAGAGCGCTGGCAAGGATTTCTGTCTCTCCCCCTCTTCCGTGCCTTTAATGATACCCCAGGCCCTGGGAGAAGCCTGTAGACCACTAACATGGCACTAATACACCAAACCGACAGTATCCCTGAATTAACCTGTGCAACAGAGAGGAGGGGACAAGGCGTACTGGATAACGGAGCCTTCAGCTGCGCTGACATCTCCTGTGTGATGTGGAGGAAAGGGACATTTTTGCCAATGGTGGGGACTTCGTGGAGGTGTGCAGGGGAGGGCAAAGAAAGGAGGGAGCAAAGCTCCGAGTCACAGATTGCAAGAGCTCGTTGAGTGGGGCGTGATGCTGTCGAACACAGCAGTTAATCAGTTCCTAAGATTGACCGCCAACAAAGAAAATGTTGGCTGCTCATCAGTGTGCAGCGTCATATCAGTGTCTCTTCTCCTGGAGATCAGAACTCTGCCAGAAACTTGTCTGAACAATATCTAGTTTTTCCCATTGTTTTGGACTCTCTCATATTATGTGCAGACTTGGATGTAGACTGATCAGGAAGGTCGGCCATGAGGTGTGTATTCCACAGGAATGTTTGTCATGCTGTTAAATAGTAACCCGAACTGTGAAAGAGGCTTTATTTGAATTAGGTCCATACCTGTTAACTAAAACTGGACAGTTCTTTCTGTATATATTTAACAGTCAGAAAATCTCCTTTATGTCAGACATAATATAAAGTACCAAGTATTTTGAAAGAACTCTCTTGTTTTGTGCAAAGCTATTTTGCTGACTCCCTCCTATCCAAGGTGTTCCTATGCTGATAGCATCTTGTTCTCTTAAGTGAATTTCTTGTAAAAAGATTATGTCAGCTTTTTCTGTTTCAACAATTTTTTGTGGTTATAACTTTAAGCCGTTTATGTTCCCCATTACAAATTCAATTATTTGATTTGCCATCATTCACCTCTGTAATATTTGACCATTTGATATACTACACAATGTCACTGCCAAGATTTAATATAACTGTAAAAAGACTAGCATATTCCACAGCTATTTGTTTGGAGATGTTGGTTTTTCAAAGAAGTTAGTATACCAATATAACCCTGAGAAACCTCCTAGAACATTTTATATATTTTGACACTTATCTTTAGCCCAGTTTCTCATTAGCGGGCTCTGTTCATTCTGCCAGTGAATTACTTATCAATAAAAATAACATAATTAAAATCTTTGCAAGAAAAAAAGAAAGACGCAATGTTGAAGTAATAGTGATAATCAACACAGTTGTGGATAAACTGGTATCATAAGCAAGAAAGATTGGCAGGGTGCAATTTTTTTCTTTCCTTTCGCGGTATACAGATGTGGCTAAATTGGCACGAAAAAATAAGAAGTGGGTGTTGGGGTTTATTTTGGCCTTGAAAAATTCTGTTACTGACCAGTCATCATATCCAAATTTCCCTGGCTGATGGAATCTGACAAGATTGCAGCCTATGGGAATATGGCTGCAGGCCAGTAATTTTTTTTTTGTTCTTGTCAGGCATACTCAAAAGGGTAAGGCCATCTGCTTTCCAGCAATTAGATACTCCCCTTTCAATTGTAATATACTGTGAGTCAGATAATTTATTCATCCCAGGGTAAACGTATACACTTGCAGTATGGTGGAAATGAAGAGAACTAAGCCTGGCAGAGGAATAAATAGCTCCGTTGTCCCTTGTCCAGTCCACGCGGGGCCCCAGCAGCTCACCCATGCTGTCCCTCCGAATGAGCACGCCTTCCTGCCCCTCGTCTACTGCTTTGGCACAAAAAAAGAGCAAGCTATCATTGCCCAGTTAGTGGAAGATATCTGAAGGTCCCTGGGTTATTTGGTTTTAATGTTTTCAGTAGTCTAGGTAGATGGTGGGATTCAGGGTGGTAGTGTGGCTGGTGATGGTGAAAGGAATACAGAGCAGATACGGTACAACCAGATTGCAAGAAAGTAGAGTATCAAGGAAACCGAATTAAACAAACAGATATATGGACCAAAAAAGTGAATAAAGGATAATTTTGTAGTGAATAGTGTTGCCCAGCAAATAAGATTTGTCGCTGTTGCTAGCAAAGAGCCACAGGCTTTGCATTAAACAAAGGCAGGGTCTTGACATGGGACGTGACCTTTCCTGGAAGCATTGGCTCCAGCAGTGGTTTGTGTGTGTGTGAGCCCAACTCTCAGGCAGCAGCAGCCTGGTGGGTGCCCAGGGGCTGGAAAGATGCTGGTGTGGGTTGCAGAGCACCCCTGGGCGCCGGGAGGAGGAAACACCCACGGATAAGCCCATGCAAACCTGCGAGTGAGGAGACAGGGACCCACCACAACACTGTGTCTGACTGGAGAAGCCCTCAGGACCCTGGTGGTTTGCTGCAACCCTTCCACCCACGTTTTCCTGGAGGAAGGCTGATGATGTCAACCTTGGGGCCAGGAGGGCATCTGGAGGGTGAGTGTGACACCAGACAAAAGTGGTAGCTATTAGTAGATTTTTCTCATATAACAATTTACATTGCCATTAACGAGGTTTTTCTTTACCAATGAGGATGTGAGGTGTTGATAGTATTGTAACTGGGCTAATAATTACTGCTTGTTGTATTTTGATTAGGCTGCTAAAACAGGAATTGGGCAAACAACAAATTCTTGGCTCCATGTTTATGACATGTTCCCTTTTTCCCATAATGAGGTTTTGAGTGCAACCAGTGGAAGAACTTCCTGTTTTGCTGGGACTTAATTCCATGCGAGAACAAAAGCTTTGACTGACTTTGAATAACTTAGTGTAGGAATAGCCAGATTTCAAGATCCCAGGCTATCAACAGAATAAGGAAAAAAGTCTTGTGAATATTAATGAAGCCGCCAGAAATAAGCTGAGTCCATCCTCTTAACTGTATTTCTATATAAATGGTTATTATAAAATTGTTATAGAGTTGAGAGGTCAATTAAAAATTACTCTGGAGGAATATTCTGGTTCCAATCTCTTTCTTCAAGATTTGGATGAAGTCTGATACAAATCTGATCAGAAGTCTCTGGTTGACAATATACTCAGTAATAGTAAAATAAATGAAAATGTCATAGCTGACCTGCTTCAAATGTTGGAGAGACTCAGAAAAGTTTATCCCACTTAAATTAAAAATGTGAGAATTTGAGAGTTTGTCCCGATTATAGTGTGTAGCTCTCATGAATGTACATTGATCAAATTTCACTTGTTGGAACTGGTTTTAGAAAATATGTATCCAAGAGATATATACAACTATTCCTAGAAATCAGTGTTAAGTTATCGTTCACATGCATATGGTAGGAGATATTGAAGAAGTGAGTCGGGAACTAAAAATATCACAGGGCATTGATCAGAATTAAGAAGATCAGTTCCAACAGAGCAGGTCCCAGAAATTAGAGTGCTCCTGGGAGAAATTAGAAATACTTGGTCATCACAGAAGTCAATATGCTAGACCCTGTGCTTGTGTAGATTAGCACTGAAATCAATAAAGCTCTTACAGTTTGTCACAGCTTTTGGTGGTGTTAAATTAGGGTAATATTTATGACAGTACTTTCTAGTGTTCTGTCTCTCAGAAATGTGTAGATGGGCAGGAGGGTTTTGTGTGCTGTAGAAATGCATCAGGAAACATTGGGCGTGAGCTGGAGGAGACTAACGATGAAGATGACACGGTTATAGCTGTGCGCACTTGATCTGGAAGTACTTCAGTAGCATATCGTCCCATTAACAGACTGAACCTTTAAGAGAGGAGACAGTGTATGGAGCCTTATTGCAGCATTTTCCATCTGCTAAGAAGTTAGATGTTGACATTAATTCCATAGGCTCATGATTTAGCACTCTCTCACACCTGATGTTTTGTACGTGCCCCCTGGCAACCATCAATTGCAGTGGAGACTGGAATTTGTCTTGCTTTAGGTGAAACAAAGTGATATTTACTGAAATATTAAACAGGAGAACAGATTGCAAAACCCCAGGCTAGACATCATGAGGAGCTTCAGAGACATCTTCAGGGCAATTTTTTTCTACTTCACTTCATAAGTAGGATAAGGTAAACACCTACCCGTTATGAGCAAACATTGCTTTATATAAACCCATAGGCAGAAGATATTTACTTACTTACAAAAGAAAGTTAAAACTTGATAGAAATGTGATGTATATTACCTCTAACTTAATGGAAATGTGAGGATTCATTTTCATTTTATAGAATGAACTTGCTTCCCACAAATTCTTTGAAAACACACTCTTTGCTTTAAAAAACTTCAATCTAGCTGAATTGAGGTTACAACCCTAAAATATTTCCTAACACTAATCTCACATATTACCAGGGTGATAATAACTTTCTTCAGCTGAGAGTGGTGTAAAGTGAACAGTGAATAGGATTGCTGATCTTTCATTTTTGTTCTTCCAGTCACCATTTCTGAACATATATGCCATTAAATCTTTAGCTTAGGAGGAAGACCAAAGATTTTTTTAACTTAAAGCAGTATTTCCCAAAGACAAAAACTGGGGAAAAAACCAGCTTGTTGGTTTGTGGGTTGGTGTCATTACCCATCCCCTGCCCTGTATATGCTAATATTAAACTATTGTATCAAAAAAGGGGAAAACCCATAAGACTAAAGAGTGCCTCAGAGAAGGGCACTCTTCATGAGTGATATTCACAACCGTGTCTGCGTGCCCACGCTTCCTGGGGATGAGTGGGAATCTGCAGAGGCTGTGAATGAGCTGTGTAACTCCAGCCCGTTGACCGTAGGATGTCTAAGCTGAATTTCCAGAAGAGGTATTTGCTTCAACTTGTTTCTCTCTGAGTTACACTTTGGGTCTGAAACAGGCATCACTGGAAGAGTTCAATTTTCATGCTGAAGTTCTTCTGTACATTCACGGCACTGCTCTTTTGGCAGAGTTGGGCAATATCAATGCTCCTTTCCTTTTAGTATGGTACAGGCAGTTTGGGTAATTCCCAGCAAGGATCCTGGTCTCTGAGAGTCAGGAACGTAATCGGATTTTTTTTTCATTATTATTATTATTTATTTTTTTAAAATTCCATTTCTGGAGCATTGTTTCTATGGTACAAAGGACATCCAAGGTCTCTCTGGAGAGGGGCCTCCAAGTCTGGCTCTTGGGGAACTCTTACTGCAGCGTTGTGACACCAGCTCTAGCTGGGGCTGAGGCTTGTGGCACTACTCGTTCCCACTCTCTTTTAAGGTGGCTGCAGATTCTCTGGCGCAGGTCTGGTTTAGAAGCCACCTCTGGAAGCCATGCACACGGTGCTGTAAGTGCAGGTGAAACCACATTTTCAGTTTGGCACTGCAAGACCCACCATTGATTCATTTGTACACTCCTCATGCACAATTTTTGCGGGTCAGCTGTTTTGTACATCTTTCATGCGTTTTTAACTCCCCTCAGTAGGAATTGTTTTAACAGTCACAAATCACCTGAAACAAGCGATGGCCTTAGACTGGCATACCAATTCGGCGCTGTTGCACACCTTTGGGTGAGTTTCCGATCTGATCCAAATGTTCATGGTTCAGCCTTTCTCTGCGGTAGCTACTGTGTGAAGCATGAAAGTCAGATCCTGTAAACTGAAAAAGGTTCAGATCCAGGCACAGGATCTGAATAAGCAGGATGTCAACTTTACATCTCAGGTCCACTGAGAACTGGGCCATAGTACTTGATACTTAATCCTCTGAGGTACTTCGAAGTGTTGAAGGCCAGGCTGGATGGGGCTTTGAGCAACCTGGTCTAGTGGGAGGTGGCCCTGCCCATGGCAGGGGGGTTGGAAATAGATTGTATTTAAGGTCCCTTCTGACTTTAACCATTCTATGATCCGATTTCCTTTGACCTCAACAAGAACCGAAAGAGCTCAGAACAACACAACATTGACCTTGCAATGAACAATGTGCCTCCAACACTGCAGTAAGCATTCACATCTGTATTTCCGTCACATGACTTCAGTCATGTATGAAGTGACTTGATTATTCCAGAAGATAAAATGTCTAAGTGAGATTTAGCGCTTTTAATTGGAAAGAATTACAT
This sequence comes from Charadrius vociferus, assembly GCF_000708025.1. Classification (NCBI taxonomy): domain Eukaryota; kingdom Metazoa; phylum Chordata; class Aves; order Charadriiformes; family Charadriidae; genus Charadrius; species Charadrius vociferus. The sequence continues at coordinate 1,248,750 of NW_009649940.1, forward strand.
TGTGATCTACCTAATATTTTAGATTTGAGTTTATATTTTCAGGATAAGACTTCCTTAAGAGCGCATGCCAAGTATACTTACAATTCTTCTATAGCTGTCAATCCAGAAATCAGCCAACGGTGAGACATGCAGTACTATAAAAGACAAATATAAGGGAGCAGAAACTTTCTTCTCATATTGTTATCTACCTTGTCTGTTACAGTAGTATTTCAATATACGCATGTAGTATTTCAATACATATGTATATATATCTTATCTTGAAATATATGTATATTTCCTTCTCCCTCTTCAAGTCCTAATTCAAAACTCATTTTAACTTCATTATAATTGTTATACATTTTTCTTTGTACGTTTGTGTTTTGCAAATAACATAAGCTATTAAATGAAGGCCAAATTCAAGTAAGTATTGGCAAGGCTGCTTATTTATTTTACTGTATGACTATTTCTGTGCTTATTTCTAGAAAAAAAAAAATCATAGCCTTGATCAGTTCTTTATTCATCTATCTCTAAATAAAATGGTTCAGGATATTTGCCAAGGCTTAAGTTTTAAAACCACTCAATTTTTGGCATTGTTTACTGTGCTTTCCGTGTATTTGGGAAGGGGTAAGGGAGAGACAGAGACTCACCCTATTTACATATAAGCCACTGCTCACACCAGTGAAAATGCACACTTTGATTAACATACAGAAGGCTTTATGTTTGTGTAAATGTGAAAGTTAGGGTATTTCCCCAAAGAACAGAGGGAAATCCTAGCTATTTACTGCTTAACTTGAAATGTCAGCTATCAGCTAAACAGAAAGTGCCTCAGATACTGCATCATCAGTTGACTCCCTATATCTGTTTGCGTTTTACAGAATTCAGTCATCAAAATAATTTTTTCCCCCCTGAATGTCTGTGTTTTTCAAGTTTGGAAAAAATCATAAGCATTTGGCATATTCCAGTGTTGGCTTTCAAAAATTATATGGGTACTATTGTGCAGCCAAATGGCTGTGTGCTTGTACCTCTATAATCTTATACAATTTTAGTAATTATTGGCACTCATAAATGACAGTTTTGTTAATTTTCTACAGTGAATGCGATTAACCAAGTTTTAAAATTATATCTTATTCAAAAAACAATTAATAGTAGAAGCAGTTAAGATTAATAAATGTAAGTGGGTTCAGATGTTAATTTGGAATGTCTAAGCTACAGCATTTGTATCACGCTTGCCAAAAATAACAGCTAAGCGTATGAGATGTCAAGATGCAGCAGCATACTTTGATTTACTTAATTGTTTCACATAACTTAGTTTTGTTCTCAACCTTGTATTTATGGCTTCTACTTCAGATTTGAGAAATGTTTGTGATAAAATTCCGTCTTTTTCACCTCTATCAATCACTTCAGAAAAAAGATTTTACTTATTCCTGCCACCATGCTAATGCCATCCTGCTCTCGTGACTGCACCAGCCGTGTCAGTACAGCAACATATTCAGTTAAGTTATTCCAAATCACAAATTCAAATTATTTTCCCTCAGTTTTGTATCTTGTCACCAATGTTTGCATCTGTACTGAACTCCAAAGCAGCTTTCAGTGTGCTCTGTTTTTTGCCATCTCTTGTTTTCCAGGTGGCTTCATGGAACAGCTTACAAGCTGGGTGCTGCATAACGAGGCTGAGATTCTGTTTTCATTGTTTCTGTAACCTGGGTTATTCAGGGATGTTTCTTTGCATTGTTCTTATGAGTAGCATTTCTGGTCATTCCTGTCATGGCTTCTGTAACCCTCTTTAAGGGGCGGAGTGGTTTAAAAGGACTGTTGGGCTCCAGGTGGAGGTGGAGGATTTCAATCCAGTGTTCAGGGCATGAAGGGTACAGGAGGGAATAACGAGGTACCGTTAAGATATTGGGTAACCAATGCACAGCTGCTGGAGGCTACTGAAATCCTAACCAGCCTTCTGCAAGGATAAAGGACTTTTCCATGGTTGGGGCAGCTGGGATTGGGAGGGATACCAAAGTTAGCGGAACAGTGTTTGAGATTTTTATGCATGAACGTGGCTCCTTAAGTTGCTTATTTTACTGAGGGAAAGGATGTGGTACACCTGTACCTGTATTGCAATATTCACTTTCTGCTGTTTCTCTGACCCCTCAGACAAATTGCTGTGTGTAAAGGTGCTCCAAGGACACTGGTGCATCTGGGGAGGAGGACACCTATCTATTCACCTTCTCCGCTGGCTGTGTATTGGGGAATAGCTCTTCTAGAGACTCCAGGAGCTTTGGAGACTTTACTGTTGATGTCCCTTTGTGGTACAAAAGAGGTAGATAAATTGTGATTTTGGTAACCATGAGAATTAATGACTAGAATCTGTGAACTGTCCTGAGAGTTTAACGAACTGACAGCATGCTCCAAACAAAACATCTTATAAATTATTGAGGAAGTGCAAGATATGATGAGCGTTTCATATTTTCATATGATGAGTATTTCATAGTTTCATATGATGAGTATTTTATATTTTCATTGTTATTATTACTGAGAAACTGTGTGATTCCTGCACTATACCCCTCTATAATCAGGAGCGCTTGGAGCACATCTTTTATGTGTGACAAGGCAGAGATCATTCTGTTCATTCACAGCACATTTCCTTGTCGGTAATGTTGCTTTTAACAACATTGCCACGAAAGAGAGAGTAACACCACTGAGAAGTTTGTAAGACCTCTCTGGAAATCTGTGGAATTTGTTTGTTTAGGACCTCCATAATTGTTCTTCCGTTTTGCACCACATTGAGGATCATGAAGTCCCGTGTCTGAGAAAATAATCAGTATCTTATCTAAATTAAAATCTAAATTAAATCTATGTGCCTTGTGATTCGACCTTTTCTTTTCTGTGTCTGTTTTATTGTTGGGCTGAATTCACTCTTGTTTCAAAGAAGGTGCAGAAACGCTGAAATCTCCAAAAGAATCAGTCAGAACAAAGCTATCCCATTCAAAGGAAGAATGAGAAGAAATAGGAAGAGCAGGCTGGGGTATCGCATTAGCCTACTCTCATCACTTACTAGAGACGTGACATGATGGGAATGCTGGATGCTACTACTGCTGTAGGTTTTAAACGGGCTAAGTAAAATAAGTAGGTGCTGCCTACGTTTTCCAAGCTGTTTAATTTAAATGTTTCTATATAATTGTAGTGATCACCTGGGGAACTAAACATGACCTTCCTCTTTATCTGGCATCTGCCTTTCAAACTGCGTAAGTATGGTATAGTCTGAATGTAAAGTATTTCTGGGGGAAAAAAAAAAAAGGTGGCAAACACCATCTGCCTTCCAAACTATAGACTTAATCTAACAAATGAAACGTAAAAGAAAAATGTTGGTGGTATTTCTTGCACAAAAAGAAAAAATGGTCTGAGTATTGACAGGACTCTGACCAGGTCTGCAGATCTGTCTGACCATTCCCAATTCGGAAATGGCCGGCACTTTCACTCCCTCGTGCCGGTCCAGGACCGTACCCCGAGAGCTCATGTCCCACGGGGCAGGCACGGAGGGACCCTTCGGACAGCCACCGTCCTCTTGGGGTACACATTGCTGCTTTGGGAATTTGAAGTGCAACATTATCTGCTTTTCTCCATCTCTCTTTGCATAAGAGACCTTGTGTATCTCCTTGGAACGGTATTATGAAAAATCCATGCTGTTTTAGTGCTTAGCAGGGAACATATTTGTATTCAGTTTACAGTCAGGAGTAGGTTATGGTAAAGATTATTTAACGCTACCAGAAGCAGAATGCTATAGTACGTCTAATTAAAAACAAAGTGTACCAGCTTCAGCTGGTTCAAAGGCAGAAAGTATTTTAATATTCTGTATGTCACACTATATAATGCAAAAAAATACTGTTGCTGCTAACTTTGTTTTGATCTAATGTTACACCTATTGGAAACAAATGTTCAGGAGCCCTGGAAAGTTTGGTGTTTGGGGTGTGGGTTTTTTTTGTTTTCTTTTTCCTCTGGACTGGATGGGAGAATTTTAGTAATTGTTCTTTGGAGCGCAGCATAAAACCTATAGTCAGCAATTGAGCATTAGCTCATAACTTTTTAAGAGCCTTTTTCATGCTGTGTTGACGTATAAATACAATTCATATTTTCAAGTTTATAGTGAGCCTGTAGGGAGGAAAAAAAAATCCTTTCGGAATACATTGCGGTATTTAAAATGGAATACGAAGTAGATGCCATAGTTTTGGGGAAAATAAATACAATAGGCCGTGTTCTTCGGATGCATTGCTGTGCTGGGTCTGACTGGAATTAACTCTCCTTGTAGCAGCCCGTATGGTGCTGTGTTTTGGATTTGTGTGAAACAGTGCTGGTAACACACCAGTGTTTTGGCTACTGCTGAATAGCGCTGGCACAGCATCAAGGATTTCTTTTTGTCTCACTCTGTCACCCCTCAAGCACGGTTGGGCAAGAAATTGGGATGGGACACTGCTGGGACAGCTATCCTGAACTGGCCCAAGGGATATTCCATTCCAGATCACATCATGCTCAGCAATACAACCGGGAGAGGCTGTTGGTGCTCAGGAACTGCCTGGGCATCAGGCTGCTTGTGGGACGTGGTAGCTGGTTGCCTTTGCATTACTTCATTCCATTTCCTTACTAAGCTGTCTTTTATCTTGACCTACAAGTTTTCTTGTTTTTTTTTTTTTTTTGCTCTTCTTAGTCTCTCCCCTGCCCCGCTGGGGGTGGTGGGCTGGGTAGAAGTCAGTGGTGGTATGGGTGCTTAGCTGCTGGCCACCATCGACCCGCCACAACTGCCAAAACTCTGCAGTGTGCTCTACAAAGGCAGGGAGAAATGTGATTCTGGGGGATGTATGCGGCACCTACCTGGAATATTTTCAGAGGGAAAGTCTGGAAATATTTGAATAAATATGAATTATCACCTTTTAAAACAAACGTGAAGGAACACTGCTGCGAGACCTAGCTGTTTGTCCATGAAGAATTAGTTGTATATAAATCGTGCACGGAGACGGAAGAATTTTAAAAGTTTACAAGTCACTGCTACAAACTTACTGCTAGTACAGCTGCGTGCCTCAGTGTTGACAATAGGTGAAAATACATCAGCTGTGTATTTTACTAATTCTTGCTGTTTGAAGATTTTCTATAGGATTTCTATAGGATTACTGTTATATTCTTCTTTTCCCAGGTATAATAATGGTGCACAGTCCCTTAAGAAGAATTACAGCGGAAGAAAATAATAGGAATCTTCCAGGACCTTGTTACAATCAAATGTTGACTACACACATCTTAAGATCAACAGCTGGAATCACTGGTAAGTTTATTTAATTTGCTGCTCGCATAAAATTGCATTGCAATTATACTTCTGTTTTTCATGTAGTTTCACTGAAAAATATTTGGCTATCAGGTGTTTGGACTTTACAAACAAAGAAACAAAAACCAAACCCACCACCAAAATCCAATAAAGCAGTTTCAAAGACAAAATACATCAAAGTCTAGACGTTTAATAGTAAGAAATTAAAAAGAAGCAATTTCTGTGTGATTCAACCATTCAAGAAATCCAGTGAAAATTTAGCTAGAAAATGAGAATAGAAAAGGCACTGCAGGTATGTACAGCCAATTAAGTATCATTTAGTGGGTATTCTTTCCTTTTCATGTTGTGTTGTAAAACATGTAAGGGGGGACGGTGGTGATGCAGTGACCTTAGATACACAGAGACCAATTTTGTGCTTTCTCTCTTCTCCTATCATTCATTGAGTATTGCCCATTGCTGGAATAGCCGCATTCACTAATTGCTTAACCTGTTGCTTTGTGTACCCACATCAGCGTGATTTGGCTCAAAGAGCAGATAGGGAAAGGTTTCAAAGAGATCTTGTGAGAGTCAAACCTGGAAATCATATATATTAGACTTTGTCTTGAATTGACTTTGGAAAACAGAGTTGCCCCTATCTCTGAAATTCAGCAATTATTGTTTCAGTGATGGGCAGGACTTACGGAAGCAATGATGTCTCAGATATAGACTCATCTTTCAAGTGTTACAAAATCTAGATTTTGAAGCAATTATTTTTCAAAGAAACATCTATACACTCCTAAAAGCTCTCCCTGGACTTTAAATATTGGTAATTGTCCCATCCCTGGTTCTTTTGTCATCGTAAGAGGGAGCTGCTCAGAGAATTACATTTTGCGAATGAAGAAAATGCTTAAGTTAACATCCTGTGATTATTTTTTTTTTTCTGACTTGCCTAGCCAAGCCTATTCAGTGCCTAAAATAGGTTTACAGTTATTCAAATTCACTTTAACTTTCAAAAATGATAAAACCCTACAGCCCATATGAATGAACTGTAGTGCACTTGGCAAACTGTACAGTTGCAAGAGTAAGCGCCGAGTTCTCTCTTTGTGGCATAGTCAGGACTACACCGTGGCTACGAATTGTGTCGTATTTTCTTTCTATAGGCCAATGAAAGTGTTATTTGGGAGGCCCTCTTGTTACACAAACACAACACCCCACAACAACTGCAAATTCTAACCTGTTGTAATACTGAAGTGAACGGTAGTAAAGGCTAAGGCAGAAGTGTTTACTGAATGTATAGTTTATTTTAACCTGCCGCCTTGCTCAGCAGAGTTCCTCATGAATCACTGCTCTCATATGAGTGAGAGATGCGGCCCCACTAATCGCCACCTAAAAAATGCCGTCCTCTCAGGTTTTCCTCAGATAACACTTTCTCCCTCTGTAGTACGATGGCTAATCTGAGAGTATCCTGCTTGTGAACCAGTCTTTATTTTCAGGGATGGGACTCTACTATTCTTTTTATAGCCATAGTATCTAGTCCTAATTTCCCTTTTCATTTACATTTTCTAAAAGAACATGCTTGTGAGAATTCTTTTGATGTTTGGTTTGTTTACTGTGATTGAAAGTAATTTCAGTACAACTGAAACAACCTATAATTTACTGAACATTTCCACTTCCAATGTTACTGGCATATTAGCATTAAAGCTGATTAACAATACAGGTGAAATTATAGGAATGGGCAGTGTAGCTGCTAACTTTGGAAGACACAATTCTAAAAACTTCAAGGGAGGTTCACAAAAGTCCTCCTTACTGTGTTTATGAGTATGAGGTGTATGAGAGATGGACAGCATGACACACAGTGAAAATTGGCTAAAAGGAATTACTGCATGTCTTTTGGTAAATTTAAGATACTGGTGTTTCACTTTTAACATTCTGCAGAATTACTTATCTGCTACAGGTCTCTCTTAGGTAACCAATTAATACCTTATGAACTGTCAAGCTGGTACAACTTATGATTTTGCTGATTAACGTACAATACCTAGCTCTGTTTTTGGATTGAGCTACACTTTCAAAGCCACCTTTGAGCTGTTCCTTTAAGCACATCACACAATGGGTGCTTTTTTGCTAGGACGTGAACAGTCTGCTCTCTTCTTCAACACTATTGTCCTGTTCTGTTTGCTCCTTCTGCACTGCTATGTCAGTCAGTAATAACATTTTTCCATGTTTGCCTCCTAAAATATCTGGTGTCCTCTTTATTTTGTGAACAGTAGATGTAAAGATATTTACTGACTCTTTTCCTAGCCAGATTTCTAGTGGAACTATCAAAAATATTTTGTAATTAAAAAACCCCAACCGTTCAGATATTTCTGTCTGTAAGCAATGCCTAATGCAAAATCCTGTTATGAAATTTAGCATGCTCTTTGAGCTCCTGTGAGTTATGTTGGTGGAGTTGGCCAAGTGCCCTCCAGCCACAACCGCTTCTCTTATGCACAGTGACACCAGCTAAGAAACACGTGGTGGGTCTTCTAAATAAGAATTAAATATTCTTACATGATCCTGAGGGAAAACGTTTTGAAGTATTCCCTCTGGAACAATGCAGGTCTATACCACTATTCCTGCAGCTTTGCAGTTAAATATAAACAAGCCATTGATGTGTGTGTGTTTATTAATTTCTCCAAGATGTAAATAATAACATATGTGTAGCATACCAATCTTGAGTCAACTTCAGAGGTATGTTTTTATATATATATGTATCCCTTATGGGATATATAGTAGACATTTTGGTGCATGCCATGCTTTGTAATGTTGGTCAGCAAACATCTCCAGGGCCTGGGCAATTTGGCTGACTGGCACAAGAAACATGTTCAGTAACCTGTTATGGATGCAATCGTTGCACAACAAAATTGGGCATCCACTGATCTATAGGTACGTGTACATTTTGTTGGAGACATATATCTTAGTTTCAATCAGTGTCCTACCAGAGCTTACTCATGACTGCCAAAAGGTTGCTTTAAAAACTACAGTCATCAACTGCCTGGAAATTTGGATTTTAAAGTGCTGCTTCAAACAAGATGAACTCAGGAACTTCATCACCCGTTCTCTGCCCTTGGGTGGCCTCTGCAATGACTTTGTTGATTTCCTCATGATCGAGAAGAAAACAACTGTTTCCCTCTGCTTCTCCAAGAGGTAGGTGAGACATGGTAATGGCAGATAGGTTACCATCTATAAAGGGCAGTGAGTTGGAGCCGAGACCACCAAAGAGCAGAATTCACCCTGCAGAGCAGAAAGGGATCCTGCATGTGCTTGGCAGCACGGCGTGCTCTGCTTTCTCCAGGGCTGAGCAAGTTCTCTTGAACTCTTAAAATGAGCTGCCCTGGTGGCAAGAAGATAATTTTTTTCACATCTTCTACTCATGTTGGTGAGAAGTTACTCTTATGAGCTGAAATTAGTCAGACCAAGTGGAGGAATTAATTACAAGCTGGCTCTGAGCATGCATATATTTTTAATACACTGTAAATCAAATTTTCATTATTTCAAATTGCATTGAGAGATGATGTGTTCAGTAAAGAATAAAGGAAATACAAACTTCTCCGCTAATTGGTGTGGCGTAATGTAATATACGCTGCACAACATCTGACGGGCACCATATATATCACAATACAATGCCCGCGTAGGATGCTCAGCTGCGTTTTGCAATGTTGCCTCTTTGAAGTGTCCTGCTCTTTCATTAACAGCTGTATCACACTTGAGAAGAGCTAATGATAAAAAGATTTCCTGGCAAGCGGCTTCTTCTGTTAAATGGGGAATGTGATGTGTTTGGCATGTATAATTTAGCTAATTTGTACAAGAAACACATTACTTAATCAGCTGTAGATTTGGTTATTGCACGATAAAGATGGCAATCCATTAATCAATTTATAGACATAAATACATTATTGTTCAAGAAAAACTCAAGGATTTAAACACCCTTGAATCAATAAATATAATTAAAACAATGGTGTGTTGCAGTCATTTATTTGATTGTCCTACAGCTGTCTGACGCATAGTGAGATTACTGAAGCATGGAGCCAAACAGCCAACACTACATTTAGTTTCGTTTATTGAAATAATGAAAGGGTATTAATGATAAAGTACAAAAGTGTGTAATAGAAAGTAATGTACTGTGAAATAAAATTATGTTTGGAAATCAAGAAGAATACAATAAAAGTTAAAGCCTTAAATATATTTGGAAACCACTTTGTATTGTTTTAATAGAAGAATGGTTTTGATATACAGGCTATGAAAAATTATAGGAATGCGTTACAGACATATGAGTAAGACGGAATCAAATTACTTTATGAAAAAGCAAATACTGTTCTTAGGTTTTTCTTTGCAGTCCTAGAACTGGAAAAAGGGACAGAAATGACTATACGCTATACACTTACTGACTCAAGTTTGCATTTTTGTTTAATCAGTTTCTACATTTTAGGAAGCCCATGTCAGTCATTGTTTGTTAAACTCCAGTCAGGGAATACCCGGAGAAATGTCTCTAATGATATGATCCCAGTATTTGTGGACTACCATTTTTAAAAAGTCTTGAAATGAATGTATATATCATGTGATTCTAAATTATTCACAAACATTTATTACAAGTGAAAAAATAATTTCTGTTTCAAATAAGAGAAATAATATTATTTGCTTAAAGCTAATAGAAATATAAAAATATTAAATTATTGACTGATAAGAAAACTGGTGTTTTCTTAATGACAGTACAATAAAGAGATGTTTTCTTTCTACCATTTCATGTTTTGGCAAAATGGTAGATAAATTAAAACTACACTATTGGATGCAACATGTGTTCTAAGAAACTGTTGTCAAGTTTGTACTTATTAGCAGAGCCTATTTATGCTCCTTTTCATAATAGAGAGATTGCTTACCTGGGCTAGCTAGATCCTAAAACCAGGTACTTAAAAACCCTTCCTCTATCTGAATCTCAAAATACTGAACACTTGAGCATGTGTGTTGCTAAAAACTGAATATTTATCTCTTTTGAAAATCAAATAAAAACCTGCTAGTAAGCCTGAAGTAGTTTGTTATTTTTCAGAAATTCACAGTAATATTATTTGCTTTTAAAGATCTATGGAACATTAAATAAAAGTCCACATTTTAAAAAGCGTATTTCTCTAGTATCAATCTCTTGATTTCATGCCCAAATCCAAGCACTTTAGACTATTTTAAACTTCAAAATAGTTTTCTCACATTCATCCCAGTGATAGAATATGATCTTAAGAAATAAAAGACTGAATCCATGAAACTCTTTGCACCTTCAGAGAAATAACTCCCATAAAAATTACATTTGGCTCTATTTTCAGTGCAGTTGTGCTACTGATGGCAGTAATTACAATACACTCATTGGAATATGATAAAGCTGTTAAAAAAGCGACAAACATATAGTATATGGCAGTTGCCTGGAGACTGTGCAGGGACATCATCATTGTATTTCCCACAGCTTATATTGTTGTTGTATTGTTTTTGCCCAAAATGACTGCTTGGTTTTGAACTCAGTGGAGTTTAAAAGTCAGGAAAATGGCAGCTGATTTGTGCAAAATATCCTGACAAAGATGCAGTACGCATAAGCATCATTTACAGCCTTCATGTGTACAGCACTTAAAACTTGTAAATAATTCAGGTAAGAAAAACACCAAAGACTGTATATTCAGTGATCACATTATGTTCAAAGAGAAGAATATGTCTTTGGCATGGATCTTTGCAAAAGGTTGAAGGTAAAGTTATATTTATTAGCTCTGAATGCAATTATTTCCATTTCAAAATACTTTTGTATTTTCTTTGCTGCATTTATTTTCTAAGCCACCTTCTAGTGACAAGGAAGGAACGAGAGATTAAGTCATTGGCCTGGACTTGGGAGACCTCAGCACTACCTTAAGAAGGCTTCCTGTATAACATTGGAAATATTACTTCTTTTCTCTGGCTTTTTTTTTCCAGATCATTTTCTATGAAGTCAACTTGTGTCATGACAACCATGTTCTCTAAAGTCAAAGGAGCGAGAAGAGATCTAAACCATCTATTATCTAAGAACGCCTGGCAACCTATGCGGTCAATAGACTGTCGTTGTTCACGGTGAGTCATACACTAATTTGTATGACAATATCAATTTTTTTAACAGGGGGAACAACAGTCAGGTCTTACGAAGATTATTTAAGGAGAAAATTGAATAAGGCCATAGTGGCATTAGAACATTATGAGTAAAACCAGAGGCAATACATTTTCTGTGCACCAGTCATGAAAAGAGGTAGCATGGATGGAGTGAACAATATGAAATGGAGCCAGAAATGTAAAATAATCAGTTGTGCATACTTTGATCTTACTGGGGTGTTTAACCATCAAAGGTTTCTATGCACCAAAGAAAACTAAAATATTTACATCGTCGTCTCCTGAGGCTTTTACCACTAGAAAAACACACTGGGAATAAGGCACGCATCTCTCTGTAGCTTCCACGAGGGCAGTAATTATGAATCTGTGTTGGAAACACCCATTTTTGCATGGCCCAGTGGGGAGCTATGGGCTCCTTTGGTGGAGTAGGGGCTCTTTGCACCTTGAAAGTAATGTGTTTCTGAGTCTGCCGTTACCAGAGTTGAGTATTTAAAAAGAAAAGAATTTCTTTTAGAAGAAAGAAAAAATAGGCACAAAACCTCTTTTGTTCTTCACATTTACATAATTTTTTATTTTGTTCTGCTGGTTTTGTTAGGGTAAAAACAAACATAGACAGTGATGTCTGTTCTCTAAAGGAATTTTAATCCAAAATAAAACTAGAAGCAGCAAACAGCAGCAACCAGCAAGCAAACAAAGGGAAACAAAGGAAGTGTGTAGGCTTTGAGAAGAAAAACACCTTATACTGCACATTAGGTGAGTATTATTATGGTTCCTAACTACGCTTAATGTAATTTCCCATAGTTTTATATCAATAAAGAAGGCACACTGACAAAATATTTTAAGTCATACACATAAACTTGAGATGCTCAGCTGCTGCAGGATAATTACTTGATAAATACTCAAAGAGAACAAAAGAACAACTAGAAACACAAAGAAGAGAACTGCAAACTCCAGCCTGAACGGTTCAGTGGAGCTGCCTTCTGTTTGGGTATCTGTTTTCTCACAGGCTTAGATCTATACTACGCTAGTCATTGATTTCCAATCTCAAGGCTTCTCAATATTTACAGTAGTGCAGCTTCCCAAGCAGCATCAAGCTTTTCTACCGGCTCACCATGATCTTTGCAGTCCTTTTTCAGTAACAGTCCCTAGCCAGGGCTACTGGAACTCCTTGACACTTGGTCATAGCTTGCCTGTTCCCGTTTTCCATTCACTAACTAAACGACGAATGCGGTAAAAAGCTGATGACGCGAAACAACTGCATCGTCTAACTCTGCCCTTCTGACTTGCGTGCTCTCCGAGTGCTGACTTTAGCTGTGCAGCTTTACTGATTTTTGACGTGAATTGCATGGCCTCATTCAGGAATTGTGTGAGAGGTTTAAGTATAACATAACCCAGTTCATGTTTTGATCGTGAAACGAATACTGGGGAAATGGAAAAGACTTCATGGCTCTGAGCTATAGGCCCACTTGCTGTCAGTGCCACAATTGATGGCCCCGTCAGCAGGATAGCAGTGAGATAGTCTTTAGCAGCTTCTCAGGAAGTCCAATTTAATTAAAAGCTTATCTCTTAATACAACGCCCAGCTTCTATACGACAAAGAAATGTTTCCCACTATGTAAGCTTTCACAGCATCGCACTGAGCGAAGTGTTGACTTCTCTCTACAGCACAGTAGAGGAAATTACTGTTTTGCCTTTGTTTTCTGGGCTGCTGCAAGAATGCGGGGTTCGAGAGAGTTTTTGTTTTCTTTCCTACATGCTTTCCAAGATAACCAGACCATGAAAATCTGAGAAATAACTTGCAATGAGGCTTATTAAACTTGCATAAATCTGATTTTTATGGAGCCTGCGCCGTGACTTTCACTTATTGAAAGTAACAGTAAGAAGCTAATGTGAACTTGCAAGCAGATTAGCAGGCTCTTGCTGCAGTATGTTTTAGACTTTATGTCCAAGGAAGACTCTGGCACTCAAGTTGCTTAAGTGCTCTGATTGTAGCTTTCATTTTCAAGAAGTAGGAAAATAGCATGCAGAGTTCCTCGGAGCTTCAAAATATAAGTGTCTAATTATTCACTAGAAGAGTAACTCATTTCTTTGGAGGAGGTTAGTAAGAGGAAAAGCCAGACGCTACTATTGTATGTTTCCAACAGGTTGTAATGTTAACCATTGACATGATTTGAGAACTGCCTAAAAGGTAAGCAATCCTTTGAGACTGCTGTCTGACAATGGCAAATTTTAAAAATTGCTGTGGAAGAAAATTGAAACATCCTTCAAACGTATTTAAAAAAATTAATTTACTTCTCTGTATTTATAGCTTCTACCTTTAGATGGATCTATTTCCCACAAAGGTCAGACATACGTCATAAAAGTACTTCATGAATGTACATCCTGGTACATTTTACCTATTTTGTTCATTGGAGCAATTTCACTTTATATTATGAACAAAGCATTGAGTAACTGCTATATTAAATGAACCAAAAAGCAACCTGTAAATAGGTAATGCACCAAAGACCTTGTTCCATCTAGATCCACCATTCCTACTAGGTCCAATGGGGAAAGTGTGTAGAGTAGAGCTTAGTGGCTATTACACGATGCCAAAGACTACCAAGCGTCAAGAGCTTTCTCGTTATTTCCAGGGTCTCTAGGATATATACTGTTTATTGCTACAGAGTTCTTTTTTTGTTATTAGACTTGCTCATCTTTCTTTTATTTAAAGAGGAATGCAAACTTTTCTCACTTACCTGTGTAGCTAACATATGAATTTAGCATGAAATTACAGAAGAGAGAACTAGTATAGCTCTTCTGGTATTAAGACTGTCCCAAAATATTTAAAAAAAAAATAAAATTTAAAAAAGCATGTTTGGTACTCTTTTGTAAAAAGAAACATTACCATGTAGTAATTGTGCTCACTTTATACACATACCACTACTTTGGTAAAAACACAGTTCAAAAATATTGTACATAATGAGCCACAGTGTTGGTTACCTTCTGTTGCAGAGCTAAGGAGAGTAGAAAGAAGGGATATATAGCTCTTCAAGAATTTCCCCATGAACCTACTTGTTTATACACATGGAAATCATGACAGTGACTGTACAGTCTGACTTGCCAAACATGTTGGAGGAAGGTAAGGTATTACAAATTTTCTGTAGCCTCTTGAGGGCTCTTACTCCTCCTGTCCTTGAATAAAACACTGTATTCTTATTATGATGAAACATGCAGTTATCAAAGGAGTCATAAAAAAACGTTTCCCTTGAAATTCCATTTGATAGCTTTGAAAATACCACCCCATTTATAGGAGAAAACACCAAAGGAAACAGTCTTCGATTGACTTCCTCTAAAGGAATACTTGAAAAAATAATATTCGGTCTTTAAAATTATTAGGAAAGCTAAACACTTCCCACAGCTGTAAAAGACTTGTTAAACATTACTTATACTTAGTCAAAGGAAAGACTGACCCAACTTTTCCTGTGAATTATTAACGTGTTCTCATAAGAGTTGTCAGACGTGAACAAGAGATGGCTGAGACTGCTCTCAGGCCAAAATTCCAGTTGAGCAAAGGAGTTGAAAATATACCGTGGCAAATACCAAACATGAGAGACCAAAGTTTCGGTCTAGTCAACGAATTTATATCAAGAGTTGACTTTGCAGTTGGGGGATTTCCTTTAGCAACCCTTTGGCATCACCGCTGCGAGCTGATACTGCACCTTTCTGGAAAGGACCTGAAGCAGGGGAGTGATGAGCAAGCCGACCCCTGCAGAAGCACCGCTTTCCCCGTGACGGTGGTGGAGGGAGGGTTTCAGCATGGCTCTCTCGCCTTCCACGAAGGAACACCTTTCAGAAACGTCCTGCGTAGGAGCGGCTTTATGAAGTCAAGGGGATGTGGTTGCTCTAGGGAGTCTGCAGGAGCGAACAGCATCCTGCCTGTCCTGGTGCCTCCCTGGGGGATGTGCCTGCCAGGTCGGGGGATGTACTGAAGAAAATAACACCTATGTTTTATAACACAGACTTTCAGTTTCTCAGGGAAAGGGTCGATTTTTACACTGTTCTCTAAAGCTCAGGGCACGGAAAACAATCACATGAGGAATATTCCTCAGGGAATGGCTCTGCAGAGACATATGTTGTTCTCTTTCTGTGATATGTGTATATTTTTGAATTTCATCTTCTGATACTGTTGTTATCTATTTTTTCCAAGAATTACTCAGTGTGGGAGTACACCTACTCTACAGAGAATTGCTTCATTTTAAGAGCTTCTCGGTGTGAGTGCCCATCCAATCTGCAGAAGATTTCTTGTAGTCAGATTTTATTGTAGTGTGATCTGTTCTTGAGTTTGTCAAGGTTTTCCTCAGAGAAGTGGGTTACCCTTACTAAATTTCCTGTAAACTTTTTTTTTTTTCATTTTAATCTGTGCTCCCATATCCCTGGTTCTTTGTTTCATTTGGATTACCTCCCATAAATCCTCTGGATCAGTACTAGGGTATATCCACGCACACACATACAGGTACACACACCCCTAGACCTTGTGCAGGGTATGTAAATTGTCTTTCATCTCTCACTTTTTTACCTTCTATATTTATATTGTTATCTTACTAGATTGTGAATTGTTCAATTTCACTTCCACTTTATTCCCTGTTGATGAGCTCCCTGGATCATAACCTATAAGAGACCAAGGCTATGAGCTGCTCTGGAGAACTTTCCTGCATAGTTATGGCACGTCCTCTTGGCATCAGGAGCACGGGAAGGGATGGGCCATAGAGAGCCATGCAGCATCACACCTGCCCTGTACAACTTAGAAATCTGCTGTCGTGGCAGCCCCTGGTGCAGCAGATCTGGGGATCCAGGCAGGAGAGCAGCCGGTAGCTCCAGTACTATAAGGAGCCTCACAAACTCTTTGCATAAACGTATAGCAACACTGATTTTGTCAGCCTCTTGATTTCACGGATGCAGCTGCCGCCTTGTCTTCCCAGCCCAGAGGCTCAAGGCACGCACCAGAAGGATCACTCAAAAGTTGTTCAGTGACTGTCTGCCAATATCAGCACTTTTGTATTCTCAAAACCACGGCAAGACACAGCACCAGTGTTACGGTGGGAGAACTCTTGTTGTGCTGTCGGGCAGAGCAGACCTCCGGGTCACAACAACGTTGTCAGCTGTGCCTGCGTGCCACCAAAAATACAGTCATCGATGAAAGAAGGCAGCTTAGACGTGTTTCTCTGCATTTGTTTCAGAATGAGAATAGTTGTGTTGCTTAATTGTCAATGAGAAACTGGTTCAGCTCATGCTCACAAAAAAAAGCGCGTGCGATTGAGCGGCACTCAGCCGATCGTTCCCACTGCAGGAAAGGAAACCATTCCTATTTGCAGTCTCAGGAGATGGCTGGGCACGGAGCTCACTCGGTGGGGCCTGGAGAAGAATCTTGAATTATTAATATTAATAATAACGGTAAGTCAAAAACTTCTCAGATTCCTCTACGTAGGTTTTGTGCATTGCTTAAATTCTGGGAGTGGTTAATTATATTCAGCAAATTTGTTAGCCATCAAAATTTAACGTTCAATATTGTTTTGTCAAGTATTTCAATAGAAATACAGATGAACAGTGTTTGGTTCTATTAACAAACAAAATATTGGCAAAATCCAGTTCATTAGCGTGCTTATTCCTTACACCTTACAGACAAGTGGAGTTTCTGTTCCCGCCTGAGGAGTTTGATGAAATGACTTTCTAATCCTACAGCCTATTTCATATTCATGGAGGTGATTTACAAGAAATGAGGGGAGAATCTGCATAGAGCTTTAGGAACAGCTCAGATGCAAAACCAAGTTTCTGTGTGGTAAGAAACATTCATGATACCCTGACATTCATCCTGAAACCTACAAATGCTGATGTGCTTGGATCCTGGGATGTGATTTGGGCTGTTCCAGAGAAAGGAGCCAGACGTTAAAAGTTAATCCAGTCAGAGGCTGGTTTTTCCCCACTGTTGGCCCCAAGCTTAGGTTGACCTTATTTCAGTGCCAGTTCTACTAAATATTCTGAGGGCAAAGAGGAGGTTTTTCTTTGCAAATGAGTCGCAGTCTTATCGTTATGAAAATATTTGTGGCAGCTCAAAGTACCTGGCACTTTTTGTTACTTACAGCTTAAATTTGTCATGATAGAGGTAGCTGTGGAGGAGGTAACTAGTGAGAAGTCACATCTTGGGGCAGGGCGGGTGGGTTCAGACTCACCTGGAAAGGAGGCCTGGTAAATATGGGAGAACAGAGGCACTCGCGAGTGATATATAAAGGAGCAACATAACTTCTCCATATGTAAAAGATGTCTAAGTTTATGATCCAGGTACGATATTGGTGGCTGTAAAATCAGCGCCTTTCGCTTATTGTTTCCTATGACTCCCAGATTCTTTAACACTGCTTTCCAAAATAGTCACCCATCTGGGACGTATGTATTGCTGACATATTTTGTTTTAGTTAAACTAAATGATTGTCCCCAAAGACCGTCTGATCTGTCTTTCCCTGCCTTTTCAGTGCTTGAGAGGAGATCCACTACAGGACAGAAATCCTGCTGGTGCATCGTGTGACCTGTTTGTCCTCATGCAGTTCCTCCACTACCCAATTCTGTGTCTTACATCATTCCCCTCAACCCCACCGTGACTTTGATGAGGCTGAGTGATCCAGATCCACAATAGTGAGTTTTCACAGGCAGAACTTCATCTTCCATTGTCACTATATTTTCTTGTCTTTTTTTTTTCCTATATCCTTGCATCAACTTTAAACACAATAGTATTACGCATTTAATATACAAAGGTAGCTTGTTTGTTTTTTAAAGTGGGTTCCATTATTGTTTTTTCCCTTCCTTATCTTTTACTGAGCTCTCCTTGCTTTCCTTTTATTTCTAAATGACATTTACAATACTAAACATGGAAAGTTTTGTACACTGTGTGATGCTGCGGAATATAATGATATGATTCAGGTGCAAATTGAGGCTCAAAATGAAGCATAGTGCTCCCAGCATGTTTAGGTAGTTCTGTGTCATTATTCAGCCTAGTTGCACAGTCAAAAGTGTCTAAATGTGACTATAGGTAGAAAAAAGAAAATACATTTAAGGAATTGTCAAAAAAGAAAGAAAAAAGACATTATACATTCAAGAGCGCGTTTATGTGTGCATCTCTGTGTCTGTATATGCATATGTGCACACAACAGCTGTATAGTATTATCGCAATTTCTTGCTTAGGAAAGTAAAGCCAAATGAAAATGTATTTTTCACAATACATGTTACTTATTTATCCTCTCTGTATTAGTTGTATGCTGTAGCTGGCTTCAGTGGCTCACCGGTTTTTGCACCTTCCCGTAGTGGTATTATGTAGCTGATTGCTGGCATTGCTGAGTACAGTTTGGATGATGACATATATCCTCAGAAAGAAATTATGGTTACTGAGGTTAAAAGTAAAATCACAGAAATGCTGACATTTCTACTAATTCTCATGATTTTGCATTGCTATTTGTAATTAAACCCCTAACTTTTCTGTTTGCTAATTTCTTCTGCTGAAATTCTCAGTAAAATACAGGAAAACAAGTCCCTGCTCAGAAGAAAATCTTCCAGCAATATTACATATGTTTTATTTCCAATTTAGATACAACACTATTCCTTTCTGTGAGAAATAATAAAGTTTGGACATGACCACTTCCTACTTAAATATGTGGAAAATGAATGTGCAAAAAAAAACCCCAAACTAAGTAACGAAAGCAAATTTTTTTGTCTTGTGGGAAAATCATGAACCTTTGCTACAGTTCCTTATTGAACTGCTCAGCGGAATACGAGCATGGGGGAAGGGATATAATAATTCAGTTTGCAACACAAAAAATGTGATTTATTCTATTAATAAGTTAACAGGCACAATATATGATATGGGTGTACTATAGCTATGTGAATACACTATCATAAGAGGAAATTTGAAAAATCTTGTTGTAATAACTTCGAGAGAGGAAATCAAATGCTATCTTGCATTTTTAAAAGATTACGTTTATTGTCTATTAATACGATAAAAAGTGGGGGGAATTTCAGGTACGCTACCAGTATACTGGGGGTAGATTTTTCTTCTTCTTTTCTTAACTTTGATTATAAAAACTGGGAGAAAGGAAGCGGAGATTCTAGGAAGCCTTTAAATTTACACTATCTTTCTTTTTTTTTTTTTTTTTTTTTTTTTTTTTTTTTTTTTTTTTTTTTTTTTTTTTTTTTTTTCTTGCCTCCCACATGGGTACAGATCATAAAATCTGTGACCAGGAAGGTCATCGTGTTTAAATATAATCCAAATCCACATCCAGGCCTACGGAAAATCTGCTCTGCCAAAATTATCTGTGTTCTGTGGTGCAAAATAATGTTCTTGGGTTGCTTTTCAGACAGACAGCTTCACGCAGACACAAAGACATATAGATATATGGGAAAACATTGTACTTCTCATATTGCATAAAGTAGAGAGAGGGTTAATGAGCAGACATTACACGTTGACTTTGTTTGCTCTTATGTGATAAAAGCATGTCATTGTGTTTGCAGTAGCAACAGCCAACACAAAATAAAAATGAATTTTCTTTCTCATCCCTAGTTTTTATTGAGTTTCATCTTCCTGTTCACTGCCATGGGCTATTATTCTGTACACCTGCACTCAGCCAGCAATATAATGAAAAAGAATCAATCTCTGAAAAGAAAGTTATCTCCAGCCAATAACGTCGGGCCACTGTCATGGGTCCTGCAGTGTTTCATCCAATTGCCAAAATGCCTTACCATTATAAACTGAAGGCAGTCTCTCAGCTGCTCTTCCCGGTAAGTACAAAATCATTGTGTGCTACCCAGGCGATCTAGAATATGATATTAATGCTGCGGAATTCATTAGGACAGAATGAAAACTGTGTTAATTTGTGTATCCAGAATAGATACTCTAAAAACTGATGGGCAGGAGTACCAGAAAACCATTATTTCTGCAAAAATGTGGGAACGCTTCACTATTCCGTGTGCATTGTCTTTTTTGTGTTCAAAGCTGCTCATGCTCTGTGATTTTTCTCAGTTTAAAATTGAAGCATTGCAGAAATTTATTGATTAGGAGCAAACTTGCAAGGTATTCCCTGAGAATATTTATGTTCTAGGTTTTTTGACCACGTATACAAGTATTCTGTTCATGACTGGATTACTGCTGCTGTTGGAATCAGTTTCCCAGTGTTGAGATTCATAACTATCTATTTCAAACGATCAATCTGTAAGTAACTTTCCACATTAAATTCATTTATTTCAGCAAATATTTCTGCTACTAAACTAATTTACTAGAATGCAAATGCATGGGTAGTATGGACATTTGTAAATATAATCAGATTTTGACTGCCTTGGGAAAGTATGTCTACCCTCTCGTGTAGAAGCAATATATAAAATATAATAACGCCACTAGAAGTGTATTATTTCCAGGTTCACCTCACAGTAGATCTGCAAATAATGAGTCTGCTGAGTCATTGATTCAATAGTTGCCATTGACATGTGTTTGGGTACACTTTAATGATTGACCTGATCACTGCTCTAAATGAATCGAAGCTGGACAGTAATTTAGCATATGTAACAGCCCTGGCACAGACCGCTTGCCGTCAGGAGGGCAGAACTGATTGTTACTCTGCAGAAGGACTTCACAATCAGGAATATTATTAAGACTTTTTTTTATTATTCTTATTTTGCCCTTAGAAACTGCAACTGAAGAACATTACAAAATTGATTTTAAAACGCTTTTGAAATCTTGTCTTTGGTGAAGACGCTTCTGCCAGAACTTAATGACAAACAATTAAGACATGTTGGAAGTGTTATCTCAGGTAGAGTTAATTTCCACTGAGTCCACAACGAATTTGTCAGCTCGAGAACCAAACATCACACTCCAAATTCTTCCAGTTTAACTTCAGCCAAGTCTTCTCCATGCACAGCTTCAGACAGCACGGCAGCATGTCGCCTTCAGGGAGGAATTTTCGGAGAATCTGCATGTATTGGAGAGAAGCTCAGGTAACAAATGCCCCTGTGAGAAATGTACATTCTACTTTCAGCTAAGGGTATCCAAGCTCTCAGAAAGGAGGAGCTCAGCGAGGTTATTTATCAGGGCTTATTTGGACAGACAGCAATCTACAAACACAGACGAAGATTTAGACAGCTGGGAAGTCAGACGTAAAGAGGTTCTGTAGATGACTGAGACATTTAGAAAGGACTTTTCATGTGCTTAAATAGGAATTGAACTCCACAGATTGACATGGGGTAGATTCCTCGCTGAGATGACTGCATGCTGCATTTCTGGGCTAGCAAGTGTCAGTGTCTTGAATTATTTCATTTCCCCCCAATTAGTTATTCCGCCAGTTGTCTGCTCCTATGACAGTTTGGCTGGTCTGGCTGTTCACATATCCAGCGTGACTGGCTGTTTCTGAAATATCCCTGATGCTAAGGAAATAAATTTGGGGATGAAACAAGGGAAATGAAAAGTCATTTCATGGACACATTCAAAACCTTTGATGCATTCCATGACAGGACAGAAGAAACATTTTTTTTAAAGTCTGGGTTATAGTTTGGTTCTGGATAAAGCTAGGACCACCTTTGCCTTGTTCTGTTTCTGAAGCTATGGTTATGCAGAGATCTGATATGTAAAAACAGGCTGACACACTATCTCATGACATACACTTAAGCCTAAAATCCGTAGGCAAGCACTCGGGGAAGGCTGCCCCAGGTGGGACAGCAGCTCACTTGGGTTATGGAACCTGGCTGAAGACACTTGGCTTTGCAACCCACACCCTGAGCTACAGAGCAGCTACGATTGCATTTGCCTCCTTCTGCAGATGGAGCCATCTTCCCACAAGACTTTCTGCAATATTCCTGCAAATCCTAGTGTCATTTTGTCGATAAAGTTGAAAAGAGCCTGCTCCTTGGGTCATCTTCTTTGCAGGTTTATTTAAATTGACATTCATCTAACTGGAAAAATTATATCTCATCTTCATTAAGACATTTTTGAAGACAAACTGTAAAGATGAGGCTTTGCCTAATAAGAGTGTTTTCTTTTAAAAGTGTTGTGATTAAATGTGGTCAATTACCATCTTATTCCAAATCCACTGATTATAAAACCAATTATATGAGAGCCAAGAACACGCAGTTCCTTCTGGCTGCACTGGAAATAAGTCACATTGAAGCCAAATTAACTTTTTAACTGCACTCGTGATCTGTAAACAGGCTCTCAAAAATGAATTCCTGTGCTCCCTTCTATTCTGGCACTCTCCACTGCGGTCTCTACCCCGGCTGTACCAGCCCAGCGGTTGCATTCTGCTCTCTTTGGCTCAGCCCAGAGAAGCTGATTCCCACTAAATCGATCACCTCAGACTTATATCCTAACATTTGAAATGTCAGGCGGTGTTTCCCCATCACTATAGTAC
Source organism: Charadrius vociferus (assembly GCF_000708025.1). Taxonomy (NCBI): domain Eukaryota; kingdom Metazoa; phylum Chordata; class Aves; order Charadriiformes; family Charadriidae; genus Charadrius; species Charadrius vociferus. The sequence goes on from NW_009649940.1 coordinate 1,271,567, forward strand.
ACTACAGCCTTTTTCAGAACACTGAGCTGATTTTAAATTATCGCTGTAGTGCCATCTCATGTGATTTCACTTGTGCAAAACTAAAAGCAGAGCATGTGCTGAATGGTTCCTATATAGCAGTTCCCTTATATATTCCATGTGTAGCTGAAGTGCAGCTTTATCTAGAAGAGAGAAATTTCCAGAGAGATACATGATAAAATGATTTTCAAAACCGTAAATCTGCTTATTGGTGACTACTTGCTCACTCAATGAAATAAATTGATGTTATAGTATATTTTTTGATACAGTATTAGCAGATAAACAGATATTTATTTTGTTTTTTTTGCTTTTCTTCTTTTTTCCCCCCAAAGGTTGGAAAGAACAGCAGGTTGGAAGGAACAGCAGAGAGCAGATGCATGTTGTGCACTTTCAGTGACTCATTTATTCCTCACTCCCTTTCGCTGTCTGTGTCCTCTACTTTTCTGTGGTTCCTAATCTGGGTCAGTATCAGGACCACTTTTTTGTGGTTTTCAAAAATAAATTGTATCATTCTTACTGAATGATAAATGGGGAAGTGAAGTTAATCAGACATCTCTAAGGGAATACATTAATATGGCAGTTTTAGGTATTGCACCTGAAATTGGTTACCTTTTGGTCACAGCACATTAAAAGGCAACCCTAGGCACGCTGACTATTGAAAATTCAATTTTCGCATGTGGGTGCATGTTTCCTGTAGCACGTTTAGTTAGCCAGTCTTCACTTTTTGCTTCTAGGAAAAAAAATCTTACCTTGTTGTCAGTGTTGCAAGCCCTTGCTTGTCGAAGGATCAGCAGTAGGTAAGAAAACAGCATCCCAGGCTTTCTTGAATACTCTAAACCTGACAACGTTGTCCGAGACAGAGCAAATGGAACAACTGCAGAAGTACCACACTCCATTTAAGTAAGACAGCAGATACTGTCTTATTCATAGACTTCTCTCGGAGCTTATTTTCTTTTCTGAGGCTATTTAGTAATTCCTTCAGCTTAATGAGCTACCATTTGGCAACCACTAAGCAACTCCAGTTTAGTGATGTGATGCTCTTAAAAAGAATCTGCATTTAAACGTGCTCAGAGCTGGCTGCTGGATAGCAGGCACTGACTTCAAATAAAACCACATACTTTGTTACTGACAAGAAACTCCACGTTGTTTCTGTGTTAGTCGTTCTGTATGTCAACCTCTGTCAGTGCAGGACCGCTTGCTGTCGTCACATGAAATTAGCCTAACGTGCGCGATCCAGTCCAGAATTTAGAAAGGCGCTGCACAGACTGAGTACCTGGAGCAGAGTACAAAGATTTGGTAAAATTTTGCCGAAGAATCTGGAATTATCTCCATGATGATTTTCTTCAAGTATTTTCTTACTGAAGTCTCTTAGTTGCCTTTGTAAAGGTTATCTCAGTCATATGACTGAACCAAATAGAGACTTGGGATCCACGTGTTTCTCATGATAGGAGTTGAACTTAAACTCTTTCTATTCTATTCCTTTCTTTTGATATTTTTAAAATATGCTATGAAAATTCCTATTCTCCCAAGAACTTGGAAAAGAGAGTTCTATCCTTAACTTTGTACAAATGCTGGAGAACTATCCCTATAGTTGTAGAAGAATTTCCCATCTTTTTTTTTCGTGTGTGTCTTTTTTAAACCTATGAGTCATGTTTCACTCTGCGTTCTTTAGCTTAATTTTCTGCATGCTTCCTTTCCTTATCTGCTCCTTCTTCCCACATTGCTCGTCTTCTCTTCAGTGCTCTTCCCTCTGTACGCCTCTCCCATACATAATCACCCACTCTTTGCTTAAAGGTTGAATATCATCACAGAAAGACAACTGTATATTTTAAAAATCTTTTTAAGGGGAACTCTAAGATGGCAGAAGGGATAACATTGTTTCTCTTTTCACCCATCCACAATTCCACAATTTATCTCCCCTTGCAATTTTCCCCTCTTTAGCAAAATCCTGTATACCATGCTTACTTAAACGTGTAAATTTATTCACTTGTGGGGATTGACAGCAAAGGGAGATTTTTAATTCAGAACGCTTTTCCAAGCAGAAGGAAAATATATATAAGAAATTCATTCCGTGTTTCCAGTCTAATTGAATTTTCTAATCTTTTAAATATTGAAACCATACTTCTTGATGTTTGTAATTCAAGCTTCCCTTGATAATACAGTTAAAGCAAATCTGAAGGCTTATCCTTGGGAACAAAAACTACTTTGACTTCTAAATAATGAATTTATAGTACTGAAGACTATTATGTAACAGACCCCAAAGAAGCAGTATTTTTTGTTTACAGAAAGTGACACTTCTCAACATTGTTTATCAATTTCCTCTGATACAACTGTAATGAGATTGTCCCTTTGATAAGCCTCATTCAGAAGTTAATGGAGGCAAAGATTGTGGGACAGAAAGAGAATGGAAACTACTGAAAAAACTGATAGGAACAACTAACCCCCTGTCCCATTATTAATTACCATTTTTTCCTCAGAAATCTGGGGTGTTTACACATGTTGCTTTGGATTAGTCAACAGATCTGCCTACAATGGGAAAGTTGTATTTAGGTGAAAAACCCCTCACAGGTCTTTGTTATATAGACCCTGTTGTTTAAATCTTCCCATTGCTATCCATTTTTGTCTCTGCTTTTAGACTCCATTTGAAGAAAATTCTGAAGTGTGACTATTAAAACAGGTAATAACAGGCAAATAATACTCTGCAAACACTGGAAATTTCACTTTGGATGTCATCTAACGGGAGAGCGGAGTTTTAGGTACCTGTGTCCAAAGCTCTATGTGGCTTTGGTGTTACAGAAGATGTTCTTTAGACTCCATCATGTCATTGCAATGATCAACATCAGGTCTGCATGATACTATTACCTCGGCATCGAATTCAAGGAACCCTAAAAGTACTTTCTTTTCTTTATTTGCAGAACAATATAAAACGTGGATTCAGAGCTTTGATGAGCTGGTTACTAAAATATGTTTTAAGTATGCTATAATTGGGGCATACTTTTAATTTGTTGTTGTAATTTGGGAAAAATAATGATTTAAGAGAAAAATAAGTTCTAGTGTTGTAATAGTATAATTTTGCTTGGGTTTTGGCCAACGACAAACTTTCTTTTAAACGAAAAAATAAATAACATAAGCTTAGCCAAGGAGCACTTAATCTCCATGAAATTAATAGTTATGGCACTAGAAAGCTAAATAAATATTTTTTTAAATCCCCATCACAGAAGAAATTCCTACATAAGTTTCAGTGCCAGACAAGGGCAAAACAATTGCACAGGATAGGTGTGCTCGGTTCTCTTGCTCAGTGATCTCTCCAGTGACGTTGATTAAGGTGTATGTGGTCCAGTGTTTTCAGCCACGCATGTATATTTTGTATTTTGCTCTCCACAGATTAAATATTAAGCCTATATTTTTTTCTGGCAGTAAGCCTTATTCATAACAGAAAAGATCAGAAACTACTTTTGCTTATGCATTTACCTGTATAGCTATCTATACATCTTTGCTAACTGGAATAACAATAGACTGATAGTATGACGTTGCTGATATTTGCTAGCATTTTCTGTAATGAAGGAAGGCAGTCTTTTCCGGACATTTTGTTTTATACCTAGGAAGAAATGGGTTTCTCTGGCTCCCCAGCCACACTCTTATCAGCAAGAAAGATATGGCTGAAGAATGTGTTATAATTGTTCACCTTTGTGGGAGTATGAATAACATTCATATTGGATTTCTCATGCAAAGAGATGCCAAGAAATTCTTCGTGCTCCTGGAGATTTCAATAGTCTGCCGAGATAAGGGCCATTGATTTGATTTGTTATCTCTTGTGTACTTTGAAAGTAATCATGATTCCTAGTTTTTAATATTTTTTTTTTCCCATGGAATATGGATAGGGCACATCAACAAATATAAAAAATATATATGAATATATGTGTGTATGTGCATTTTAAATCTTTCACTAGTTCTTCTTAAACTGTTAGTATTTCAAAGGCTTCATCTAAAACCAAAAGAAGGCGTATATTCCTGGTGTTTTCAGTGGGCTTCGGACTGCATTTTCTACTGCCTGATGTCAACCAAGTATGCATTTTTTTCAGTGAAGGTATAGCTTTCAAAAGATCTGCAATAAGATTTAATTGCTAGAAATGAATAATAACTCCTAATTTTGAATACATAATGAAGAGTCATGTTACTTCAATAAGAATGAAGATTTATACGGTCTTTTGAGCGGTGAGACAGTACTTCTCAGTCATCTGCTCACATGGGAGTACCCTTTTAACAATATCACGTGCATCTCCTGTATGAAAGGGTAAGTGTGTTTACTTCTGTGTTTTCAAATCCATTTCACTGGACTTAAATCTCTTTGCTAACTTACATTGCCACAATGGCCCTTGATACCAGTCCATGCCCGAACTTTCCAGACTGGCATCAACTTAAAAGAGTTTGCTAAATATCATGTTAAGTATCATGGAGCCATTTGGATAATGGCAGGGAACGTGAGGCTGAGTGCATTTTAGTTTTTCAGCACAAGCATTTGCAAAAATGCAAGTTCCATCATCCCCAAACCATTTGCAAATATAGCCAAAATTTGCTGAATACTGTTAATAGACTGGAGGAGGGGACAAGAGGGCAAAGAAGGCAAAAGAAACCAAAAGGAGCAGGGAAATAAACGTTTTGCAGAAATGGCAGTCATATTCCCCTTCCAGAGTGTCCTTTGTGAGACAGAAATGGAATGGGCCACGGCTGGCTCTGTTGGTACCTCTGGCCAGGCACAGAAGACCTCCCAACCAACCAGCACGTTCCCCAGGATGCCCCAGGGAGGTCCCGGCGGTCCAGCAGAGCCTTTACCACCCCTACTGCCAGTAAGGCACAGTTGCTTACTGAGAAGGAAAAAAAAAAAAAAAAGGAAAAGAAGAAAGTGAACATATTACAGAGGACTGCAAGAATGCATATAAAATGCGCTTGGGAAATGTAAGTACATCACCTTATGCCTTATTATACTCCACTGTGCCCCCACTGCAGTAATATAAAGTTACCGTGCATCTTGGCATATGAAATTTCTACCCTCTGTTGTTCTATTCCTATGATTAGATTGCGGGTTGGATAGCAACATTTTGTATTTGGTTTCTTAGAGTATTTCTCTTTTGTTTTGTTTTAATGTTACATTTAACGTGTCTTTCATAACAAGTACATTGCAGTCCTGAAAACCTCATCACCACTCCTAACATGGTACAATGTAATTACTCTGTTTTGTTTTGGGGGTTTTGTTTGTTTGGTTGTTTTTTTCCACCTCTGCTCATTTTTCCTGCTCCTCTGCCCCTGCCTAACAAAGATTCACTGTAATAGAAAGCAGGCTTGGTAATAACTGCCTGTTATGTTTTTGCTTAATGTACTGTGCAAAATATGACAAGGGTGAATGTTAGTAGATGTAACAACAGTCAGAATGTTTTTTTTATTCCAGCTGTTGTATCCTCTATATGCAATAGTTAGGAAAGATGTTAAACAAACTTGGAGAGTAAGCTGTAAATCTAAAGGTCAGAAAGTTCAACTCTACTTTCCCCCCACCACCACCCCGAATAAGAAAAAGATGGTGGTGGAATGGCCTAGAAACTAAGCCTAATGAGTTTAAAAAAAAAAATTCAATCAGTAATGTCTTAAGTTTCCTGAATATTCATAATAGAAGTAAGTCTTTAAATACACGCTGCAGAGAAATCTCTCTTTATTTGTGGCATATTGAAAATTGATCATGATTGCTAACCCCTTCAGCTAGATGTCATTTAACTAAGAAACCTTTGTTTTAATTTAATTCAATTTAAAACGTTTCCAGCATCCTACTAACAAACTGTACTAAAAAATCATTCAAGTCTGACACACATTTTACAAAATGCAGTCAATGTGAAAACATGGTTTAATTTATATAATTACTATACATTTACTTTAAATGCTAATCTGTCACAACACATGTATTTCTTACATTTTCTGTAAGAATATGCTGTATTTCCAATCTCCATACACAATCCATAAAACAGTTGCTGTCACCCATACTCTCTCCTATTCTAGCTTTGATTCTTATACTTGAGAGGTATGTGCATGCCAATTTTTATTGCACTGCTAATCTGAATACGTTCATCCTGGATGCATTCGCTACCCCGGGCTATCTTTAGTATTCCAAGAAAAGATGCCGCATAGCGTATACTCATTGTTTCAGTTCTATAACTCTATTTGTTTATTTGTAAATCAATGTATTTGAAGCCTCAAATTGAGGCCTGCGATGTCAGATGGAATCAAGAATCAAATAATTCCCTGGCTTCTGTTTTGACAGAAACTCCAGGTTTTCTTGCAGACCTTTGCATAAGATCTACTGCGGAAAGAAAAGATATCTCTGTAGGTGAGAAATGCACAACTATATTAGAAAAAGCTGCCAAGTAGGCTGACTTAAAAGTCGGCGTCAAGTGTAAATTTAATTTAGAGGAGGTGACACACTTGTTATATTTAAATTAGACTCTGAGAACCTGCTTTGCAAAGTATCAAGAGCTCAGGGCAGAACAATTATCATGATCGTATGCATCTAGAGTAAGGGATAGATATGCTTATTTTGTAAATGAACAAATGTATGTAATTGCATAATTGCTTTAACAATACATGTCCTGCAGGGTATCTGCATATGAAATCTTAATTATGATACATGTTTTTCTGGAAGGAATTGGAAAAAGTAAGTCCAGAGTTGTGTGCAATCATGTGTGCTTTTTGAAAAATAAACTATAAACTATTGCTTTCACTGAAAGCAAGCACAAGGCTGTTTAAAATGCCAGTTCAGAAATTGATTTATATTTCTGAATTGCCTCTGTCCTACGCCTATTAATAGATACCAAGGACCCAGCCACAGTCCTCATTCCAAATAGCCCTTTTCAGCATCGTTTTCAGTCATGTTATTGGCGCAGAGTGTTTATAGACATCCTGGTGGCAGATGATTAACACTGCTTTGCACCAGTCTCCATTTACTACCCATCTCTGACGCATCACCTACCCTGAAAGCTCAGGTCACCGATCCAGCAAAGCTACTGCCTAGAACACGATCTTACACCGAGAAACCTTTTGGGTGTTCACAGACTAATGAACTTAGTCCAGCCCTTGCTAACAGCCAAATTTTTCCTTTGGTCCATGTGCCAATGATAATGTGCTGAATGTACCAGCTGATACGGTTGAGCCTTGCCGTTTTCTGCATTGTTGTAGATATTCAGTACATGTATTTGCGTGTTCCCAATGCAATAGCCAAATGAGCAATCCCATGCAAACTTTATGGAGTTCTTTAACAACTTATATTTCAACACTATAGAAAAACAATATATTTCACGGTTAACATTGTTCATACAGTTGCCTTTGGAATCTTTAAATTCCAGCTGTGCAGGGAGAAGAAACTTTATTTTTCTAACAGGATAATAAAATAACCTACCCAAGTGGAATATTTTAGGTTATACAGCAGTACTCCTGTTTGGTGCTGAATTTTAACATTCCTTTTAAAGGTTTTCTCCTGAGATGCATCAATGAGCTATTTCCTCTGCTCATCTCTTCAAGAAACTGAAAATGTATGATATAAAATGTATTACCTCATAGGAAAATTTTCTGTGAATTGCTTTACGGTATACCTAACTCTGAGCCTCTAGTCTTGCAGTCATAATAGTCCTATTTAAAAGCTGTAGAACTATCTCTTTCCTTCTCTTCAATTTCCACACTTCTTTTTAGACATTCATAATTAACAGCAAATCTCAGATTTGATTTGATTTCTTCCTAATCCTTGCCAGAAGCTGTATGGGAGACACTCACTTAACAATCCTGCTGATCAGAGCTGGGTAAATGAGTACTTCTAGCAGGAGGACTTGCGATGATATGTCTTTGAAAAGGTTTAGAAAAGGCTTTTATTTGAGAATAAAAGACAGACAGATAGACGTTAGGCTGGGAACTTCAAAAAAGACAAGCCTATCTGCCAATCTCTAATTCATTATGCTGCAAATGTTGAAATGTTTTCCCTTAAGCCTTACCCAGCAGAGTTAGTATTTACAGGGCCTTACATGAAATAACCTGTTATGCCACGGGGAAAGCATGATGGAAGGGGAAAAAGAAGATAACCGTATAATATAAATGTTGGGGGAAAAGCTTGCTGCTTTCCTCATAGGAAGAGAAGAGTAGGTGGAGTGTAGATCAAACCTACCAAAAAAAGATCAGACTAGTTTCAAGAGCCAAGTATACATTTCTAGGCTGGAGCATGCATCCAGTCAAAAAAAATCTTGACCGATGGTTGTTTTGTGAATATGAAGTGCTACAAAGCTGAAGCTGACTTGCTCTTTGCCCTATCCCTAAAGGGGAGTAGCTCCTCCTCTCGGCGTATGTGGCACTTCTTGACTTTCATTAGACATGCTTCCATCTTTCCTGCGGCACCTATTAGGGACTTGCTTTGAAGATCCCAATTAAAAGTTTGAAATGCTAAATTTTTCAGTACTGGTTGAAAAGGAAGGCTTATATGGAAGCTGAAAGAAGGGGGAGCCTACCGGTTGCTAAGTGCTCATGTACTTATATAAGCGGGAAAATATTTGGGAAGCGAGTGTCTGGAATTCAGCACCTAAATCCTTCCTTGTCTTTGCCCTTAGGGTGCCTAAATCCTTCAGCTAAATGATGACAAGAGGTCTTCCCTTGCTTGTGGGAGCTTCATGAGGATAAATACATTTAGAAAGAGCACAAACTGATGGACCTATGATACGCAGGGCCACCTAGCTCTCGGTAGGGAGATGTTTTGACTGTTACATCAATGGTTTGGTTCAAAAGAGCTTTGTACCTGGCTATCGCCAGCTTCCTCTTCGGGATGAGAAGCAGTCTGACCTATTAATAAACAGCTTTAAAATGAGCCAGAAAACAAACATATAACTTGCACATAATTGAATAAGATTTTTAATTTGGTGAGTTTCCATCTTCCCTTTTTCTTAAGCTTTGAAGTATTTTACAAGGTGAAACCACAGTTTAAACAGACTTCATAATGTGTATTAACAGCTATTTTGAGTAAAGAAAAGATGGAGTCAATTTAGGTAGTTTTGAAGTGTTGTTTTCTGCTGCTGATGTTCGATTCTATCTGTTTTAAAACAAAACAAACTCGCACAGTAGGAGAACAAACAAACAAAAAAAAAAAAAAAGAAAGGAAAATGCCGCTTCTGTCTGTCAGGTTGTGTCTCTTGAATTTCCTTCCCCTGCAGCCTTGCTGCTGGGAACTTACAGGCACAGCGCGATGTTTTATCAGCCACTCTGAAGCTCAGCAAACTTTTAGCAGCCTTATGTTGTTTAAAGCATCGCTTTCAGGTTGCAATCTCAGGACAGCGCCGCAAAAAGGTGGATTTATCTTTGCTGGCTAAACCCAATGTGTATTAGACAGAAGTCAGGAAAAGAAGTGCAGGAAAGAGGAAGAATCAGGAGCAAAATAACATTCTAGGGAACTGATAACAGCTAGAATCAAAGGGTCACGCCAAGTATTGTCAGAACTACTCAGAGCTGGTGGAGGGGGAGATACAGCTTAATTTCTGCCTCTGCATTCAGTCTGCTGGGATGCATTTCTCCATCAGACTAACAAAGGCACCACGGTGAGGTTTTGTGTGCAGCAGATCCAGTCATCATGGGGGAATTAATTTCTCCCGTTTGCCATCCGGTTTTTGATATGCTGTCTCCAAAAGGCCCTTTTTAAAGCATTAGCCTCCCGAGAGCGATGCTCAGCCATTTCAGTATCCCATACACCATCCCCCTGTTTACAGAGCTGGGCGTCGTTTTACCGATCAACAGCCCAGCCAGGAGCACTGGGGCGAGTTTAGATCAGACTTTTGCAATTTGAATCAGTAAGTCTTTCCTAACTGTTATTTCAGTGCAGGGTTACTTTTGAGAGAACTTTTAGAATATAGGCCAAAGTGGACCTTGGCACAGAATATGTACCTTTCCAGAACGAGGGCTGTCGGGTGGTTATCACCCTCTTTGTCATTGTGTGACTAAATCAAACTTGATCTTTTGACATGGTTCAGTCTCCTCTCCACCTCTAATTATATCTGTTGTTCTCCCTTCAATCTGCAGCAATATGTTAATATCTTTTAGTAGCTGAGCCATTATGCCTAATTAAGGGATTGCAAATAAATAGGGGTGGACAGTTCCAAACATACAATAGCTGCAGATAAATAGAGAGGGACAGCTCTCAACATATGGCAATGAATGCAGCCATAAGGCCTAAAGTATGTATTTTAACTGCCAAATTTTGTAAGCAGCTTCCAACCGGCTTTCATTTGGCCTCAGCTATATGTCTGACAATCATTGTAAACACAGTTTTTGTGCCATATCGTTTTTGTGCTCAATGGCTAGAATTTATGCCTGCAACACTCATTTACGCTACAGACGGAGACTATTCAGAGAAGAAATATTTTATGTTTGAGAGGATGAACGTTTAGTGTGGATGTTCATGTTACCATTACTTTCGAGACTAATAAAAAGGTAAGCACTATTAATACCTGATACCAAGTCTCCATCTTTTAAAATATTCTTTACTAATATTCTAGAAATATTTGGCTATCCAGTCATCATCAAATGAAGCTTAATAATTTGCGCTTTGATGTAAAATAGCCATGGTGGCATCTCAACAGAGAAGAGCCACCATGAATAGAACTGAATGCATATGGCCTCTTTAATAATTTAATTCCTTGTTAAATTCTTACGTAAATGAAGGGCAAGAATTGCTTCTCTGAGGCCATTTGGCTGTAAAGGAAGAGAGCGGTGCAGTGGTGAGCCAGTTATTCAAGGCCCATGTTTAGCAGATAGGGTTATTCTGGATAAAGCACCTGCCCGGCAAGGCAGGGGAAGCATGAAATTTGGGATTATTTCTCTGACTATTGCTAGGGACGGGAGACTGACAAAAGCCAGGGGCTTGGACTGGTGCTGCCAATTTGGAGAGGATGCCCCAGACCTCCCTCTAGGCATGAGCATCCTCCCAATGGCAGCAGCAAATGCTCAAGACCCTATAATGAGGAAAAAGGGATCCCCTGGAAAATATACTGCTCCTCCACCCAGTTGCCATCTCCTTTTGTGAAGCTCATGGAGAAAGCCTACCACTTTTTTTGTTCTCCTACCCAAAATAAGGATCAATTTTTCTTATGCCTTAAGTTAGACCTGATTGTTACTATCTCTGTATGCTTATACTGCTAGTTAACTATTGAGTTTGCATCAATTTCAGATCAAAAAAGAGGAATAACACTATTTTGTGATGTTAAACACATAGTTTTCAGAGTAACATTAGTGCTTAACTGCACAAAGCAATTACTTCACTTTATCTTATTTGAAAGGTCATTGACTTTTTAAAAACTGATTTTGTACTTTAAAACCCTTTCTGATCAAATACAAAATTATTAAAACATGTTCTTAAGGCCCTTCAAGCAGGATATACTACCCTGATGTTACCAGGTTGAGCCTACTCTGCTACATAGTCTGAGTGTCATCATAACCAATCAAGAATGAAGACCAGAAAATTTAACAAGATGGTTCAGAAAAAAAATGTGTTTTAGCTACAAGTCTTTTTGCTATCAAGATGAGGAGGCTAAACCTTCCAGGGAAAAAAGGGGAAAAAAAGCACTGTGGTGGAGACTCCTTGTGCAAAGTGTTTTTTAAAAGTTATTTTGGAGTAAAACATGAACAAAAAGAAGTTTTTTCATGTGAAGGGTCATTTTTGCAGCATTTTAAATGCTGGAAGTGTGGTACCTGCACAGTGTGAAATGCACTCATTGCATGAGATATTCTTTGTAACTGGCAACGTGTAAGGTAAATTAGTATAATAAAAGTAGACGCCATTTCTGTAATTATAATATTGCAAGTATTAAATTCATTCAGATATGGAGTGAATATAATTTGCATCTGTGAAAGTAAGCTCAGTATTTCTCATGAGGAGAATCTGAACCTCTAATGCAATCCTGTTAATTGGAAAAGTAGAGGTTATTTTGGCTACCATATGACAGTGTGTTACCCTCTTCTTTTCAAGTGACAGAGAGAAGAACAACCTGGGCCCTTCTTTTTTCTTGCTAATACAAATTATTTGCTTATGCCCTTTATAATTACCATTTCCAATTTCCACCTGTCAGCTCTAAAATGTAATCTAAATTCAGGAGCCTAAATATCATTTCTTCCTCAGCTGTTTGTTTCTGTTCCTTCCATCACTTCAGGGCACTACCTTGGTTAGCCTGAAGCAGAGGAAGGTACGACTGCGGGGTGCACGTGGCAATCAGAGCTCACCAGGAAACTAAGCTGACACCCTTGCAATCAGCTGGCGTTTTGGCACGTGTTTCAGTCGTGAAGGATGGTGGACGGCATCTTACGGTAATTCACGATACAATGTTCTCCCTGGGAAAAAGTATACTTTACAGCTCATTGGTTCTGTTTGTCTTCCAAAGAAGGATGGTTTGGGCCTTAGAAATTGATAGCTTTCATGATAACTACAAGGGCTGCTGAGTTTGAATGAAATTCACACCCCAGTACAGTCAATTCTTAAACTCGGGTTTCACTCTGCTTTTGTAATTGGAAAGAAAAACAGGTTATAGACATGCAGTAGTTGTCACAAACAAAGAAGTACTAACTTACCCCACTGTCATCACTATAGATTTGACTTTCTTTGTTTCATTGTAAACTATAAGCATTATTTGATGGTAAGCACCGCTTGGCAAAGAGTTTTCATGAACATACTATTGGTTATGAATGTATTTTTGCATTTTCCTTTGAGGAGGTGCCACTTATTTTTCATCTCTGGTCAGTTCAGTCACATGCTATTCATGGCTTTCCTAGCTGTTTTATGAAAGAAAGAAATGCAAATATATGGCAGTGGCTGGAGAAATCTGTGAAAAAGGGTGGAAGATGATCTTTATGACAGAACACATGACAAATAGCTTTACAGCTTGCTTATAAATTAAAGTAATAAAAACCAAAACAAACCAAATAACCTGATTGAGAGAGAGGTAGTAGGTGAGACTTCTCGGTTGCCAAGCCAAATTTCTGGTCATTTTGTCTTGCTATGTGCACATTAATTATGTTTCTACATGTTCTTATTTGCCTGGATGTTAGTCAGTTTAACTAACTAATGTCTTGGTTGAGTTCTTGCTTTGGTCAATGATTTATTAACTATGAAGAAAACACCTGGATGACCTCAGAGGACTTTATTAATGTAGTATGCTTTTTGCTTTTAACAAGAAAAGAAGGATAAAAATTATAATTTGAATAATCTCTAATTTTCTTATCAACTTCTCTTAAATTCATGGTGTTCAAGTATTTGTTTTTGGAGGCTGTTGCCAATGAGATGGTTTGGAAACATCATTTATACAGAAAAGCAGAGGTTGGGAGAGAGGCGTTTGAGATACAGGTTCAAGCTTTTTTATCTCAGATAGTATCACAAACTATTTGCATACCTATACTAACAGTGGTTCTCAATGTAGAGAGCATTTTCTTTAAGATGTACTTCTTTTTAGCTAAATCAACACTAAAATCCTCAGGGGTGTTGGGATTTTGGAATAAATTTAACAGAAATACGATAATACTATCTTTTGGTCAGGTCTATAGAGGACGACTCCAGAACTCATTCTGAAATAGGTGTTTTGATGACTAGACGATATTTATGTTTGCTTGCAAATGGCACCTTAGAAGAGATTAATATCTCCTTATTATATACAAATTTTTAACACTTTTGGAAAACAGAATATTTTTTTTAATTATTAAGATACGTTATAGATTACAAGAGAATCCATATAACTATTTTTCTATTCTGGCACTATTTTAAATATATTTTCCTGACGCTTTGTGTCTGCATATAGTTGAGATGATATTCTTTTCAGTTTAAGGCCTTGATTAAGATCGTAAGAACAACTGACAGCTCCCCTTAGCACCTCTTGTAGATGGATCTAAGAAAATATAGGCTTTGCCACACACATCTAGAAAAATATAGCACTGGTACCCTTCAAAAGGTTATGGATGTTTTCTCATACTATATTTATTATAGTCATATCCTGAAGGTGCAATCCACGGTGCCAAGTTGACCCTCGCAAATAATTTTGCTGAAAGTGATGTGTGTTCCACCTCACACCGGTCACAGATAATAGTGGCAGCAGGCCAAAATGTTCAAAGGGTGTTATTTTTAACCAGATTCTGGATTTTGTTGTTTTATGTTATCATTAACAATTCATGAAGCACTTATTGAAACTAATAAACTGATTGCAAGCTAGAAAAATGAATTGATTAATATGAAATGTAAAATGGAATGGTGATGAGCTCATTTCCATTGTAAATAATGGAAAATAAATCCAATATGTGTCTGCTCTTTGGACTACAAATTAAATGAACTCACCTCCAAATCAGCCCATGATAGTTAGCCATAACTGACTTATAGAGGGTTTTTTTAAGCCAAAGCTAACAAAGAAGTCACGTTTTGAATATAACTTGTGGCACCTTGTGTGCCAGCCAACCACCTTTCACAGATTTGAAGTGGGTATGTTTAATCATGATTCCGCTTTCAGTGTGTATTACTCTACCTGGATCATCTGAACTCAGAATTTCTTCTGCACCTTTGTATATCTTAATTCCACTTTATAGCAGACAGGAGGAAAAGCAAGTTGTTGTAGAAGGTGGTCCTTTTTTCCCCTCAAAA
>NW_009649940.1:1286277-1301750 GCF_000708025.1 Charadrius vociferus
AAAGCATGCAATTTTATGCATCTTTTCTGTATCATAATAATGCAGACAAGACAAAATAGGAAGATTACTAGATCCTGTCTCTGTTCAGTGACAACAGAGAAAATTAAGGGCAGAAGAGATAGACGTAGGCAGAGCTAAGTCCTGGAATACAGTTAACAAGAAAATAATTCCCCATTATTGCAAATTTGGAGATGCAGACTCACAGTGTTACATATTTTGAGTGTTGGTGTACCAAGAGACAATGGAATGTACAAGGGAACAAAATAATTTTGACTTATTAGCTCTTATTCTGGAAGATAAGTGCTTCCTGTCCTGAAAGTTCCTGTGTCACGCCAACCCCGGCAGTGCTGAAAATTAGCTGCTGCGTGAGTGTTTGCTGTGTAGAACTGTCTACATGAAATCGTTCCAGTTGCATTAATCTTCTGTTTGACTGGATTTTCTTCTAGAATATATTCCAAATATTTGTCCTATTTATCAGTTTGTATTTGGTTTGATTCTTGGGCAGAAATTTGGGGTTATTTTTCTTGCTTCATACTAGGTTGGTTGTACATAGTTCTTCATGTTAGGAACCTTTCCTCATATTCATTTAACATATTTTATTTCTAGAACAGTTAATTCTCAGTTAATGACAGTTACCACTCTCAGTCATGCTTAATTAAAAAAAAACAAAACAAACAAAACAAAAACAAAAAAAAGCCTGTAGTGAAAATGTTTAAATATTCAAACAACTCAATAAAATTCAGTCAGGGTTGAATCATAATCTGGCCATCCTTAAGACATTTAGATTTCTGTGTCTGTTGATTACTTATGTCATATACAAAATAGTTCCAAACCAGTTGTTAGTTCGTATTTTCTTGGTCCTACATGGATTTAATCAACATTAATTACACTGTAAGTCTGTCAGTGCTGACCTATTTAAATACAACAGGATGCGCTTTCAAGGCACCAGGCCAATATTACCAGCCATCGTAAGTTCCCCTTGACTCTTCTCGAAGATATATGTTTCCACAGAAGTGCCACTGACACGAGGTCTCCAGTGAATTGGTATCTCACTATATACACACCTCAACTGGTCTGTATGTACCATAAACAAACTAATGACGCATGGAGTGCCAGTTCATGTGGTTAGTAGAAAACACACATTTTGTTGTTAAATAGCATTACGTATTTAAATTTCTTCAGTTTATTCAAAAGCATGGCATATGGCCACTGAAATATGACATGGGCCACTCACTGTATGGGTTATTTTTTCTAGAATTTAAAATGAAATCTGATTTCTATGGAGAATTTAATTATCAGGCCCTTTTCTTAATTAATAGATGCTTTTTCTTTGGCACTTTCCTTACTGGATTCTAGTTCTTCTGATGACTCATACAAATAATTGTGGCAGTGGGGATCACTGTATAGACACGGAGCACCATGTTTGCCAAATGCTATCCTTAAAGCAAAAATAATTCCATATGTAACTACAAAAATTGGGCATTTCTCAAATTATAAGAGAAATGCTTTGCTCCAGGGCAGCTTCGTGGGGCACCATCTGGCTTCACAAATCTCAAGAAGTGAGATTTCCTTGAATAAAATTTATCCAATCATCCTCTGTGTAATGTAAAATATCCTTCATTATCGCATTCATTCAGTGTTCCTTGGTAGTCTAGGTGAGTCCAGGTGCAAAACTCAGAGCCTTTTCATACTAAAAAGGTATGGTCCTTGTTTTCAGTGCTTGGTTAAGCACAGTGTTTTACAACCTTAGTCTCCATTTGTTTCAAGGAAATAATTTCAAATGGCAAATGACTTTTTTAACGTTTTCCTTTTATTGAAGGATTTCTTTCAACTTCTGCTGCCCTTTTGGCTAGAATGTAAGTTTAGGAACTTCTGCAAAGCAACTGAAAGTATTTTAAAAATTCTTTTTCAGGCAGTCTAGGACATGAAGCTTCTCTATTTAAGATGGATAACTGATATGAAGTGTGCCTTAAATGGTGATCTTTACATTTTAAGACACGGTCCGGAGTTTTTCCTATTAATTTATAATAAAGGTTCTGGAACTCAAACACAAGATACTGGAAAATGGGTGACACAATATTTCAGAGCAATTTTATTCTGAGTATAGTCAAGAATAAATCAGAATAAAGGTTTCAAATTTTTCCTCGCATAGGTGCAAGTTTACCCTCAGACATCTGCTTGCACACATCAAAGCAGTTTGCAATTTAAAGTGTGAGAAGATGGCAGGATGGCTGTCACTGCATCTTCTTTAGGGTGAAAGTTTTGCTTTTTAAAGTAAAAGGAACAGAGGTCAAGGTGATATCTTGCCTTTATACATAATACCTTGTACATTCTAATACATCATCAGTACCAACAATGAAAATATATTTTAATCTTGTATGCAACATGAAGGAAGACTTTGTGAAATTTATTTATTATTTTATCCACAGCAAAGCATTCATTTCTGATTGAAACGATTACACCGAAATAGCACAGAAGTGATACAGAAGCGGAGCCTCCAGAATGTCTGGCCATCGTTCATCCCTGTTGCACGCGTAAGAGAAGCCAGAAAGCTCTCTCAAGGGAGGCTTCCCCAGACTGGCATCTAACAAAAGAGAACAGTAGCTTGTGTTCTCAGGGCTTCTTGTCTTCATGTAGAGGAGATATAATATTTATTTTGGCTACAGGAAAGATGTGAAATATGAGGATTCTCAAAATGGCACGATAAGCTTCCATATACTAGTAAGGTTAGCATCTCTGCATTGTCTCAGGAATTACAAAGAGAAGAAAAGAAAATTGGTTTAATCCTAAGGATTGTCTTGCAGGTTCTCATAGGAAAATGTCTATGATTTATGTTTTATACATTTTCTTAAAAATCAGGCATCAAAATAAACCAATGTGATCTGGAACAGGCACTGTTTAAAAGAGATATAGTAAAATACAGCACATTCTGCATTTTTGATAAATTTTAAAAGAAAGCCAAATATTACTACTGAAACTTTGGTCTAATGTTGTTTTACTGTATTCTGTTTTTTTTTTTTTTTTTTCCCCCCATTAGGGTTTAAACTTCTGAGGCAAACACCAATTGCAGAAGGAGAAAGAAAATGGTGTTGCTGTGATGTTCGCCTTGCTTCTGCCCCCCACTTCCAGCGAGGGTCTGTCACTTGTTCGGCGCTGGCGGTTGTTTCTATGGTAATTTGTCCTGATACGCCGAGAGGAGGGGAACGGCACCGCTCCTGCAGGAGTACGGCTTCTCTGTGCTTCTGTCAGTGCTGTCTCTCTCAGATAATTTAACGCACAGGCAGTAACTATTACAGCAATGGCACACAATTATTATGTGTTTGACATTAGTGCTTAAGTGAGATTGTGGTAGACACAGTCCTTGGCAATTATAAGAGGCTGTTTCTGTACAGAAGAGCCCACAACCTAAACAAATGAAGCAAAGAGGGAGGAATGAGCGCTTGTATCTTAATTTTGCAGGTGGAAAACAAGAAGAGAACTTGTCATTTGCTCAAGATAATTTGTGAAGCCCAGGGCAGTGACAGTAACCCAGGTCTCCTCGGTCTCCTCAGTCTCCAACCAGCACTGTATGTTTAAGATCTTTCTTCCTCATTTTCAAAATTGTTTCATAACTGTCTGCACCAACTTTCAGATTCAAAAACCTCTAGTGATGTTCCCATGGAGAAAAAAGGTTGGTTTTTTTCCACTTTTTGCATTTGATGTTTCAAAACATTAGGTATTCCCTAGCCTGTATTCACACCCTGCTCATGCTAATGAATATCAGGATAGACTAGATGCAGGGCGGCTAAGTTAAACCAGTGTAAAATGTATGAGAGTTAGGTTTTTGCTACTAGGCCAGGGTAGCCCAGCAAGTTTCCTCAGTACCAATACACAATTTTAATTTGATTTCATCCACCAATGCTAATAAAAGAACACTCCAAGGCGAGAATTTAAAATGATTAATTACAATACTTTAAAAGATGAAAAAGAATCTGTGTGTGTCAGTCATCCTCACGGGGCAAGGAGTAATGAAAATGAAATGCACACAGGAATGAGTTTTCTATTGTCAATGATAAAAGTGATAATCGCCCCAAGTCAAAGCAAAATGACAGATGAAAGAAACCTATAGAACATCGCCTAAGGGAGCTCCTGAGGCCGGCGCTCAGTACCACATATACACATGCTAGACTGATATTTAATGAAGCTCTGGTTGACTCTATAATGAATGTTGAAGGCTCTCTGGAGCATCAAACATCGTTTAACACTGCTAGAAGAAAATGCTTTATTTTTGTTTGGTGGCAGGGTTAGGGGCATTTTTTAATACAGGTTTTCAGCTCTTTCAATGAAAAATTGAATTTGGAAGAGGGGAAAAATTCCTTTCTGATGCAAAAAGAAATATTTTTGTATGTTGTATTTGTAACATTTTATATATATATAAAATGGAAGGGGAAATGCAGCAGGGATAGCCTAATTGTGTTAATAGGCAAAATCAGACTGGTTTTGAAGTCTCTATTATTTATGCTAGCTAGGGACTAGTCTGACCCTTCTGATATAAGGAGTAGGCGATAGATTTCTAAATCATGTCTGTATGGTCTGTGGTCAAACAGCTAGTGAAAAAGAAATTGAAATAGACTCTCACCCATGATTTAATACGGATGTGGTGATTGTACCATATAAACGTATCTTCTAAAGACATTTGGGACTGTACAACGAGACCAAGCCAGTAAATAACGGTTCGAATTATATATTAGTAGTAGTGCTGAAGCCCATAGCTCTGACAGGCAGCATTTCCTATCTGTTTTCATCTTAATCAAGTTATCTATGTGCCTTTTGTGGCTCTCCAGAGACATTTTTTGAAGTTAACATCACTACGTCAGCTTTTGTCCAATTGATGGCCCAAATTACACCAGATTTGCTTCTCCCCTCCTTCATTTCTTTCCAGCATCCTAATGTTGCTAGAATCAATTTAGGCAGAATATGGTTTAATACTGCCTCGACCAGCAATTGGTATTATTTGCATCTGTGAGGCTCAAAATGTGTCAGCCCCCTGGAGATGTAATACTAAATTCTTATCTCTGTGTTTTGCTACCTTGCCCAGGCACGCAGTGTGTTAAAGACACAAATAAAAAGGATGCCTGGGAAAAAATTATCTTATTGACCATTAGCAAGTCTCAGCCCATGTTTATTACAATGGGAAAAAATACACCAGTATAAAGGAAGGAAACATGTTGAGAGGGATAAGGTCTAACTTACAGACACAGGCATTTTTCTGCTGTTCAGCTGTTTGAAATAATAGGGAGAGTGGGAAGAGAGTGCTCTATTAGGTTGTTAACTTGCTCGTCAGAAAAAGCTGCAGAACTCTTTTATTTTGTTAACAGAGGAGAGGGTTTATAATAATTTCTATAGTAATCATTACACCATTGGCCCTTTTAGCTATATATTTTGTGAATTAAAAGAAGAGTTAGTGAAAACCCACCAAAATTTCAGAAAAAAAAAATCTATGAGATGACTGAGTAGAATACTTGTAATATTATACAGAAAATATGAACAAGCAAGAAAACAGTTCCTTAAAATTTAAAGCCATAAAAAGTGTGTACTTTGGGAACACATCATCAAAATTGGAAAAGTCTTTTCCAATATTGTCAAAAGAAATAGAAAGTTACACTTTCTCTTGCTTACAATTTATCTAATAATCTAATCTTGAAGGTCAGTAATTCAGTCCAAGTTGTTCCAAAGTGGTCAGAAATAGCAAGTTTGCCAAAATTATTCAAATAGAGTGGAGAACATTCTGGTATTTGCATACATACTGCGTGGTATACTAGCAGCAAATACAATCTACACCGATCACAATTGATTAAAATTATCACAGCAGAAATGTGGCTCATCTGTAGTCGGTTCCGTATAGCTACAGGTGTTTGATCTATAAGAAAACTTCTAGCAGGGATGTTAAACAAATATGCAAAATAAGGTATTAAACAGGCAGTCATTCTTTTTATCATTTCCTATATGAAAGATTTTGATATTTTGTGTTTACCGTCAAAGTTTCTGGGAAGAAATCTTGGGTCCAAATATACTCCCATGAGGCAAACTCTAAAGCTTTTTGTGGCTGCTGTTGTAGATAAAGAAAAGTGGCAAATAATGAAACTTGTCCCAGAATAGGTCTGTTGTGAAATGTTCTAGCACGTGTGGGAGGCTATACCATTATTGTTTTTCAGCAAGCCTGAAGAAGAACTGCTTTTCACATATGTTCAATTTAGCTTTACTCATAAAGTTTATCCAAATGAGAAAAACATTCATTTCTTAATTTCCTTCTAGTTCAAGGTGATTTCTAAGACAAAACCTATCCCAAGCTGGGTTTTTCATAGGCAGTCTTGGGTTTCTTCTCCCTCTCCAAGCTATATCCATAGCTTTTTAATGTGGCGTTCTCAGCTGGACTGCTAAGCAGATCTTCCCTTCTTCGTCCCCAGAGCTTTAACTTCATGCATCCTTTGTACACACACATCCATAATCTTGTATCAATGGATCATCAAGGAACTAGCTACTGCAAAGAATTAACCACCTGTGGGGTCACTGTTTAGTTTAAAAGGAGAAAGGAAAACATTTTGTATGGCCTCTGTCGTGACCAAGGAATTAATATGTTGAGACAAACAGTGATTCTTGGTTTACAAAACCAGTGGTAGAGGAGATAGATCATCTTTACACATTCAAACGCTGTTTGGTCACAGTGGTCCTTGGTACAGAGAAAGAAGCAAAGGGAAAGTCTAGTATCTTATCTAGTATAAATTCATTTTTGTCTAATGACAGTTTTACCTGATTTGGAAGTTCAGTGAAGGAGGTGAAGTGGACGTCAAATTTGAGCCACGGAATTGCAGCGTTAAAGAGAAGCAGGACAAAACGTGTGATACTTCTAGTGATCTTGGTGGGTTGTCAGTGAAAAGCGCCAACAGTCTGCCAGAAATAGGGTTCTGCAGAGTCCACCTTTGCAGCTGCTGCCACTTTTCTGTCAGTCCTGTGACCACTATGATAACTAAGAGGAGCAACGAGAAGTATGCGCCCAAAACCAACTTACTGAGCTGCTGTATTTAAATGTTGTTGAAGTGTTAGACAAAGGATAGGATTAACCTACCACTTTCCCTGCCTAGACTAATTAGACATGGGTAGGAAGAGTGTCAGTAAGCATAGCTACTTGCAGTTATTTTTGTTTCTGAGCAAATCTGTAAAAGCATAAATCATGGCAGCTATATTTTATGTGTCTTTAGAACTACTTTTTCTCCCTTTACTTGTAGCTTTTTAGTTACTAGTCTCACTAAATGTAGCAGCTTTATACCACTAAGACAGTCCAGATAAAATATTATTGAATCTCCTGCAAAAACCTATTAGGACTTCTCTAAGTGGATGCCAGCTCTTGAGAGGTTGAAATTTGGGTTTTCACTTACTTCAGCTAATACTTTGCCTACTGCCCACACAGAACACACAAAAGAAAGAAAATCATCCATATTATTCTACAAGAAATTTTTTGTTATGACTTAGGTAGAAACTATTTTTAACTTTCTTCTAAAAGAGGCATAATTCCCTTCAGCAAATAATGCATACTATCAGGACCGTATTGCTGGGTCTCGAAATTCCTTACCTGCAGGTCATCTTAAGTGCTCTACACCATCCTGAAAACTTGTTAGCATTTCTAGGCATTGAACCTGGTTGAAAAATGATGTAGAGGGTGCAGAAAAAATTCAGAATAGTTGCCATGACATGGATGGGCATGACTGGGACTGGAGCAAATTTAACCTTTCTGTATAATACCAGATGTTAGATTTCTCATTTTAAACATAGACAGTGTGGGATCCCTTCACTCCTGTCATAAGGCCTGACACTTCATCAAATAATAGTCTTTCCCACAGCAATAGGTAGGAGCCGCATCATTCTGGAGACATGAATAAATCTAATTGTGGGTAAATTAGGGGAGCAACAAATTTCCCTGAATAGTTTCAGGTGTTGGAGTACATCGCCCTTTTACCCGTAATGAGCTAACAAAGCCCCTTTCCCATGAAGCGAACCTCCCTCTGCATGTGGAAGTCAGTCCTGCTTCAGACAGAATACGGGATAATTGAATTAAAAGGTGCTAAGCCTTCCTTTGTGTTACTACATTATTACATATTTTTATGCACTGTGACCAGAAAGGTATGTATGGCTTCCTTGAACATTTTAGCTGTCACTGAAGGAATTTCACTCTGTTTCTGGACAAGCACAGAGTTTGCATAAGCTAAACCTAACTGTATCAATCCAGGGCAGAAACTGAATTTAAAAACAAGACGTTAGAAAAAAACTAGCAACATGTTGCCAGTGGAGATCCCAGGAACAGGCAGCCTGTGGTACATGGTATATGTTTCAAGGCATTTAATGTCTTCGTTTAGCCGAAACAACCTCCTCGTGCCTGGATGTGCTCTGTAGCAATAGCACTGATGTCCTCGCGCTGCCTCTGCAGATGAAGGGGTGAGTGGTGTTTCCTCGGAGCAGCGGAGCTGGGCAGCTTCCCCGCGGCAGGCCCATGCTCAGGCAGGACCCACCCCGTAGTTATCAAAGCACCTTCTCCCCTCCAGAGAAGTGATGCTGCTCTGAGCATCACCCCTCCTGCCCGCCGACCCACCGACTGCACAACGCCAACGCCTGGAGCAGAATCAGTGAAAAGCTCTGCATGAGTCTGCTGGGCAAATTCGTGTTCATGGGTAAGTTTATTATATTCATTTTTTCTGGCATGCAACCATTTCTTCAGATTATTTTTTTTTCTCCTCCTTTTCTGGTATTCTATCGTTGTATGACTTCTGCTGGAGGCAGTGACCAAACTCACAAGTGAAAATGCATGCTTCCCAAGAGAAGATGATATGCAAAACCAATATATAATATTTGGAGTACTACTGGGAGGGGTTACAGCATATCATAATCTGTAATTCATCAACTAGGATGAAGCAGTACAGAGCACACAAAATTTTTCATCTGATATATATTATACTCTTGAAGCCTTCATTTCCCTTTTAAAGAACAAGTTCATTTTAAGAAATAAAATAGATGTCCAAAGTGCAGAGACTTCAGACAGAGTGTCTGGTAACGCAGGGTCAAATAATAAGCTTAAGGGAAGTGGATTTCTGCATGTACGGGTGAATTAAGGAAGCAAGAAAAATATTGGTAACACTAGCAAACCAATATGAGATTTGAAATTATAGTGATACTCAGAAAACAATGCTGTTACTTCTTTCAGTGATTGCTTCGCAGTGAGTTCCTGCATAAATTTGCTCAGTTTGTAAATAAACTTTAGCTTTTTTGTCCTCTGTAACAGCTTTTCATTCAGGCTGGGGTCATTCTTTTTCCAGCAGCAGCACTAAGATTTTTGAAGAAGATATTCTCCAATCTTCAGTCCCACCTGGACATCCTCTGCCACTGGATAAAGTCCTTACGGCTAGAGCAACCACGCTGCCAACAGCCACCTTCTCAAAGCTGGAGCTGATGGATCTGGAAAACTATATTTTGATTGAAAAGGAGCCGCGGAACGAAGCCACTGTGCGCTGTGAAGGTAATGGGGTGGCCCTGCGAGTGCTGAGGTGTGTCGGCAGCCTTGGGGTTCGTGAGCTGAACTCCATCCGTGTTTCACAGACCAGGAGGAACCTCAGTTGTCCGTAGGCTGAAGAAAGCCCTGCTCTCTGAGAGGACAGCGAAGGCAGCCTTAGGAATTTGTTCTCTAATATTCTTAATTTGGTGCATATATAGACAGCTGAATTCCTCATAATTTAAATCAAAATCAAACATTTATTTGATGTTGCTTTTTAATTGTATTTGAATTGCAAAATGCCCCATGATATGCTTTGTTAAGAATACTGCGCATTAGTATTAATATTGTTGTTAGCAACAATAACAATCAAAGCTTGTTTCTCAAAATAGTGATGCATACTACGTTATTCAAACATGAATATAAAATCGCACGTGTAGATACATGCTCAGACTGCAGTGCATGATATTACTTGCCCCTGACATTTCCAGAAAGACACAAGTAAAACATGAATGGCAGCTGTGAAACCCTTTCAACTTTACGATGCATTGAGAAAGAGCAGAAATAGAAATATATTCACAAAAGTTTACATTTTGGAGTAAATTGAAATAAAGTAATTTACAGTCCTTCTCATCACCTTTGCAAGGTGGGAGAAGATCGTATTCATACACATGTATATATATAAATTACAAAATGTATATGAGCCCTTCTAGTGGGATGTAGAGCAAGAAAAGCCTCATGAGGATCAATATTCTGTGCGAGCAAATTGATGCATTTGAACAGAGAAGCTGCTCATTTTCAGGTCTCCTAAGGGAACAAGTTTTAGATAATTATATGACAAAAAGACCTTTTAGGATCTATGAAAAAACACTCCAAAATGTCAAATGCATAGAAGCCATGCTTCACCTGTAATGATAAAAGCAGCACATTCTGTAACCTCTCTAGAAGCAGATTTACTAAACACATTAGTGTAATTTTACAGCACTGTAAATGTCTATTGTACTGTATTGTTGGGGAGCTGTGCTGAACAAATACTGGTGTCCTGCTCCACATCAGAATGTTGTGGGATGCTTCAGGACTTTCTACAGAAAGAAAACGCTAGGCAGGGCGTGTTTGGAGGATGCCAGAGGGGACAGCCGAGTCAGGGGGAATTATAAAGGAAGGCTGACCAGAATTTTTTAAATGGGGGGTTCTTGCAACTTGTTACTTTCCAAACAGGTAGTCTACCAACCCACTCCCTCAAAAAACCCCAGCAGTTCACTGTGGCTTTCATCACGGTAGCGTCAGCTGTCTCTGAATTAGACATCTGCAGCTCCTACACAGTGCCTTGAAGTCGCTAGGCTTTTTAGGATAGTATGATCAGAATTTAGCACGTCAACCTTGGAACTGCAAGAGAGGAGTGAATTTTTTTACCATACTTCCATTCCCTCCTCCGTAAATCTTTTTTATGGGACAATTCTGGGGGGGCTGAGGAAAGTATGCAAGTGCTTCCACCCGAAACAGCTCCCACTTTGGGGGTGGGAGGAATCTGCGTGATTGGATTTCCCCCGGTGATGGAAGGGGCTGAGGGTGGCACCCAGCCCGTCCCAGTCTCTGATTTGAAGGCCATTAGCTGCCACCATGGGCTTCTCCATGGCTCTGCTATCTCAGCCCTTGATTTGGGGCTTCCAGGGGAAAAAAGGCAGAGTGGTGCATGGCTTGCAGGCTTGCAAGCAAGCCAGCGGGCACGGTGCAGGCACAGCAGAAGCAGACACTCGCAGTCTCCTGCACAATGTTCTTGTCAGATAATGTCTCTCAATTTAGCGATATAGCCTTTTCCAACTTTGGCTGGCAGAACTGGGCAGCAGTTCATTAGAAGGCTTAAACCCAGCAGGCTTTGGCCTAGATCACTACATGATCTATCAAGTCAAGCACCCTCTGCCTATCCAGAATATAGTGTCATACATTTTATGAAGAAAGATTAAAGCTTAAAAAAGCATAGATTGTCACTTTCAAGATAGGAAAAGTGTTCATATACTCAATGTGCAAAACAAAGCCGCATTATGTAGCAAGTATACTTAAGCAGATAAAATTAATTTTTTTTTTTTTTCCATAGAATGGAACAGGAGTTACAGTGCATAATAAATCAGTATACCACATTCTGGGATGTACTTGCTGATCTTACATATTTACGGTACATTTATTACTTGTAAAGGGTGTATTCCTTTTCAGATAAGCCTTTCGCATCAGCCCCCTAAGGAAATGTGTGATGCTGTTAACACAAAGAAGACAAAGAAACTACATCAAGCACAATGAAATGCCTGAGGTTTGCGTTCCAGGTCTCTGTAATACTGAAGGCGGAGTTCTGACTTACTTTGGTAACTTTCCTTTTAGATGTGCCTGAACAGCTGACAGAGGTTGGTATGTAAGCGTAATATGTAAACAGAGGTGCACCATGGGGATATCTGACCATAGGTATACCAATGGACAGTCCCAAGCTGTATCCCCTAATTGCTGCAACACGAGAACACAAGTCAAGGTAGCCGTAGACAGAAGGAGCTCCAGTGCGTTTGCTTTGCTAAAGATGTTCTGAAGCTATGGTGCGCACCACCAGTGCCTGCGTTATGCCCCACCGCTGCCTAATAACAGGAGGAACCCGATGAGCTGAATCTAATGAATCTATACATTAGGTGTATGATGGATTTGGGTTTGTGTATATGAAATGTAGGTTACATTACAGAATGATTAGCAGCAAATAAGAAATAACACTGGCTTCGTGCTTGTCCCAGGACTGTTCTGTCCTGGATTCCCACCTGCTTCAGTTCTCATTAGAAATGAAATTGTCATCTTAAACCTAAGAAATTTTATTTGACAAACATGATAAAGTGTAAGTTGCATGACATCAACCTGTGAACAACTTATTTACTAGGTGCTGAGTCAATGCTGAGAATCATTACGGTTTTTTTCCTGGAGAAGAGACAGACCTTAACTGCCCTTCGTGTATGTATTTATTTATTTTTAACATTTTATTTTTCTTAATATAACATGGAATGACAAATGTTCTTTTTCCTGTCTTATGAACAGCTAGAAGCTTCTGTTTCCTGCCTCCGTGTTTATACAAATTAGAGGAGAAACAAATTTAACATAGCTTTAGCGTTATTATTTTAGGCTTCAGACTGAGCTCTCTTGTACCATTAAGACTGTCCACTTTGTTTCAGCGTATTTCTTTCTGAGTTCATACCCATGTGATGCCAAGCTAATGTGCAACTGCAGATATGCCGATCGCTTTTGTTCTCTCCTATTCACCGGCGCTGCAAAAGTCTTTAGCGTGAGGGCAAGAAAACAAAACAAACCTGTCTGACCACTCACAAACTTTCCAGTCGTGAATATAGCTGCCAATTCTGCCACAGCCGGGGAGAGAGACAACTTCAAAATGTGTTATGTCTGGCTGGGATGAGAGCCAGGTTATTAACAGGATGACTTGTTTTGTGAGAGTAAGTGAAAAATTCAATACCACCTATGCTTTCGGTCCCCTCTCTCAGTTCTGATGCCTGGAGTCTTTGAACTGATATTTGATTACTTATGAATGTATAATAACCAAATAGCGGCACTAAATTGAGAGACGTTATCTTCACGGTTGACACGGAGGCTCCACAACTGCCCGTTTCTCCATTATTTTTTTTTAATACACTTGATTGACTAGCTGCTGATAAAAATAAATACTTTGTGACAAGGGAAGAAATATGACTTGAGGGTGTCAGTGTTGGAATGAATATCACAGAGGCCTTCCATCACAGCTGTTAAATGTGGAATGGCGTCTAAAACTGCACAGCTCAATAAATGGCCATTATACAGCCTATATGTCTAATCGGGGCACCCTATCTGTAGTCTTATAGCTGTGTACATGTATGAGGGCAAAATATTTCTAATATCTGAAATTTACTGCACCTAAGCCTCGGCTTTCAGACAACAATGGATTACTTTCAAACAGGATGTCTTCCTAAATCAATTTTCTTCTTATCTTTCTTGGATTATTTTCACACTGTGTATCTAACACTCCATTAGTAAGCCATACTTTCTGATTTTTGATTTTGCATTAGTTTCCTGCAGGAAATGAGACTTTTAAAAAAAAAAAATCATTCTCTATGAGTATTTTGTAAATGGTAAGTGTATGTGCAGTATGAGAGCATGTGTGTCACCACAATTAAAAAAAACCAAACGTGAGGTGACAGAATTTGCCTTCTATTCACAATTTAGTTTTTATTTTATAAAACAGTACCTCACGATGCTACTTCCTTTGTATCAATAGCCAAGAATTCATTTCCTTCCTTCAGTGGAAAACAATGAATTCCTAGTAATGTGTAACATTTTCTACTCTGCTTTTTGTCCATATCATTTCTTCCATCTTTAACAGCCCAGTGCCCCCAAATCCTGAACTTTCTTCGCAGTTTGTGTTTGTGTTTGTTTTTGAAAATACTTCCCCTTTGGTCTGATTAATTACTTTTATCCAGTGCCATAGCTCTTTATTCCTCCACTCTTTGCTCTGATTCGATTGTTTTAATTTTTAATGAAGATTTATTAATAGTTTTAGGGGTTTTTAGAAATTGCATTTTATCTTTCACAGAAATTGGAGAGACTTATATGGGATTTGCATTATTAATGCTGTTATTATTATCATTATTATTAATTTTACCTGTTTACTTTTACTGGTATACATTTTTTCATTTGAATCATCAACTTATAAAACATTAAAAATACATTACAATGCATGAGTGGCAAGCAAGTTAGCCTAGCTTCGCTTATAGCCAACGTATCTCTAGGGTCTTATGCTTTCTCTTTTCAAAGTTACATATGGAAACGAATAGCACCTACATCTAGATCTTCTTTAAATGAAAGCTAATATTCCAGGCGTGGAATTAAAGTTTGTAATCTCATATTGTGTGCTGAAATTTCACAGAATTGAGGGTCTAAGTTGTGTTAACCAAAGGAAACCGTGAGGAGTGGTAATATATGCCTCCGGTGGAAACCCATTAGAAATGAAAACAGAAATATAAACAGAAATCTTGCTGACCAGATTTCTTCTTTTCGCTTTGTGCCTCCTCTTGAAGTCTGGTATTGCAAAAATATGCAAAGTATATTGTGCTATCTATTTGGTCCCAGAAGCACACTGCAAACATCTAGTTCTAAAATTACAATGGTGTTTATACTACAGATTTGTCTACTCTCTATTTTACATCCTATGTCCTGGAACACAGGGCTTGATGGTCGATATAAATATAAACCATATAGTTTAACTGCAGAAGCTATTCTTATTCATATAAATGCCTAATACTTCCCTCCTGTACCCACTCATAATTCCCTTAACTATGTCAATAGTATCCTGTGGCAGGAAGCTTTCAAGTTCATTATACGCTATCCCTGATCCTTGGCAAACAATATTTAGTTTAAATTTTGAAATTAAAAGGAAGGGGTAACTAAAAAAAAACCAACCAAACCCAAAACAAATGCAAACCAAAAATGGCTCAACTTAATACTTCACTTATTTCCTAGCAAACAATTCTCCAGCGATTTCTTTGTGCATGGTCCTTTCTGACTTGGTGCCTTACAAGCTTGTAGATGCTTAAGGAGTGTTTTGGTGCTCACTCAGGAATTTCTCTACACAAAAGTCAAGTACGACCTAAATATTATTAATAATTTGTTGTGGTGTTGGGCAACATATGTTTGGCAAAGAACAGGAGTAATAAGCTTTGAAGTGTATGCATGTTTTGAGAGGGGATTTTTCACAGGTGCTGAAGCTGCATGGGTCTCAGATGTTCTTAAAGATCTAAGACAACAGAATATCTCTCCAAACCATTAAAGTTTGAAAAGCAAGTGAACAGATGTTCAGTCCTTTCATTTAATATTTCAGGCAGCTGTGTAACTTCACTGTGTTGGGGCTTTTTTTTTCTTCTGTATTTTCCCACTCCCCCCCCCCCCC
>NW_009649940.1:1301948-1316418 GCF_000708025.1 Charadrius vociferus
TGTTTCCCCTCCCCCCCCCCCCCCGCGCCTAACATTTAAAAACTAAACTGGGTTTAAGGTCAGGCCCGATGACAGCCTGAGCGGGTTCTGACAGCTGTTTAAATGTTTGTGACATCTGCCTCAGAAGCCGGGACTCGTGTCTCGGAGCTGTCGCAGCACAGCGTCTCTGTCATTTCTCCAGGCAACTTCCCCTGGTGAACAACTCGAGGCACAGGGGGTGGCTAAAACTTTCTGGTGTTTCTGTGATGTTTTCTTAACTGCTTCATAGACTTTTCCACAGGAACCTGGAACGGATGAGAAGGTAAAGTTTAAACCATTTAAACCATGTTAGAAACTGGGAGGAAAAGCAAAAGCTTTTGAAGGTGTCCCTTACAGTGTCTGAGGCGCAGTTTGCTTCTTTTCAAAAGAGCCACCACTGCATTGGTAACAGTATGTGGCTAGTTTTGCAGGGTTGTCTGTCGCAATATGGCATTGTCCTTTCTTCACTCAAAAGCCTGCACCTAAACAACCTCTCAAAGCATCTCCCCCGGAGGCCGCCGCACGAGCAGACTATCGCAGAAATCCTGGCAGCTTGCTGGTTAATCCCTAATGCTGGGCTCACCTGTTTCTGTATCAAATTCACAAAGAAGTCTCAAGAAGGCAGACTTCAACATAAAAACCTCCTGGGGGAATGGTAAGAGGAGGAAGAGCTGGAGAGACCTGGCCCTTCCTTAAAATGCTGTGGTTAAATACAAACCACCTGGTGCAGAGGAACTATCGAAAGCGTCACAGAAACAATTTGGTTAAATTGTGATCTTTCAGCCTGAAATTCATTTCTTGTCTTCTTTCCATCAGCTTCTACTGACAGCTCGTGCAATGCCTATATTAACAGGTATTTCTCTTTCAGGGTGTTTAGCAAATTGCCACTTTAAGCTGGGCTTTGTGCTGATCATCTGCTTCAGTGTTACGCTGCAGGGTGGGCAGCTTTCCTCAATGTGACATACGAATGTTTTTGTTGGAGAAACCTTTTCACTATCTTTCTATGCACCTGTGTGAGTGATATCTTACTTGCTGGGGTGTTGGAATTTGACATAGGATAGTAGAGAGAGTTGGCATTATTTAATGTAGCGTCTCATCATTCCTTATGCCTGTGACCACCTGCTGTCTCATACCGTGAGGGAGCAAACAGAGGTATATCACCTGCAAGAAGAAATCATCCAGAAATATTTCTACAGTGTGAAGTGTTTAAGGAAGGACCTCACGCAATGTTTTGGCCTATGAAGACTTCATGTACGATATGGTTAAAGCTTTGCTATCTTTTTGTTTGTTTTCCTAATGAGATTTTTTTTTAGCTAATGTAATTGATTTGTTTTATCATGAGCTGGATCTTACCTGCCCCGAACTCAGTATTTTCTGCATAAGCCCTTGTCATCACTTTCTGCAGCGCTGATAGATAAGTGTTTCACCAGAATTGACGCCGTTATTATTATGTCATCAGTTATTTCCTGGCTGCCTGTAAGGTTTCCAAGCAGTCTGTCCTTTCGTTGCAACACTTCACTAGCTGACCTTATTCCAAAAGGTAAGCGAGGAAACTTGTTCCTGCCCCAGGGTGAACTGAAAGTGCACAGTTAATATCATTCTTCATCTAATCTGACTTGTCAGGATCCATCCTTCCTAGCAGGATTACTTTTCGCAGGGCACTTGGCTCTGACCATTAGCTATCACAGCTTAGCCTTTCTGAGGTTGCTGGAATTTGGGTATATCCAAATTCCATCTCTCTTTTTGGCTGATGTCATGCTCTTAGCCCACAGACTGAATATATTTGTTTTGCCTATACTCCCTTGTTTCCTTAGCTTTCCCTTGTTTCCTTTGCTGCTTTCTGTCACTGAAACCATAAATTTTACAGCTGTGCATGACAGGGATGATCGATGAATACAGATATATATGTGTACTTCTTAAGGGATTCTGCTAACTCCTTGAAGACTTCTGGGTGTTTGTGATCAGTATTCAGCGATGCTTCCTGCATTGGGATGCCTGCTTGGCATTAAATCTTTAATTGTGTTTGACTAATACTGGCCTTCACGGTACTTCCATGGCAAAGGGTCGAAGAGCAGCCTTTCTTCAGCCATTACCTTGCTAAGGTGACTTCAGAGTGTTTCCCGGGACTACGTTACAGGCACTTCATTCAATTTCCTTATCTGGACTGGGATACGGTGTCTGTTTTAAAAGGTGAACCTCAGCTCCTTTGCTTCACTTGAACCCCCTGAGTACATTTCTTGGAGTACCTTCTGCATGTGCTGTAGGGGTTGTCCTATTTTCCAATACTACACCCACAAGAAGTGATTAGTCACATACCAGTTCAGCCGGGGATTTGTGGGTTTATCTTCCCCCTGAGGTAAGTTTGCTGTTTCGAAAAGCAAGAATAGCAGTTACACATGCTGTATTTGTGACAGAAAATTTGCACAGGCTGGTGGTAGTGTTTCTACCCAGGTTTTGAGGTGTGGAAGGTTTTCTGCTCTGGCTCGAAGGCAGCTGGTCCTCCTGCATGGTTTTGCAGGGTGGTTGGCGCAGGAGCCGGTGCCGATTTCAAAAGGCAGTGGCAGCCCTGACTTCTGCTTGGGAGGCACTGCAGCTCCCCAGATTATCTCTGTTTGCACTCCCAAAACAGCCTTCCTCAGACACCTTTACCTAAGTGATTTATCAGTGACACTGAGCACAGTTTTATCTCCAAGCATGTCATTCTCAGTATTGTCTGACTCCCAATTTCATGCTTTTTGCCTCAGCTCTGTCACATGCTTTTCTGTCTGCTCTTTCTCTTGGTACTGGTGAGACCAGAACAGATACAATTCATCATTTGGGGGTTTCTTGTTTGTTTGCTTTTGTTCTTTTTCATTGATCACCATATTTCTAAAGCATTGTTAAGGCCCCCTCTGGACTGGGAGTATTTCCAGTTTGTTGCTTTGATAATGGGATCTGAATCCCAGAATCTCCTGACATAGTGAGTTCAGCAAAAATGGCTATTTTCGAGTCCTATCCTGTTTATACGCTCCCTGGGATTTTGTGCTTCTCCTTTCAGTTCTTTGCCAACCCATTCAATGAGGGTGTGTGGAAGGGGAGGTGACGTACCACTCCTGCCGCCCTCAGCTTTTTCCCTGCCCCGCTTTCTAGGTTATCTGCTGTGGTTTTTGCTTGCATTCATGCACTTACTGTCCTAGAAAAAACAAAACGGAGCTGCTCTCTGACCCGCCTGTGGTCACTCTGTTACCTTTTGTTTCTCTGGAACACGGACATCAGTATCATTAATATAAAGTTTTAATTAAAACTCTATTTTGGGATAGTAAGAACGGCTCCTCCAGAGGCCCCAGCTAGGCGGCCCTTTAGCTGCTCTCAGACTCAGGAGACACACGGTATCCTCGCTGGGGATTATACCTAAGTACATCTAGAGAGACCGTATCAGCGTAAAAAGCTAATCCTCCTTGACCTACAGCCTACACCTCAAAGGATAACCATGTCTCTAATGCTTAAAGCAGACATAAGCACCTCCTGGAAATTAACCTGCTTTAGATTAGGAATGATTTGGTAGAGCAAATCTACATCTAGTGATGTTACACAGCGCTGAAGTTTCCCTTGGTCCGCTGTTAACAGGATTGTCATAAGCAGGAAAAATCCATAAATAAACCTAAGCATGTTTCTGTGAAATAACCCTGTAAAATTGTGTCGGATTTCTTGCTGTTGGTTTTCTCCCAGTATTCCAGTACCGCAGCATGTCATTAAAGGAAAAATTGACATATAACAGTTGAGGCTGGAAAGACAACACGGATACACATAGAAACACACACTTGCCTTCTCTGATAGCATCACTTCAAAAGCATAAACCAAACAAAGTAAAGAAAAGCATTCAGCAAGTAACAAGGAGGGGGAAGTCTTCCCAAACTATAATGGATGTAAATGCCAGAGATGCCATCATTAGAAGATCGTTAAAGAAACATAGCCTTCACCGACGAGAGTGAAAGCGGTTATGGCCCATATTAAGATGGGGTTGTTGCATGGGTGTAGGAAGCCTGGTTCAAGGGGTCGCCTCCGAAATAAGACAGTGAATTCATCATTTCTTCCTACCAGTCCAAGATACAGCACCCTGGGGCTTGCCGAATTGCACCCACTGTCTGTAACTCATCCTACAGCGAAGCCATTGCCACAGTGCTATTGACATAATACTGCAATGATGACATCTACCAAGAACTGGGCTGTCTACAGAGGTTGCACAGCCAGAGAGTGCCATTCACAGTCAGTTTTATCTTCTCTGGCAGTACCATTAGACTATACATTGAAATTGCATGTATGGATATTTGCATGTCTCTAGACACAGAAGCGTCACTGATTTCTGCTTTCCTATCACCCTGACCCCGAAGAACCCGCTATGGCTATGTTCACTATCAGAACAGAACGCTAGAAGAAAGGGTAAGGCTAACATGCAACCACATAAGTTTCTCCTTACTGCTGCACAACTCCTGTCACCCAGTTGTTATCAACTGCTAAGATAAAGCAAACATCCGTAACAGTGCCACCTGGTGATACCTACTGTAAAGTTATAGTATGCATTTCATGGACTTCCAAAATAAATTTATTACTTTTTCTGGTTCTTGCTTATCAGTTTGTGTTCAGGAAACCCTTTAAAATGTTCAGTTTGAATTAGGTGACATTTCCCACTTTTTGCAGTTAAATTTTTACTTGAGACTAACAATTTGTCTATATTTTATATGACAAATAATGATCCCATTATCAAATTCAGATCCCATTATCAAATACAAAAAAATATTTGTCTATATTTTATATGACAAATAAATTGAAGTGATTCTTGCAATTTTTTTGTAAGAGTGCCTGGTATTTATAATTACACATTAGGGACTGCACGTACATTAAAAAAAGTATGCAAAGAGATTTTTCCTACCCTGTGTAGCCCTAAATAAAAGCAAACACAGCTGAAGCCTCTGAATTTATCCCAATAGCATGTATCCCAACTGTATGAATGGGTCCCTCTAAATGATCTGGTTTCTTCAAGTCCCCAAAGCAGGGCTAAGTTCCACATTTAAGAGGCAGCTCTAAGTCAGTAATGTCTTTCCAGGAAAATAGTGCAATTTTCCTTAGTCGCAATAATAATAGTTCGAGGCATAATGTGGAATTGTATGGTTCTGAAAACCATGACTGTAATCTCAAGACAAATTAAAGGATAAGATTTCTGTGAGTAATTCAGTAGCTGATATTTGACCTTTTATTCAAAATAAATATAAAAGAAGCCTGCCAAAATTGTTTTCTTCTTTTTTTTTTTTTAAAGAGTTCTGATATATTTTTTCTCATTTCTGTTTCAACGTTATAAAGCAATTTGGAAGAAGATTTCTATACAGATATATTGTAAGGCAGGCGTACTTAGAAAAGGTTTATCTCACTTTTGGTTACTACTGAGCAATAAGTGGAATAATGTATTCACAAACATGATTGCTAAACCCAGCAAATTGATTCAGCCATGTTTGTACCAGACTTCCTTTCCTTTTCCATGTACTTTGGAAAGGCTGCCTTTTGTTACGATAAACGTTTAGGTAAGAACTATTTATGTAAGTAAGAATGTATTAGCATACCAACGCAAACAAGTATATACAAACAAGTATGTATATAAGAACTGTTTTCCTTCTCTTCTTACCCTTTTCCTACTCTTCATTTACAAGAACAAAATGAGAATTAAGTCTATAAGGCGGCAATAAATCTCATCGTTCTTTTCATATTTGCTAGTCTAAAATCTAGAGCTAATATACATATTTAAATGTGATCCAAAGTCCAGAATTTTAAAAGACTCATTACTTGCCATGGGATTTGAATCATTTACTGGCTGAAATATATTTTATGTCTCAATGTGACAAAAAGTACAAACTGCAGTACAGCTCTCAAATAATAGAGGGGCATTTCTGAATGGTAGAGTCACGAGCCCAGTTGCTACTTGAATAAGTAGGAAAATTAAAACATTTATAGAGAATGTATGGGCAATTTGCAGACAGTCTGCTACCTGCAAAAGGACAGATAAATGTAACAAAAATTAATAAAGTCACCATGTTGAATGCTGACGTCCAGTAGCAGTAGCTTAAGACTTTTTATGTCACATTTGTACAGAGAGTTGTCTCAGCTTATTCCTGACATTCCTAATTACCAATTTGGAAAGAAACAGAAGAAAATTTTTGTAGCGCTGGGACATGAAGCAAGTCAGCAATAGCACCAGTTTTTTTGCAAATATATATGCAGAAATGTCAGTCAGTGGTAAAAGAGCCCCGTGATGATTATCAGGACCGATTTTCAGCTCCCCGTTTGGACAGAATTTTCCTGTGCGCATATATTAGCTCACAGTAGGATTTGGTGAGCTGGAAGTCCATGGGTTAGGATAGTAACCACTTAATTAACGCACAGATTTATTTACACAAAGACTACTTCAGGTACTTTTAGTGTAGGTAAAAGGTAGGGTAATGCGGTACAAGGTCACGGTATGTGAGCCGCCTCTGGAAGAGTTACTTAAACTAAGCAACAGTTTTTGAATCCAAAACCAATAGCATTTGTCCCGTGTTAGGAAATATCAGAACAAAGCCTTTTTCCAATATAACTGAAGTCTGGGGCCAAACTGAGCTATCATGTTGACAGGAATTGAGCCTTCATATTTCAAAGAGAAAGTGTTTGTTATTAAATCTTTGTAAAAGTAGACATTGTACTGAAACCGTCACTGAGAAACCTGACATTGTAATGGAAATATTGATGAAAATGTGCCCATTTCACATGAGAGGCTTTATATGAGCATGCAATCTAATTAGGTTCACATATGATAGGTACTTTCTAAATTGAGGCAATTCCCCACCCACAGAATTAACATAATTTTTTACCTCAGAGGTGAACTGAAATGAGAAGGAACATTAAAGCTGCTAATGGGATCAGCTATTTCCTTGCTGAACACTATCAGGAAACAAATAATAATAAAATAAACCTGAAAAACCATTCACACATCCGGAAGTCCCTCACTTATTTTGTTCCGGAAAATGCAAAATGCTACTGTGCAGTGCTTTCCATCCTGCTTTATGTCTGTCTTGATAAGGTAAGACTCTTTTTTTTTTTTTTTTTTATAACTTCAGTTGTGTCACTTGCTATTAGATATTTCACTCTGGTGATTTGAAATGCATTTGGAGAAACTATTTTCTGTAGATCTGTATGCATATGCTTGCACAGAGGGAAACGTATGTAAATGAAGAAGTATTTGCACTGATTATAGCAATTAAATCAAAAATACAGAGGAGAAGAAGAATTAAACTGCATGTGACATAGCTATGAAAGGATTACAGTGTCAAAAGGGAAGGACATAAATTACAGTATGCCCACATAACTTAAACAAAGAAAAAGCACGCACATTATTATTGATAGTTTCTGGTTTACACACAGATGCACAGACACATGCACAGACACACACATATTGTAACTTATTTTACAGCTTGAAACCAGCAAATAAAATCCAAAAATACACTGTGTGAATTTCACTGCAACAATGAGTCCAGAAAGCAAATGGGCTACTTGTGGGATTGTACTTTTGGCACTTTGTACATGATTTACTTTTTTTTTTTTTCTGCAAAAATACCAAGTTATTACCTTAAGGTGTTGCGTTAAGGGGCAAAGTAGTTTGGGCAGAAAATAAGCCCCCTTGCGTTCTAACGCTCCTCACCGAGGTGGGAGGCTAGGTGCGGCTAGGTTTAAATTCTGAGTGATGCCCAATTCACCACTATCAGTCCCGGTGCGTTTAATATATTAAACTGTTAGGATTCTGGATACACTAATAGCGGACTGCACCTTCAGCCCAGTCGTGCTCATGAACTAGCACGGCCACTCGTTGGTCGTGTTCAGTGAGAAACCAAAATGACTAGCTACCTACACAGTGCATTTTATTTAATCAACAGCTAAACAAGTTCTTCTGGATTGCCGGTGATAGCGACTGTCTGCAAAGCACGTGCAAATACTTAAGATGTTAGTAATATAGCTTGGTTACAAATGCACTAAGTTATAAAACCACGCTATATAGAGGTTTCTAAGTTTCCCGGGGAAGCTCTTGGTATAGCCAAGTGTTCGAATCTTACCCACAAGCGTCCTTATCAGGGGGAAGAGAGGCTCAGCCTGTCGACTGATTCCAGAAGTGAAGGCAGTCAGCGATGGAGTCCTCCTCGACTTGTTCACGATGGTGTCTTCCCTAACATCTCCCCTTCCTTGGGCTACTTTTATCCTATTTTTCACTTTCAAGGTGGAGTTCGAGTGACTCTAGTCATAAATACCTTTATTATGATTCTCTCGCCTCTCATTTAAAGGTATAGTTTACAAAAAATTTAGGGCGCAGACACAAGGAGGAGGAGTCGCACCTTGGAGGCAGGTAGCCTTTGGGATGGAGGTGTGTTTTGGTATTATAATGACATTATAATGAGCAAAGTTCACACAACGGACAGCATTTCATCAAAATTTGACAAACTTTTGGCTCAGGGTACTAAGTATGCAGTTTATCAGTTCCATAGTACCATCCCATTCCCATATTTGCTGGATTATCCCAGGGCTTGGCCATGGAATCTCCACCCCACTCCACTCCCCGTGT
Organism: Charadrius vociferus; assembly: GCF_000708025.1. Classification (NCBI taxonomy): domain Eukaryota; kingdom Metazoa; phylum Chordata; class Aves; order Charadriiformes; family Charadriidae; genus Charadrius; species Charadrius vociferus. The sequence continues at coordinate 1,310,581 of NW_009649940.1, forward strand.
AGCTTTGCAAGCAATATTGTACAGGGAATTGCAGATGTAGCGGATTCTTCGCATACCAGCTGCAGCTGTATTCTACCCTAGAAACCTTTTGATTTTATAACTTCCCTTAATGTGTGAACAATGCTGTATTATTGATCATTTTAGTAATTACTCCACGTAAGGACCTCTTAATTGTATCAAAGTTGTTAGCAGGCAGTTAAACAATAAATATTTATGATCTGGAAATCAGGAAAATCTCAGCGTTTGGCAGAAAGAGGCATCCAGTTCAAATTAGTTAATTCCTGCACCTCCTGTAACTATCCATTGCAAATATCCTCAGTCTATCTGACACTAATCTGGAAGATATTCTTAGTTCACCTTTTTAACCTTGACAGTAGAAGCTAAATCTCTGAGCCAACATATGTGCCCAGGTTGGGGGTCTATTGCTGTTAAAGTCTACCTGAGTTTTACTTTTTGCCGTGGTGAATTACAATCATCTGAGCAATAAAAATATCATGTCTGAACATACAGGGGCCTATTTGGAGTGTAAGAGAATTTGCCTTGTATTTTCAGCTGAAGACCTTCCTCAAATTTTCTAAATGTGCCTCAGCAAGACAAACACTTTTGCAAGAAAATCATTTATCAAAAGTAAATAATGCCATTATGATTGACACCCACTATTTCACTTATTTACTTTGTTAAAGAGTCTATTTCTCATGCCTAGTACTGTGTCAGAAACCTCTGTACACTCATATAGACTGATAAAAGAGAACGTCAAGTAATTGTAAGAGCAAAGTGTACTGAGCGTTTCCCTGTAATTCTGAAAAGAGTGGAATTCACATCAGTTCTGGGTTTGATGATTTTATAATAAGAAAGTCTGTTTTTAAAAATCATCAAATTTGTTTTGCAAGGGAATCAGCAAAACACATCGGCAATGACTGCTTCAGAAAAGGCACTTACCCCTGGAATCGGAGAGATGAAACAGGACAGGAACGAGCGTCTCTGGCACAGAGCCCCACCTTCCCTGGCGAGTAATGGAGAAAAGTCTGAGCAGCAACATCCTGCAGAAAATTATTGAGAACACTGTTTTGTTTTCAGTACATCAGAGGATACACTTTAAAAGAGAAAAAAAAATCACAGTGGCCTCTGTTGGCCTTAGCGGGAAGAGGGAATAACCGTTGACAATCACAGACCTAGCAAACAGAGCAATTATTTTCAACAGTTGATCCATTATTGACACTTATAACATTGAGCTCACTTGCAAACTTAACATGCAAGAGCAAATGCAAATTTCTGTCTCAGAATCTATCTCTGGATGAAAGAAAGAAACAAAGAAATAAACAAATTCCTGATCCAACCCCATCCATTTCCATCCCAAATAGCTGAAGTACACACAATGAAAAATTCACACTGATCTCTCTGCTTTTTGGGTAAAGGTATACAATCTGCAAAAGAAATACTTGAGAAAAGAGTGTTTCTCCATTGTAGAAAGGGATAACGATACAATTCTAAATATCAATAGCTGTGCATTTTCACAGGTTACTATGGGTAGAGTAGATACTAAGCTTTTGTCTTCTTGAGCATCAATGCTCTTTAGTATTAGAAGCATAACCATCTGTAATTTTTAAAGGTCACAAAGGAGGAATAAAGGCCACAGTCACAGGGGAAACTCAGCTTCCACATCTAGTAGGTCTTTATGTCTGTTTGGGGATCTGGGAGCAAGCAGCGGAGATTACTCATAGCAAAGAACGACAGCTCTAGAGCAACCCCCCCCTTTCCTTAGAAGACTTAATCTCAATCTGTAGCAGCGAGCCCCCCTAGGTGATTTAGATAAATGATGCACCAGTCTTCAGATATTCTGTGAAAAGTTAGCTCTCGTATTAAGGTTTATATCATGGTTAAACATAGAGATTTTATTGAACCAAGAATTCCAGTAGTACAGGTATAATATTGAAGTTGACATATACATTAGCTTTGCGTTATTGATGTTGTGGCTTCTATTTCTTTGCACCTTGAATGTAATGTGAATATCAAATAGAAATTCAGCTGGCATCAACTTTCCCAAATTGATCACATGTTAAAAATCTAAATCTTAATTTATTTTTCTAGGTTTTCTGTCTTTGTGAATAAGATAGGCTGTTCTTCAGAAAGACGTTACATAGGAAGGTGGATGTACTAACAATACTTTTGGAGAAAAGCCAGGCAACCTCATTGTACTTATGCTTCCCAAACATGGGTAGAAGCTCCTGTAATTCATAATAATCAAAATGTGATTAAAACACATCATGTTTCCCGTAAATTCTATTTCTGCTTCAAATAGATGGGGTAACAGAGCTAAAACAAACTTTTGTCCAAAGTTTCGTGTACTTAGAGAAGTTGGAAGGAGAAATTCAGTGTTATTGTATGGTGCATATGGATGGAAACAAAAATCCTACCACAGCCAAACAAACAAAAGTACAGGATATCAATTGTACCCTCTAATTCTTAACTGCTAAAATAAGTTATCATAGGGCAACTATGCACACACACATATATATGTACGCACGTATAAAATTAGACATATAGCTGTGTGAACTTCAGTACAGGCTTTTCCCTCTTTAGGTATACTCCCTGTAGTGCAGTTGGATAACAATATGCCTCTGACGTTGTAAGACCCTAAATTAGCTAGGAGTATTACTCATACTGAAGGAATTTGATTCCCTGGTGTCATTGGTAATAAAGTAATAATAATACCTTTGCAAAAGATAAAATATAATACCTTTTCTGGTCCTAAATCCATGTAATCTCACCTACTGATTATTCACAAAAGCCCAGGAGTGAAAAAACAACCTGTTTTATTAATCTCCATAAGTACAAAGCACTCAATTTATATGAATAAGAATGCATGTATAATATCAGAAGCATCTTCCCAAACATCGAGGATATGTTTATTTAAACGTAACCTTTTCTCCTTAAAGGCTGGAAGACCACACCTATGTATGATACACATTCTACTCAAAATGTCAAGATATGCATGTTGCTTAGAAGTGAGGAACCTCTTAGTTCCCTGGGGCAAGCAAGCATCACAGTTTCAGACCTCTTTGTCAGACACCTCCAAACGCTACCAATTTAATACAGGAGCACTCTCCTAGGGGCCTGGACACTTTGGAGGTCTCACTCTGTCCAGGTAAGACCAAGATTCATGAAATGTGTACTGAGTGTTGGAAACTGATATTAAACTCTTTAACAGAGTAAAAATCCAGCCGCAATTACATTTTTGCTAATGTGCCTGTTTACCCTTCTCTTCTTACTCTTGTTAAAAAAAAAAAGATTAAAATTTTATCCATGGTATTTTCCTTTCATTTCATAGGCTGTATTGTTCACATCATTGTAGACATTAAATTATGTTTTACAAAAATCTACCTAACAGTCAGGTGTTGCGTTTGGAACAAGCATGTGTTGGACAGTGACACATACCTACAAATATTCTTCATTTTCCCCACACACTTCTGACTTGGGATAACGGGCCTGTTCATAAAATGGAGTTTTATACTCTGAAGAAGAGGAATGCATTCGTTTTTTGTATTAGAAAAGTTAAAATTCCTCTCTCATCGTAATCTGTAATCTGACATGCTTATAAATACCCTGTCAAACTCTGCCTTGCACATTCCTCATCTTCTGTTGATAGTCATATTGACTTCCATTTACACTGCTTCACTCATGCCCATTCATACTGAATCAGGCTTTGTGCTTGGTTGATCACACTGAATGAAAACCATTCTTTGCCTCTCAGACTTTTATATTCATAACCATTTCTATTTCTTTATTCATATTCTGTGCTTCACACAGCCATTGTGTATTAAGTCAAGATATTTCCAGCCTGTGTAGCCTTAAAAATTCTAAGACCCAACTTAGGAAAAAAAGCATCCATGAAACTGATATACTTCAGAAAAATCCACTTTCTGGATTTTCTTCTTTCTTGAAAAGAAAAATTGAAAGTTTTAGCAAACTCGAAAAAGTGTGGAAAAATACTAAAGTGGAATATTTGTTATGCTGCTCACCTCGGGCCAGTTGCTGATACTCTCGTAATGAATAGTTCACCCTCTGAGTATGTATTTACTAAGTTGGTCTACTCAAAGTATACTGCATTACTCAGTGTGGCTGAGGACAGCAAAGACTGCCACCCAAGCCTTTGGAGATTTGTAACGGAAAAATCAGTTTAAGTATGTCAAGATTATACAGTCTGATTGCTGGTCTTAAATTGGGGAGTAAGGGGGCCCTTGTTTTAAACAGAGAGATCGCTTCTGCTTGAAGGAGTGTTTTGTCACCTACGGGCCATGTGTAAGATGCGCTATAATACAGAGGAGCTGATATTTTATTAGGAAGAAATTCCTTACTGTGAGGGTGGTGAGGCACTGGAACAGGTTGCCCAGGTAAGCTGTGGCTGCCCCATCCCTGGGAGTGTTCAAGGCCAGGTTGGATGGGGCTTTGAGCAACCTGGTCTAGCGGGAGGTGTCCCTGCCCATGGCAGGGGGGTTGGAAATAGATGATCTTTAAGGTCCCTTTCAACCCAAACCACTCTGTGATTCTACGATATTTGGCACTATAGAGTTGATATAAAAATGTAAAGACAGATTCCCTCTCCCTTCCTGCCTTAATCGCACTTTCCTGGCACTCTGTGGTATTTGTGGTATACTCAGAGTTGAGTGGTACCATGCATGACAAAAGGCTTCCAAACATGGTACCGTATTACCTTTCTATTCATTATTTGGTTCGCTATTTGCCAGATGTATACTTCAGTTACAATGCAAAACGAATATACTGAATATATGCGTTATATTATTAATCTATAAGCTTCAAAGTGTTTGAGAAGATTTATATGTTTTGCAACTTTGCCTTTTCAGTAAAATCATGCTACAGCTTATTTGTCTTGACTGTATTATAACCATCCATTTGTCTGTAATATATAACAACTACTTCATGCAATGGATTTTCTTCTTATACATAGGTGGGTTTTATCTCAAACGTTTGGCTACCCGTTATCAGGACTGATGTATAAAAATCTGATATAGTTCCTCAAATGCCCACAAAATTATCCCCTTCTTATGGAATCATGGAATTTTCAGAGTTGGAAGGGACCTCTAGAGATCATCTAGCCCAACTCCCCTGCTAAAGCAGGATTGCCTAGAGCATAATACTAAGGACTGCATCCAGGCGGGTCTTGAAAAATCACCAGAGAAGGGGACTCCACAGCCTCCCTGGGCAGTCTGTTCCAGTGCTCTGTCACCCTAACCGTAATGAAGTTTTTTCTTGTATTTGAATGGAACTCTCTATGTTCCAACTTGTACCCGTCGCCCCTCGTCCTGTCACCGGGAACCACTGAGAAGAGTCTGGCTCCATCCTCCTTCAACCCACCCTTTAGATACTTGTAAGCAATAATAAGGTCTCCCCTCAGCCTTCTTTTCTCCAGGCTGAAGAGTCCCAGCTCTCTCAGCCTTTCCTCATAAGGGAGATGCTCCGATCCCTCAGTCATCTCAGTTGCCCCACGCTGGACTCTCTCCAGCACTTCCCTGTCTCTCTTGAACTGGGGAGCCCAGAACGGGACACAGTATTCCAGTTGTGGCCTCACCAGTGCCGAGTAGAGGGGGAGAATGACCTCCCTCGACCTACTGGTCACACTCTTCCCTGTGCAGCCCAGGATTCCATTGGCCTTCCTGGCGACAAGGGCACATTGCTGGCTCATGGATAATTTACTGTCTACCAGGACCCCCAGATCCTTCTCCTCAGAACTACTTCCCAACAGGTCCACCCCTAACCTGTACTGGTGCTTAGCATTCTTCCTCCCCAGGTGCAGGACCTTGCACTTGCTTTTGTTGAACC
>NW_009649940.1:1316599-1317969 GCF_000708025.1 Charadrius vociferus
ACCCCTGGGGGACACCACTGGTTACAGGCCTCCAACTTGACACTGCTCCGTTAATCACAACCCTTTGAGTTCTGTCGCACAGCCAGCTTTCAATCCACCTCGCTGTCTCCTCATCTAGCCAACGCTTCCTCAGCTTCCTAATGAGGATGTTATGGGAGACAGTTCAAAAACCTTGCTGAAGTCAAGGTAGATGACATCTACTGCTCTCCTCTCATCCAGCCAACCAGTTATAACATCATAGAAGGCTATGAGATTAGTCAAGCATGATTTACACTTGGTAAATCTGTGCTAGCCACTTCTAATAACTTCCTGTTCTTCAAAGCGTTTGGAGATGACATCCAGAATGAGTGGGAGCTGGTGGGATAGAGGCGAACACTACTTGTGCTCCCGATCCCTTAACCAGCCACCCCAGGGCCCTAAAGTCATTCTTCATTGCCCTTAGACCTTTGGTAGCTACCTCATTACCACCTAATTGAAATATCAGTAGTGGTTAGTAATTTGATGGCTGAACCAGGGTAGAGAGTTTTCTCCGCATCTCCTTAATCCTGCCCCCAGGGAGGCAGCTGACTTCCCTGTGGGATGGATCTGGTCTACAAATGCCGCCTGCTGGTCCCCTCAGAAGGGAGTCACGGACTATAATTACCTTTCTTTTTTTCCTTAGTTGAGGAAGTCCTAAGGCGTGGAGGTGAGTAACTAGCCCTGGGCAACTCACTGGATGGATCATCCTCTCCACCCTTACTCGCCTGGCCCTTGATTTCCAAAGCCCCAGACCTATTATACAAGGGCAAAGGGGGAGGCGAGGGGGGCTGGGAGGGGTTTCGCTTGCCTCTCTGAGGGACCCATCTCCACTCCCCCTTGTCCCTTAATTCCCCTCCTTCTGCCTGGTGACAGGAGAGAAGGGGATCATCCACTTCCAGTAGGGCCTCTTCCTGCTGCTTTTGCTTCAGGGTATGGCTCCACCAACCTATTCCGCTTTCGCGTTCTCTAATGCTTCTTAACCTTTCTACCTCCTCCCTCAGCTCGACCACCCGCCTGAGCAGATCGCGTATTTGCTCCAACCGCACACAGGCGGTGTCCCCGGCTCCCCCCAATACCAGTGCCGGGCTCAGGCACGGCCGCAGGCCTGCAGGGGAGCTCGCTCTGAGTTCCCGCATTCCTTCTCCCCGTGGCTTTCCGCCATTTTGCGGCCACGTGCTTCTCTCGAGCCGGGAGGTGACCAATCGCTGCTCTCTGCTCCCCCCACGCCCTCAGCACGTGCCCCTGCGCGCTGACATCCCTCCCCTTGCGCACGCTCAGCTCGTGCCGGGCTTAGTCGCGAGGCTGTCAGCGACCTACCGTGCGATATGCTGCGCCCTGTCCGCCCGCTCTCG
>NW_009649940.1:1318356-1396133 GCF_000708025.1 Charadrius vociferus
TGTTCCGGCCTCTGTCGTTTTGTTCCTTTAATCTCCTTGCAGCACGTGTCCCAGGATATATTTCTTGCCCTTCGCGTCCCCATAAACCTAAAATATGGCACAAAAGACTAAAAAAAGGGGGTGTAGTCTTATTAATGGTGGTAATTTGCAAGCACAGTAGGAATTCGCTGAAGTTTACCGGGTAGGAATTTTATGACTCTTCTGTGGTAGAATCAAGGTGTTCTTGGTCGTGTTGAGAAAAAAACAAAGTAAAAGAAAACGAAATAAAACAAAACATAGCCCGGCTTTGTCTTCCCGTCTGTGGTAAAGGATGTACTCACCATGTCGGAAATAACTGCCTTTCCTGGTAAAGGATGTACTCAACATGTCGGAAATAACTGCCTTTCCTGGTAAAGGTTGTACTCACCATGTCGGAAATAACTGCCTTTCCTGGGGCACCAAGGCACGTACTGGTGGAAAGAAACCTCTTCCAGGAGAGGAGTATCGGAGTGGTGTCCCAATATCTGCTCCAGTGGTTCCCACCGACTGTTGAGTGAGGAGAAAGTGCTCAAGCAACTTTGTCATCTGCTGCAGGCGGCAGCTGCCACGTCAGCCTTCTAAACCTGAGAGGTAAATACTGCTGCCGTAAATCAGTGTAAGTTCGCAGCCACTGCTGTTTAAGCTACGCAGAATCAACACTCGGTGTGTGGGCTCTTGTTGGTCACATGCTTTTTTCTATTATGTAAGAAGACCAAAATAACCCTGCGTCGTACCATATTGAATGGCCATCATTAGAAGGACCGCACAACTGAACTAAAACATCAACTTGCACACGATGATTTTTAAATGCCCTTTAAAGCCTCTTAAAAATAAAGCACCAGCTGTCAAGAGTCATAGTTAGGCAGTTGAGGTGTTTCAGGGGAAAAGCAGTCTACAGTCCCAGGGTGGCCCCTTGACTCTTACAGAGGCACAGAAAACCCTGCAGAGCAGAGAGGGGAGTAAGTGCATATATAAATATATGTAGCTATATATATATTTTGCCAGATCCCTGGCTAGAGTAAATAACGATGGCTTCATCTGTGCCCTGACAATGTAAAAAAAAAAAATCTGAGAATCTCATCTGTTACTGTTTCATACACCCGTTCTTCATGGACTTGGAATAACAGCAGTTTCATAGTCCCAGAAAGGGCTTTGCTAATTGCTTGCTTAGAAGCTGAAAGGGGTTTGGGGTTTAGTTTGGCTGAGGAGGAAGGGGGGTGGGGTGGATGTTGATTTTTTAGGTGGGTTTTTTTTTTTTCTTCCCCCAAAGTAAATGGTGCAAACATGAAACTGTCTATTACACACTTCATAGCCTGCGCGGTTCAAAATTTTTTAACCAAGTGTGTACTGTCAAACAATTTCAGTGGCTCCCAGGAGAGAACAATATAACTAGCTGGTATGAATAATGTTTGTAAATTTGAGTAATAGTGCTTCCTGAAAAACAATGTCTTTTTCTGTATATGTCTTTTTATTACCTGCAGCTCTTTCATCAGCCAACATCTGCTCTTTGATTCAAGCTCTTTCCTTTTTCCCATGCTAATAGCTGTTAACACTGAACATGCCTGTTACAGTTCAAGCTGTAAACAGCATGGAAATATTCAGCGTTGCTGGTGTCGAGAATCTTTAATGTAGGCTCAGACTTTAAAGGGTACGTTCAAATAAATAGGAGATCAGCCTTCTGTCATGTTTCAGCTTGACATTCCTGAGGCAGCACAAATAACCTGTTCGGTAAAGTGTAAAAAGCATTGAAGCAACAGATGAAAAGTTTGTTTTCTGTAGTTCTGCTCAGTAAAAACAAAATATATTTACATAGTAAATAGCAACACGTCTTCAGATGGGTATTTCTCCTCAATCATTGAGGCTTAGCTTCCTATTCGAATCATTGCTCAAATAGTTTTCTTCCTGAAAGGAAGACATGGAAAAAGAAGAATCCCTTTAAGATTTATCACCAATCCAAATCAGTCAGTCCAAATGTGCCTGTGGTACTTTGCAGGCCACAGCTTCACCATGTGTACACATTTTTTTTAACATCCCCCCCATTGCACGCTCTGCACCACCTTCTGTTTTGCAAAGTTTAGTGCTGCACCCATCCAAGTGGGCCAGATTATTCACGGTAATCGAGGTTATTCACTATCTTCTGGGCTATCCTCTGGATATCAACAGTGACACATGTGGGGCCGGTGTGGCATTCGGAGACGTGTTTTTGAAGTGAAACGTGGTCAGGGCAAGCTCCCAATGTAGTCTTAAGGCAGCACTATTTGTATTGCTCAGTTTTGGCTGCCATGTACATGTTGTGTCAGAGATGGGAGGTACTAAACATTGAATCAGCCATGTCTAAATGAGGCATTCTGGATATCTGACTGCCTGTAGAGCATGAAGACTTCCCTGTATCTTTGGATCTGAATTTGAATTATGTCTAAACCATAGTAACTTCATTAATTTGAATCAGAGGCTCACCTTGGATAAATTAATACAAACAAATTCAGCAATGTGTGAATGTTTATCATCTGTAGAGGTTTATTTAATAGACTACATTTAGATAATTCATTCATCATTCCATAATATAAGGCTTTAAACGGCAACATGAACAAAGTCTCCGCCAAGAAAAGACCTATTAGTATAGATCTTAGAGTACAACACACTGAGCTGAAAATTGCACTACTCTTAATTGCTAGGTGAGAAGCCATTTCTATCTCTGTTTCACATGGCATCATCCTGATGGGTCAGAATAATCTGCGGAGTAAATGACGCGGCACTGCCAGAGTCTGGATCCCAGGTGAAGAAATCGGTACCTACCATCACACCCTGTAGCAGAGCCTTTGATAAATGCCGTCATAGTTGTGCAGAAGGAACGGTAGGGAGCTGTTTTATTTTGTTTGTTATCTCTGAGAATGTCAGTGACAATATCATAGGTAGCTTGTCCGCACAAACTGTTTTTCTTGCTGAAATGATATAGTCCAAACAGGATGGCAAGTAGGACACGCGCATACAAATAGCTCCCCGCTGAAGGCAAGGGCTATTTGTGAACATGTGGGACTTTCTGGTAAGTCTTTAGATATCTTTACTCCGATGTAACTTGCTCTGGCAATTAGGATCAACTGGCTTTTCTATTGAAGTGGGTATTTTGCAACTGACACAGAAGGGATGAGGTGCTGAGTTTTGTGTGATGGTAGAAAAATAACTGAAATAGTGTAGACGATCTGGTTAATAGGACGCTCCTTATTCTCTGACTATGCTCAACAACATAGTTTCCAAGAAAATACTCATTAATATTAATTAACGTATCCTCATCTCAACTCCTCTGAAGTATGAAAGTTTGATCTCTACCTCACACAAATTGCTCTAAATATTTTTCAAGCCTTAGAGTTGCTGTCTTTCTTAACTAGCTCTACAACAGTCCTTCGTTCTCCTGCTCCAGGTTCCACTCTTCTTTGGTGCCTATTATTCTACCTTGCATCTTTATTTTGTCTCCAGCTTATCTGTTATTCCTCTCTTGTTAATCTAATACTTGGCAATACAATACGCTATTGAAAAGGAATGAATATATAAATATGTTTTTATTTCTTCATTTATCAGATGTTAAATACTGCATTGATATTATATTTGTAGTACTTTAGATTCTATTTCTAAATTAATTAGGCATTACACTAGCAGGTCATTCAAAATAAATTCAGTTGTGCGCATTTTAGTAAAAAATATTTGACTGCTGAACATTATGTTTCATGAGCGTTCAACATGTTAATTCACAGAGTACCCCACTATGGAATCCTAACATGGCATTAATGAAGTCCCTGTTTCTACACAGGTACAAACAGGCTGCAGGTTATACACAGACATAAATATACACGCGTGTATTTATGATACTAACAAAAGGTGTGTATATATGTATATATATGAAAAATCTCATTGTACCTACACATATTTTACAATATGTTTTATACATAGTTTTGTTTGGTGTATATTACGAGAACTATACAACAACAAACATATAAATACAGAAATAAACTGCACATGCATATTATTATACACCACACACAACTTATGCAAATGTACATACTTACATGTATTCACACATATTGATATGAGTATCACTTTTCTATCATTGCTAATTAGGATTGATAGTGATAATGTTGATAGACCCTTAACAAATAAAACATGACAGGCATTGCAGTTTTGGGCAATTATACTGCACCTCAGGTGGTGTTAGCTGGCACTAAGCCAAATGACTATAATCACTCCAGAACTCCAACAGTCTCTGCAATGTTTTAGTTTGAGTGTCTTGTTGCTATTCTGTAATGCTATGTCATACATAAAAATAAGGAGGAGAAATTATTTTGTTCAAACTTATTGGGGTCATGGGAATGACATCAATGTCAATCAGTCAGAAAGGCTCAAATGTGTTCTGAGCTGTAAGTTTTTCATTTAATTATAGCAGTATTCACAGATGTCACTGTAGTTTATATCTTTTTTCGGTGTGAGCTGTGCAACAGAATAGATTGTCTAAAAAGCAGATGACATTTGCATCGTCTTAGGCAAAAATAAATACAGACAAGATTTGGAAGAACTCTTTCATCAGATTGAAACATCTGTAATGGTAGAGCCAAACAGGTACACTTTCGATACAATTCTTTTTCTGGTTTTGAATATGATGCTTCTGGATCAAGTGTTTGCACACTACTTTGGAAGGCCACTGCTTTTAGGAAGTACTTTAAAGTGACTTTGCAAAATATATGACTGTCAATAAATAAGTACAGCCAAAGACAATTTTGATATGGGGTTACATTTTTTGTAATTTTTCTGATCGTTCTGGGAGTTCATGTGTTATACAGATCCTGTTCCACAAATGGGAACATAAAGCAGAACGGCAGCAGAATGGGGATGGCTGCAACCTGACCTAGAGCTTAAGCCTCAAAAATCCCTCCCAAAGTGTGTTAGTCCTCTCGTCTACAGATACTTCATGATCCTGTGCATGGCCAGAGAGGTACCAGTATGGCAAGGGCGTGTAAGGAAGGCTTAATCTTTCCTTTAGGCTGAGGAAATCCAGGGATATCTGCATCCCTCCTGATGCTGACCTTCTTCCTGTGAGAAGCAGGTTCAGGTGCCACACTCAACTCCTAAGCTGGAAGCTGTGCTGGTTTTTACAGAGAAATGACTTCTTTTAAATCACAGAGCGGGAGCCCTCCCTAGCAAGTGATACCTGTGCTACCGCCTGCTTGCCAGAGATTGTGCCGTGTTAGGTTTATAATCAATCCGTCAGCTCTGCCTCCCTCCCCAGTTGCAGATCTGCAGCCCCCGGACCGGTGGCTGCCGTCCCATTCCCGTTTGGAGACATACGCGTTTCCTCTCTCACAACATCATTTCTCTACGTATGTTAAACCTCCTCATACCTATGTCATTCCTGTTCATGGATGACAGATCCCTGCGCTTTCTTAGGCAAACAGCTGTATTCTAAAATCCAGCTGTAGTCCTGTATATAAAACACACTGACAAAATAGCGGATTAGAACTAGGCCAACAAAGATATCAATCAAAATAGTTATTAAGTGCCAATTACTTTGTTTGGTAATTAACTAATACCTAATGAATTTCCTCATCGCTGTTTCCTTTAAAGCCAATTAAATGCTCGAACAGACCTTCCATGTTTAATAAACTAATAAGAATGATTCATTTATAGCGTATGCATTTTAGAATAATTACCCAGCAGCTGTTCTTATCTCCAGTATTTTTATTAAACCTCAGCAATCAGTTTTAACAATAATTCAGTATTTAAAATGCATGATCTTGAAAACTCGGTCATATTAATTTGTGTTGGTTCTTTTGAATAATTTTATTTCAGTACACATGGTTTGTGATTTGTCAACACACATAGAATTTAATTTTAGTTGCTGGTAATAAGTTACTTAGAACTTGGAATTCCATTGTCCTGCAATGTAATTATTTTCTTATCTGTAAAATATTGCCGTTTGGTTAAGTATCATCAGACACAAACACCACAAAAATGGTGCTGATTCTGAACAAGGGTTCATGCAGCCCAGTATTATTTTCCAACAGTGTTCATGAGCAGACACCAAGAGATAAAACTATGCTCCACGTGCACATCCAATTTCCACAGAGCCATGCAAGATATGCGTCCATCCTCTACCACCCCTTCTTCGCTACTCAGCTCCCTCACAGCTCTGTGTTATGGGTCTTGGTTCTTGCTTCGGAAGGGACGGATGCCCCATCCCTGGAGGTGTTCAAGGCCAGGCTTGATGGGGCTTTGAGCAACCTGGTCTAGCAGGAGGTGTCCCTGCCCATGGCAGGGGGGGCTGAACCAGATGATCTTTAAGGTTCCTTCCAACTCCTTCCAACCATTCTATGATTCTATGACAGTATAACTCGGATCTCAACCTGCTTTCTTCTTGCCACACCCGATTCAGCAGCTCTCTGCCCTTTCCTCCTCCACCCTTTGCTCTTCCAGACTGAACACGCTAAGCCCACCCAGCCATTCAGAGGAGCACTTTGCAGTGTGCATGTCACACCTCCAAAATGCACAGCAATGCCTCGTTTATACCTCAGTTTCCTTTTTTGTGAGAGGAGAACACATACTTACCCACCCTTTCCAAGGTGTTTCAGGTTCCCCTGAAAGGCTTTTTGATATGTATGAAAGAATACTAATTTGATCCACTTACATTTTCAAATGCAAAATTATTATTATTAATGCTAAACTGAAAACAATGAGGCTTTATTTCGACTTCTTTAGATAATTTAATTAGTATGTTAATAAGAAAAAATTAATAGATTTCATATAGTAAATGCTAAATTTTATATTTGTCCTGAAATTAACATTTAAAAAAGTTAGTTTGGCAAATAAACCGGTGTACAAAGCATGAAAATGTGTACTAAACAATGGTATGTGTTAGGGCAGATACAGGATCGTAACACCAAGCACTAGAGAATGCATGTTTACTCTTTTCAGAATAAAACCTCTAGATTTGCTAGAGCTAAAAACAAATGTATGAGAAGATGTTCTAGTTTTTGTACTTCCTGAAGGCAAAAGACTGTTTTCTGTGGACACAGTGAAGGAGGACTCTTAAATAAATAAGGGAAAATTAAGTCAGAAAAAGGTCAGCTCAGGTTCCTATCTTATTAAAATCAAATGAATTTGGATAATGTGTTTTTCTTCTTGCTAGACAATCAGTGCTGTGCAGTCTGTGAGTTGTCCTCTGAAAGAAGGATCACTAACAGGAGCCCATTAGGTCATCGCCAATCTGTTCGCAGAGAGGTTCAGTGCTGGGAACTAACCTGAGCTGACACGACAGCAGCTGTGGGTCCTAACAAGTGGATGGCATGCACAGACCGTCTCAAGCACGGACAAAAGCACAGGCTTTGCGTATTTCTAATCGGATGGTGTATTAATCCTCGTGTATAGACATGCAAGATAACAAATAGCAACACACACTTGAAAGCGCTTGCTGAGATGCGGAATGAAGGGATGACTGACAGAAGCTTAGAGCTAAAAAATAATTCAAGTTGTCATTATTTTTCTTCTTTTTTCCCTAAGTGAACTATGTAATGATGCAGAAAGACTAATTAAGTGAATGCGCTGTCTCCAGGAATTTTCGGATACTGCAGATGCCAAAGTTTGTCCTTCATTATACAATTTAGGATTTCAAGGATGTGTCTTATATTGTAGGAGCTGTCCAGTCCTTGTTAGCCTAGCAAATCTACCATTCTTAAAACAGTATTTTGAGCTAGACAGTTAATTTTTTTTTATGATTTATTAAATCAATGGCTGTTTAATGTAATTGCCAGGTTTTAAATACATGTTTAGTAAAGCAGGAACAGAATATGTATGGCCTGATTTCTATTGAAAAGAATTCGTTTTGCAAACTAAATTCCCTCAAATTTCTTTCCTTCCAGTTTTCCAAGTTTAACCCCCATTCCCTCAAACGATCTTAATGTCCTTTAACTACAAATTCATATAACTATAAAAATTATGCATACGGTCTAAGTCAGGACCTTAAGTTAGGACCCTGTGTTGTCAGTGAAAAGATATAGGAATCTTCAGGAGAAAATTCATACCACCCACCTTTAACGGGTATCTTTAAGTGATACTTAACCCTTCATGCCTTGATCATGCCCACTTTTCTTTGTTACGCATATGAATTGGCCCGGCCTTGACAAATGGCTTGGAGAACAATATCTAATTGCGATCAGATGAATTACATCTTATTTGGTCCCTTTTCCTTTGCAAAGGTGAAGGACTGGTCTTCTGGCAAGACCGGTTTAAGCAATGAATGAGCATGAAACTCTTGGACTGACTGTTTTTTCTGCTAGGATTGTCACCTCCTGTCCCTCAGAGACGTGACACCTGATTGAAGAGGGATCCCTGGGTGTCAATGTAAATAAACTCTTTATTAGTACGTTTTGGGTCTGCAGGAGTAATGACAAAAGGAATAAAAAATGTCAAGTGTCCCATTCTTCATTTCTTCTCTCCGTTGAAGGGGACAAGAGGGCAGAGGGGTTATGAAGGGCAAACTTCTGCCTCTCTTTGATCATCCCGGGGCACGCAGATAGAGGTTTTTTTCTATCCCTATGGAAAACTCCAAGAAAGAAGGTAGAAAGAAGAATTGTTCCTTATTTTGTGATGTTTTAAAACTTACTGCAAAATAGGTCCTTATTTGGCATATATTATCACTTCATAATAAATGAAGAATGAAATGTCTCTCCAGGCAGCTTTCAATCATATCTATATAGTGTAATACATACTGATTATATATATTAGCGTAAAGATTGATGGAGTAAAAGAGATTAATATTTTTCTTGTAATTTGTTTATGCTTTTTATTTATTGTTTCCTAATATCATTCTATAATTTATGTCTCACATTTCAGGAAAATTGGGGAGCATCTAAAGCAGGTATTTATGCTTTGTAACAATTATTCCCACTACTGTTTTTGGTATTTCATGGGAAATTAGTTTAAATCCATTAGAAATCACATTGAATCCTGCAGTAGACGTAGGTCTAACAAATCAAATTCTCAACTTACTACTTTGGGGAAGCCTTACTTTAACAGTTAATAAACCAGTAATGTCAACAGCAGTGAACAGAAGGCTAACTACAATAGGAGCCCTGGGTTTCATACACGCTTTTTCTAATCAAAAGGAGCCAATTATTTTTCGAGTTGTGCAAAATGTCATCTAATTGGCTGCCTAAAGGTTGTGTAGACTGAGAGAAATGTAAAATTAATCAAAATCCTGTTTTAAAAAATGTACAAAGAATGTAATACATTGTTATTTTCCCCGAGTGACGAAGCTGAAATCCTTCCTTTCTAGAGCCCGCAGTAAGGAGTAAGGGAGAGGAAAAGATGCTCATGGTTATTATACATAGAAACAAGCAAATTGATGCTTTTCTTGGCTCCTGTAGCCAGTTGGCTAAACTGGGAAGGAGACGTACGCTGTCATGTACCCCACAGTCCCTCGTCTCCCAATTGTCCAGGCTGAGGACCCGTCCAGACGGGCCCAGGCATCACAGTTCCTTCCACGTCAGGCATAACAACGAGCGGGTTTAAGCACAGCTCTTGCCTCAGGTTGGAGTTAAGATGCAGCAGCGAAGCACCCTTGGAGCTGTAAGCTGAGGAGAGCGTTTCAGTCCTCCAATTTAGAGTCTAATCTCCACGGTCACTCAGGGGCAGCTCAGAAACAAGGGAATGCCAAAAATCATCAGTGCTTCTTGCCAGGTATTAGTCCTAATCACAGGCTGTCATTTCAGGAGCTCAGTGAAGACTACTCAAGATTTTGCTTGGGTTTTTCACACACGCACATAAAATGTAAATGTTTTAGTCTATGTTTTTGCCGGCAAGAAGACTAAAGAAGTCACTCCATTATTATGTGATCTTGCTTTACTGCTCTTCCCTAGCACTTTTATTGGCAAAATAATAAATCACAAAACATAGAACAATATCATCTTTGCTTAAAACCACGGTTTAAGAACCAAAACTTCTACTTAGATCAATATGAGGGTTGTGTGTGTCCCATGAGCATTAGTTACTGCAGGAAGATTAAAATAAATGCACTGTAATGAAAGAATTTGCAAACCTCAACAATTTGTGCAACAACAGGAGACATATTTCTTTATAAAGTTACTTGCCATTTATTAAAACTACCTGTATTTTTTTAGCATTTTAAATAGCAAAGATTTTTTCCCCTTCATTAAAAATAATCATCTCCCTTGAAAGGATGTCCATAATGATTGCAGTAAAATTCATCATCATAAGAAACAACAGGTGGAAAGCACAGTTGTGCCATGAGACAAATGGGTTTAGGCCTTTGCACCATTTAATATCTTTGTTATTTTCTCTAGTATGTGTTCAACTCAAATGTTTTATGACTGCACAGGAGATTTTATAGCACAGAACTTCTGCAAAGCTTTGCAGAGTACTAAGATGAAATGAGTTTCGTTTAAGAATATAGAATATGAGACAGTGAAAAATAAATCGTTCTCACCTTATTTAATCTTTTTCTTCTGCATCTACCCTATTCAATTCAGTTTTTTCTCTTCTGTATCCCAGGTCTGTTTCTTTAAGTAGTAGTATAAGTGTGTATGAAGTTGGATATTCTCATTTTTGTGAAAGAGAGTACAATATAAGGTTCAAATTCTGCTTCTTGCTCACTAGAATCAAGTGCCATCTTAATTTCCATTGTATTTTAAGCATGGCTTTGGTTTGTCATCTGTCTTCTTTTGGAGCAGTAAGTGCTCTTTTGCCTGACATTGCCTTTCTATCTTAAGCTTTTACTAAATGAATTATTACAAAACAATGAGGTTTCCAAGTTATTGCATGGCGCAATGGCTGTGTGGTGGGTTCTAGAGAGACCGATGGGTGCAGTGATTTGGTAACTGGATTGTTTTCCTATGTCAGTGGGACTAGAAAAAGAGTTCCGCTTTCAAATTTAAGCCTGTGAAAAGGCTACCTAATGACACACTTACCAAACAGGGGAAACGGGTGGAAAAAAAAATAATTTCCCTTGTGCAAGTGAAAATGGCAACATCCTACACCATCAGCCCCAGTACCCCACAGGATTAGAGAGACCTGTGTCTAATGACAAGGTGGGGCAGGTTTCTAGGTTGTTTCCTTCTTTGTTACTCTCCAGCTGCTTAGGGGTTTTTCATTTTTTCAGGATAGGAATTCCACCTTTTTCAGACTGTAAGAAATGAAATGAAACTCACTGAACCTGCGGAGTGCAAGGCGCAGTTTCTGTGGCAACGCTCCCCATTTGACAGCTCTCGGGACTTGCCGTTGCCTCCCCTGACTTATTTACTGCTTCAGCAGCGCGGGTAGCAGAGGTGAGATCAGCAAGTTGCACGATGATCATACAAAGTAAGGAAACACAAGTATTGGAAAAGTTTATTTATGAAAAAAGAAAGGGGGGTTGGGGGAATAAAAGATTAAAATAACATCAGCTGATAATGTTAAAGAGTCATTCCGTAAAGTACTGGTAAATGGGTGAACAGACATGCTGCTCAAATAACCGTTTTGCTGGTTTGAAGCATGATGTTTAGATTTTCTTGAATCAAAAATAATGATGGACAGACTCAGTTTTCTTCTGTACCCCCTTTGAATAACGCTTTCACTCTGTACCTCAGCCAAGCAGCTGCGCACCTGCACTGTTACTGTTTTCTTTAATCTTACAAGTATATACACCAGAATGACACATACTATCTGATTAGAAATAGGTAAAACCTGTGTTTTTGTGCGTGCTCGAGACGGTCTGTGCATGCCATCCACTTGTTAGGACCCACAGCTGCTGTCGTGTCAGCTCAGGTTAGTTCCCAGCACTGAACCTCTCTGCGAACAGATTGGCGATGACCTAATGGGCTCCTGTTAGTGATCCTTCTTTCAGAAGACAAATTGATGTTTTCAATGCTACTGCTTTTTTTTTTGGGGGGGTGGGGGGGGTGGAGAGGAGACACAGACATTATCAAATTCAGTCTGATAAATCCAGCAATCTGAGCTGAACTTATTAAGACTTAATTTCCTCTTAATTATTTAGAGTTGCTTCAGGTACCTTCTAGAGCAAATATAAATAGATATTTACAGGTAGTAAATTGTGTTTCATTGGTGCCTTCCAACAAGTAGGAGGACTCAGAGTCTAATTAGTGAATTGTATCATAGCCTAAAACAATAATGATATTCATTATAAAGAACACTCCACATAAGCATGTAGCTTTAGATCGTTACAAAGCTGTCCTCATTAAATAACAATGTTGGCTATTACCAAAATTGCAAAGAAACGATATGCTGAAACAATATGAAAACCAATGTGGTAATTTCAAAGTATCTCTAGCTTTATTTATTTTGGTTTTTAGAATTGCACAGTGGGAGTTATCTGTAGAAGGGTTGAATTCCACATTCCCATCACAGAATGCATCAACAGACCATCAAGTGACAAATAATGGTATGACCTTGATAACTGGCAGGCTGAGGATCATCTTTCCAAAGCACAGGCATTCATAGCACACCAGTAGGATCTTCAGTTACTAGAGATACGTTTTTCAAAAGCTATTAGAAACTCTAGCATAAAAGAAGAAATCTGACCAGCTGTGATAGATTATGGGTAACGGATCAACTTTTGAAGTTGTAAATATGGTTTTGATAACAAGGGAATACAAAGTCCCGAGTGGTGCATTATACCCAGGATGAATTGTGAGTCAAATGACTGAGAAGACGAGTTCTACTTTTGTAGAGTATTTAGGTGCCTATGAAAGTGTTTTTATAGGTGTGTGGCTACCCAGTGGTACAAATGCAAACCTGACAGGCTCAACACTCCTTTAAAAATCGCGTGTTTGGTGTAAGATGGTTATCTGGGATGCTTCATGTTCAAAGGGATCTCAAAATTCATAATGAGGCAATGGATGAGGTGTATGAACTATCGGAGGTTTCCGTCTTCGTTGACTCTAAGGGAAAATTAGCTGAATGGCTAAGTCCGGCCCTGGATCCTGAGACAGGTCGGGTAGGTGAGACTGATGGAGGTCTGCTGTCACTGGCATCAGTCCGTGGTGCCGTTTTAATTTAAAAAAATGGGATCTATGCTTCTACCTATTGCAGTTAGAAATGCATATTCTTTGCTTGAAATACCAACTACTCATCACTGAACATCAAGGCGTTATGAATATTCTTTTGTTATTTTCTTTATCTACCATTCATTTAAGCTAATTAAATATGCTCACTATTCCCTCTTTGGGTCTACTTAATTTGGATAAAGTTCTATGGAAAAGTAATACATGAAGAGCATTGCTAAAAATAGAAAAACAACTTTCTGTTAACTCCTCTCACAGATTTAAATGCAGACATATTTTACACATTCATAGACATATAAATAGGTACATCTTTCATTCAAAGCCCTTTGAAGTTTATCGCCAAAAGAGAATTTGTTACATGCAGATGTTTCATTCTGATTCCTGATGCTTAATCAACCTACATTGTCTTTGGAGATACAATTGTGATTTTTCACAGAAAATTTAATTACAATGACTATTCCAGACTGGATTGAAAAATTAATGACAGAAAAAATTACATATTGGTATTTAGTATAATCTTTGATATTTCAAGAGCTGGAGAGAGCCTGCAAAGGATTTGAAAGCTGGTTGAATAAGTAAGTCCCTGGTCGAGCTGGTTCCAGCCCTGAATGACAGACTTCTGTCTTTTACCTATTATTTTTGCAAAATATTCACCTTGCTTTTGGCATTGTATTTATCTGATTGCTTCAGGCAAAATTAGATTACTGACCTCATCACTTGGAGTTTTGTTTTATTCTCAATAGAAAGCAGTTAGATCAAACTCATATAAAGGATCGGCAATGAAGTTGGCACAGGGGGAATTTTATTTTTCATTTGTTTTTTATTTTCCTTTTACTTCTTTGGTGAAACAGTTTTTACTAAGTTATGGCATATGAATGAAAATTGAAAGCTCAGTAAAACAGTGGTGAAACAAGGCAGCTATTTCCTCAGAAAGAGGAGAGGGAAAATGTGCAGCTATGTTGAAACTCATGTTTTGTAAAAGCAAAAGTACTGGTTATTTTATAAATACAGCAGGCCCTTGGTTTTGGAGTTAAGACAGTGTACATGTTGTCTGGGAAGCAAGACATACATGTACAGCGTAAAAAGATTAACAGAACTAAGTGACTTGTGGATGGAATAGTTGAAATAATTAGAATAGAACAATGGTTCTTTATTCTTTTCTCATGAGCTACTCATATACAATCATACCTAACAATATAGTTTATTTGGAAGTTTTGCCATGGTAAATCAAATCCAGATTTCCTGTTTCTGTAAGTGTCCAGATTGGATGGTTCAGAAAGAAGCATGAGGTGTGATCATCTTTACCTATGCAATCTCTTCCTCATACCTATTAGCCCAAAATTGCCTTAGATCCTGAAACACAATAAACAAAATTGTATTGCCAGATACCTGTTGACAAATAAAAGGAGGGCAGGAGAAGTACCTCAAAATCAGAAAGAAAACAAAAAACCCATTCAATTCTGTCATTTGCTTTTCTCATCCCTCTAATGATGGATGTTGACTGAGTGCTTTCAGCATTAAATGACCCATCACATGCTCTGATCAAAAGCAAATTCCTCTTCTGTATATCTCCTAAAGCAGAACTGTCGCATCTAGAGCTGAGGTTCCTCAGCTGATACATGCATCCTATGGCAGTGACAACAGAAACACAGATGAAAACCTAACTGCCAAGAGTGTAAACTGCTTCACTGCAAACCACTTTAGCAGAAACATTTAGCTAATGTGCTAATCTCACAGTTTTTATCCCCTGCCTTTCTGCCTGACGTAACAGCCATCCAACCTTCTCCTGACAACATAAGCTGTGAGTGTAGCTGGTACAAATGAGGTAGCATGGAGGCAATGTCTCTACAGGTATGGAGACCAGGCAGAAGGAATTGAAATGTCTTTGATGTCAAGAAGTCTTTGAGTATGACAGAAAGCAGTGTCAGTAACATCTCACCAGCCAGTAAACACCCTTCACATTTTTACGCTCACACAAGTAACACTGAGATTTCTTAACTGTTTGTGTTATTCAGCATCGTCTAATTAAGGCTTTTCTGAAGCGCCAGCTAAATTGTTTTTGTCGTCATGATCAATGTATTCCAACTATGGATGGGGATGAAGGGGTGGGGAAGCAGCCCTGCAATGGAAAGCCATCGTTACAGAATTTATTGAATTGCAGCTTGGTACTGGTGGGACACGGGAAGCTGGGAGCAGCAAAAACTCCTACTAAGGAAGACACTTTCAACCTCTATACCTGCCCTCTGAAGGCATTAACACACTGCTGCTTCTTTCAGCAGCAGCAGCAGCAAAGCTGCCTCTCCCATCCCTAGCCTGCTACCCTCAGCTCTGTACTTTGCTCTGTATTTTGCTTTGTATTTAGAACTGGTCCTGATTCAAGGTTATAATTAACTCAACACATTTCTACTGTTTATGTTGTTTAAATAAAGCTACCTGGAATTTTCAGGTGCCTTCATGCAGAATGCACTGAAAGGTCACAGATTTTTATCCCACATACATAGGTGATGATTAACTGCTGTAGTCTCATGGAGGCCAGTTCACAGAAAATTAAAATTGCATAAAATAATAATGGCCAACCACTGCTTTTTTGTTTTGCTTTCACAAATACTTCATTTAGCCTAATTCCACAAATGTGGAAAATGAATTTAAAATCCCAACATACAAAATCCATGGAAACGAGCTTCTAAATTGCTATATACCAAGGAGTGATGCCAAAAGGGCTTGAAAAGTCATCTAGGGGAAAAAATAAAACCAATCCACAAATAACTATTGCAGTCAATATAAAATATGTAATACAGACTAAAACCTAAAAAATTGCATTAGATTCACATTACAAAATAAAAATGAAAGTATATCATGCAACATGAACGGAGTAAGTTTAATTAGAACAGAGCATTAATTTAGGTAAGGATACTCCACAATAGCCTTGTCAATATGTTACATGAGTTATTCACAGCATTACCTATGAATTGTGTTTTGAGCATAAGCTCAAACCTATACTTTCATCCAAATTTGCTTGACATTCACACAGTATGTGAGCAAGTCCAAGTTCAGATACAGTCATTAGGACTGAGAAACAAAAATGCATCCTTGCTAATCTTTGGTATCAAGTTAAACAAGCGTCTTCCAGAACTTTTCCATCACTTAATCAATCTGTTCTCACAGCAGTATCTGTCCTTGATGGTGACAGAGAAATTGGTCAAAAGATCTTGCTCGGGGAGCCCAGGTACCACAAGAGGGATTTGCTGGCACGCTGGTCATCTCGGGATGCCTTTGGCTGTCCACACAGGAATCTCATATGGTGGTCTCATGGCCAGTTCACTAGAAAGATAGAAATCAATGAGTTAATCCCACGGCATCACCGTTTCGCATAACGGCACGACGTGCAATCTTGTTAATAAGCCGTATGAAACAACTGAAGCCAGTCAGAACTGGCAGGGATTAAGTAACGTTAATAAGCAGAATGCTAATACTGAATGCCTCTTCGGGAAACACTTCATTTGCTACGTTTCATCAGTAAGCCGCAGGTTTGCAACGGTTCCTATACTGTATTTGCCCATTTCTCAGACTTCTGCACCAGCACCATAAACCCAGCCCAGGAAGCCAACAGGCACTAAAAGGGAGGAAGAATTACTCAGCTGTGATTCTGTGCAAACAGCTGCGACGTTACTGGCCACATGGCAAACAAGGGCACATCAGCCTTCAGACTTGGAGGTTTTTGTGACTGTTCAAAATTGTACTTGGTCAAGCCTCTTGACATTTTTTTTCCTTGTACTTAAATACAAGCTTCCACTTCTAACATTGAGACTCTGACCTCAACCTTGCTTCTTGCTGCTTTATTTCATTAATTTTTTCTTCTGTGCTCTTTCATTTCCTCAAGTATTATAAACTGGGGCATTCACTGAATACATTTGAATTAGACTTCAAGTGCTTAATGATTTAAAGTCAGAAAAATTCTTTTACTAATTAGTAGTCCTTTTTTTCTGAGAAACGTCACATAAATGGGTAGGAACACTTTTGCTAAACATCAGAGGAGTTTTCCTGATTCAGGTTAAGGACAGAAGTCTAGCTTGTAACATATTTGGACTAGAAGTACACAAAAGCAACAGTAAGATTTATTGTTCAGATTATTTTATTTTCCACAAAATTGTGGATTACTAACGTACAATGACTACGTGTCACTGCAGTGGTGTAAAACTTGTCATTAACACAGAAGGCATACAAAGTGCTAAAAGCGGATAGCAGGGGTGCAGGAGCCTCAGGACAGGAGTGCTGGAGACTGGGAGTGGGAAGCTTTCGAGTGGGAAGCAAAGGACAAGACAGGTCAGAAAAGAGAAGTACTGTGACATTTGATTACAGTCGCACATAGAAGGAGAAAGGATCAGGGGTGCAAATACATTCCTGGGTGAGCCCCTTGTTTTATTCTTGTAACTGATGCTATCTCAGTGTAAATTAGTCTCTTGACAGAGAAGTTAAGCTTGGCTTTTTGTACATTTACCACACGAAAGGACCCAGTACATGATGTCCCTGCGGCGTCACAACCACGAGCAAGGTGATCTCGTTTCTGAAGTTTTAGTACCAACTGTGCCTGTGAAAGATACATAAACACCCATAAGGTGGATGGTGAATAACATGGAGCTGGTTTGAAATCATTGCTAACTTTTGCAGGCAGTCTCGTGGCACTGTGTTTGTTCTCTTCAGAGCAGACCCAAAGATGAATTGACTGCACCGTATCTTCATTAATGCCTGCCTATTTCTACCTATCTATATGTATGCATGTATATCTTTTCCCTTCCAGGAACCAGGCACAGTGAAAGCCTCACTCAACGCCCCAGAGCAAGTACTTAACATTTAGCAGTGCTAGTCCTGTCGCAGTTAATACAGCTTCTCAAATATACTACAGTACATGTTTATTTAGCAGTTTTTCTGTGTCGTCGGCAAAAGGTCACTGTGTTGCTGAGCAGATCATGGTTAAAGTGCTTTGGAATAAAAACAAACCCCAAACCAGAAGTCCCAGTATCCCAACACCGGTTTTGGCCAGCTCTTCAGACCTACAGTCCTCTCTCCATGCAGAAGGCTTTGGGGGTGCCCACTGTCAGCCTTGGGACCCTAACAACGCCAAGATTCTAGCCATCTAATGGCTAAACTGTGCCACAAGACAATGACAGTGATTTTGCTCCTCCTGTTGTCATTGGTCAGATTTCTCACTGATGGATTTCCTGTGATAGACAGGAAGAAAAGAAATGGAAGATTTTTGCTAGAAATAAGTTATAGCTTAAAAGTAAAGTGGGAAGAGGCAGAAGACACCAGAGAGGAAGAGCTGTAACTGACAAACTGTGCTAGTTAAAGTCACTAAGAGTTAGGGAAAAAAACAGTTAATTAGGTGGAAAAGGAGGAGTAAAGTTCCAGTTTTATCCACTTAATTAATTTCCACCGGTCCTCCAGGAGGCTTAGAGATTCAGTATCAAAGTTAGGGAAAGATGAAAAAAGATAGCTATCAGCAACTTCACCTAGACAGTTTTGACCAGGACACAGAAAAAAAATCCACAGCAAGCTGGATTTGGATATCTTTTGAAAATGGCAAGCTTAATTTATGTGTGTATTTCTCCACTAACAGCTCTGTGAATGACATGGCAGGGACTGACTCCGCTCCTCTTCTGCTCCTCTGGAACATCAGGAGTGGAACAATAATAATATATGGCTACTCTCAATATGAGAAAAACAGATACATGCTGTATGCATGTCTCTTTCTTAATGTCAATTATATTTAACAGTACTTGCTGAGCATTGCCTGAAACATTAACACTGATAATGTCCATCAGTACAATCAGTATCCACTTCCTATAAAACGAATAGCAACAAAAAAGGGGATGAAAAATATCAAAGTTAGGGTCACAGTGCTATAATTTTATGCCTTTTCATTATCAGCTTTGTAATTTAGCATCCATTATTTACGCAATAAATGGAACTCTTGAAAATGTGTCAATGCAGGATGTGCATCGCAAACAGTGTGGCATGTTAAAGGACAATGTAGAAATGCACAATGCCCTTAAAATCTTATCATTAATTTTCTACATTTCCTGACTTTTCATCAATTTGACAGTTACCTGAAAATTCAGTTGAACTGAGCAAGCATTCCATTCATTAATTACATTATTATGTCTAGTATCAAGGAAAACATATTTCCAGAATTCAATTTCCTGCAAAGTAGGACATTTGCCAAGTTAGAGATATGCTAATACTTGTGTTTAAAATATTTGCGAATGATTTTATGACCATTATTAACACTGCACTTCATCCACATGCAGATCACCCTCTGGAAAAAAAAAAAAAGCCATCTGTTCCTTTCAACAGTATTTTAATAGTATTTATATGTGGCTCTAAGGATCTCTAATCTCCATTCTGTAAGATTAAAATCTTAGATTTGTCAAAAAATGGATTAATTTTTGTTGCCATTTTCAGATCTCATTATATTTTTGGCACAAAGTAAAATGGTTTTGTGTGATTTTCTGTTCTTTTTACAATTTTGTCACTGATAGTGCTTTGTAAAGATAAATTTACATCAAGTATTGAGCCTTGTGATAATTCACTCTTACAGCAGGACAGCACTGATTAGAACTGCCAATTCCACAAAATCAGTTGACTCCTGCTCATAAATATCATGGGAGGTGGTATAAGTATTGCTTGTTTTGCATGGTAATTTATAGGCAATTTGGAAAAAAAAAAAAAGTTGTTTGTTATGACTGAGACCACATTTACTGATGCTTTAAATTCTTGAGATGGCTTCCATTTAAATAGAGTGCAAATATAAAAAAAATATAAAAATTGCAACAATGCACAAAAGCGTAATTTATGTCCTTTGCAGTATTGAGCTGTGTAGTGTTTAGAAGCCTCGTAACGCATAATAAGGAATTATTATCCTAATTCTGCAGATAGAAATTTGGCCGAAGATAGTTGGAGTGACTGAAGAGGGTCGATTTAGATTAGGTATCAGGAAGAAATTTTCCACTCTGAGGGTGGTGAGGCACTGGAACAGGTTGCCCAGAGAAGCTGTGGCTGCCCCATCCCTGGAGGTGTTCAAGGCCAGGCTGGACGGGGCCTTGGGCAACCTGGTCTAGTGGGAGGTGTCCCTGCCCATGGCAGGGGGGTTGGAGCTAGATGATCTTCAAGGTCCCTTCCAATCTAAAGCATTCCATGCTGTTATGATACTATGACTGGGAGCACAGCAGGTTTTTTTGACAAAACTGTAATTCCCCCCATCCTCTTACCAGCAGTTGCTGCTGCTTCAGACCCACTGAGCTAAACTGGCCACAGGAGCACTCCCGCCAGCTAGCCCGTAAGGCAGAGCAAAACAGGTTAGGAAAGACCTTCCTCCACCGCTGTGTGCATTCGGTTAATTTTGGGCACAATAACCTGAAACTGGAAGTGCTTCAGCAACAAACAATGTGCTAACGGGTATGTATTTCCAGGGCCAGTGGTTTAATTGTTTTTCCTGATTTTTTTATCCTTTTTTTATGGGTATAATGCACATTTCTGGCAAGTTTCAGTAACTTCTGGCATCAGCAGTCTCTGCAGGTGGTAATGTTTTAGCCCACCAAAAGCTGTAAACAGAAAAGGATGGCTGTCCATGCTGCAAGCTCAGCTTGGCTATGCCCAGACTGCGCGTCCACACAGCTGAAAGCATCACGGTCCCCTTCCTCTTTGTGCACGCGAGACTCCCGGGGAACCTCAGACACATCAAACCAAACGGGGACATTCACAGCGAGTGCGCTGGAACCTGGTAAACAATGTGTAGACAGTTATAGACCTACATAGCTCCAGAGCTACTGCTCCACAGAACTGCTAACACTGCACAAGAGAGCCCTGTAGGTTATATTTCCTCACTGCGTGGTTTTTCCAATAATATGGCTCAATCCTCTTTGGCAGGGAACTGAATTCTGAAAGTGTTTTCCTTGATAAAAGACATAAAAGCATAAATGACAGGTTGTTGTGACATTTATGACAAGATGAGGTGGATGCTGAGAGGTTACGCGGATCCAAGGGGAACTTGGTCAAGTTCAAATTAAAATGTGACCCTGAAAGTCCTGGGCAACAAATGATAGGACTCTGGGAGAGTATTTGCAGGAGACTTGTTATTCTCCCCTTTGTGAGTCTTCCCCTTTTAGCTGTATTTTGAGACGCAATAAGGGAGCAATGGTTGCGTCCGACCTAAAGCAGCTACCCTTATATTCTCCTGTTCCGTTTTAGTCTCACTGTTTAGTGCTTATCATTCCTCAGATCATTCCTGTCCATTACTTCTCTACCTCGCACACAAATCTGCTCAAAGAATAATTTTAAAATTCTGCTTACTCCCATTTCTCACTTCCTTGGGGAAAAAGAAAGCAGAGTGGGAGTCAAACACATTTAGCACAGATGCTGTCATAACAGAAGCTAAGCCATTTTGTCCTTGATTTGAGGTGAAGGGAAAAAAAAAAAGGAAGGGGGGAAAAAAAAAAAAAAAAGGAAAGCACTGAAAGACTTTTGCCTCTCTTGAAAGCAAAAATAAGATCTAAAAGTAAAATTACCATTCAGTTTGAACAATTGAATGTAATAATTGAGAACCCCACATAAAAGGTCTAACTTTTGAAAATGTGTAAACTCTCTCTGAGGACAACATATGGTGCTTAAAGTGCGTTATGACTGAAGAAAGCTAATATAAATAGAATTATTTGTGTAAAAACCCCTGTCAATGAAGTACTTCGAACTAAAAAAGCAATTGCTGTAGAAGAGCATTCCATGCTCATCTTCAGCATCACCTTGTTAAACCCCTGAATGTTTCAGTGTTGGTACATCTCTAATCTAAATACAGTACTACAAGGTACAGTGTAAAGCTATTAATGCAGTTTGCCAGCACAATAAGGTTACAGGCAGAAAACATTTGAAAAGTGTTACACCTGGATTTAAAGAAGTGCCGCAACCCTTTGCCTTATATGTGCCTATAAAATTCTAAATTAAAGGTATATGCTTAAAGGGTAGGTTTTGGCATATTCATCATTCTATGACACAGAAAATAGCTACCTCCCCCCTCTAATTTCACAGCTGGAATAGCTCACTTGAAAATTTTGCTATCTGTCCGTGCCAGTCTGGTTAGTCTTTAGCACACACGCACACGCACATGCACACGCACACGCACACAAAATCCCAAAATTGATGACAGGAGTTAGTGGGCCCCACTGCATCCTTATTCATCTAACTCTCATCCTTTCAGTATATATGTAATAATATTTCTATCTGAAATACTAAGTACTGATCTATAAAGTAATATGAAACTATTTACCTGAAGCTAATTAAATACTTCACTTTTTTAAAAAAAATCTTTGTGAGATTGCCGAATGAGCAGACTACAGACGTGGCTGGCAAAAAATGTAAAATCAACACATTTGTTACTTTTTTTTTCACTTAAACTTTCTTATATACTTTTCTGTTTTCTTAACATAAAAATGCACCTTCCTGATACACTTTTGCTTTGATCAGGAAGAAATACTGTTGGTAAAACTAAAAAATTCTAAGGGCAGAGTCCAGTTTAATATAGACAAGTCTTATTTATTTATGTTTACGTAGCACCTCGGGGGGGGGGGGGGGTTTTGTTTTTTTTTTTTTTTTTTTTTTAATCTAACATTGCAGCATTATCTAATGCAGCAATGTAAAAAGAGAAGAAAAACCAGTTTCATTTGGCTGCCCAGCATGCTAAGCAGTGTTCATCTGGAATTCTGGAAAAAGTTATATCCATAGACAACCATAACATTTCTTCTGCTACTCCCTATTTGTGAGTGGAAAGCATCAGATGCTGCAGAGGGACACAAAAAAAGTCACCACCAGAAATTCCCCAAGCCCCTGACAAAAACTGGGAAGGAAAATCAGAGCTCTGCATTCACCCGTTTTTCATCCCACCAGGCAATGCCATGTGCAGCGCTACAAACTGCTTTGAGAACTTCTGGACTTGATTTTTCACTACATTAATGAAAACTATGGTGCTTATAAAAAAAAAAAATCCATAATGTATAGTCTTACATTTAATACTTTGGTGTTTAATACAATATTCCATAGGCCCTTGAAAAAACAAAAAAAGTTATTGACTCAGTATAATAAAATCTCTCTTTAAAACATTGCAAAAATATTTGGGCCTCATATGTGCACACAAAATGATTCATATTTTCAAACAATAATAAGCTTTGTCTTAAGAAAGTGTACTCCTTAATGACTCTGAAAAGTCAGTTAGGCTGCATACCAGCTTGTACTTAGCTCCAGCTTGATCACCTATTTTTAAATAATAGGATTTCATGAAAACTGAGGCAAAGTTACTTTCATATTTCATTTCATATATTCACAGCATTGTGCAGTAATAACAATTGGCCCCTCTGTTTTTCTTAATGTTACTATGAAAGGACATTGGAACCATTCTTTCAAGATGTTTTTTTACTTAACGTATGAATTTTACAGCCAGTTCCTGAAATGGCATGTATATTTTTTGCCATCAACATAATATATTGTGATCAGTTTGGGATTTTATTTGCAGGAAATGCATCAGAAAGCTGGCATGAAAGTTCCCATTTGGAATTACTTATTGTGAGAGTGGTGTCCCTCCAGCCAGAATTTTAAACTCCAAGCTTCTTCCCAGACTTGTGTGGTCTGTCACTTTGCACAGATATTATGGCAAAGAAGGAAGCGTTAGTATTTGTTGGCAGTTTATATTAATGATTTTTTGAAGTCCCGAAAGCCATAACTTTGTTCTTTACCGAAAATTCACCTGAACAACCTGACCCCCTCCCTCTTGCTTGGCCTCGGAGATGCTCGTATCCAAAGAATATGTCCCAACTCCATATATGGGAGAAGAGCTGCAGCCGGAGGGACTGTGAGCATTATCCTCCCTCGTCCAGACCTCATCACTTTGTTGATACAGCATAAAAAAAAAAAATAAAAAAAAAGCATTTCCAGTTCTTCCCAGCAGGCACGGTAATTGAGTGGAAATCTACATGAACTGTAACAGCTCACGTAACTGATATATGAGTTTGGCAGATATGCTCAGGGAGCTTCTCCCTGGGTTAAGCATGGACACATAATTTGTACATGTTTTTAACAGCTTTTGTGTTCTTTTGCATTCCAAAAAAAAACAGATCTTGAGATACTTGTGACACATTACTTTTGAATATCTGGGCGTCCACAAATATCGGATGCCTTGATGGATCTGGCGTGGAAATTTCAGTTATTAACTTTGTACCAAGGTGGCTATGGGTGCCCATCTTGTATACTTTCACGTGCATTTACTGTCGGTCTGTATACCTCTCGAGCTAGATAACTAGCTACCTTTTGTAGATCTATGCATGTAATTGTGAATGGCAATTATTTCTAGTCTTGTGGGCTTCCTACAAATAAAAGATGCTTAGCAGCTTGTGGAATGAGGGCTCCACGTGCACACAAAATTTACTGGTGTAAAAAAAAATCCATGGGAAGTTCCTTCTTACATGATTTCTTCCAGTATTTGACAATCCTCATTAAAACAATGTTTGCAACAAGATGGTGGTTACTTAATTGTTATGGCTGTCTAATCTTGCATCGTCTGTATTAGTGTCGGACAAATGTCTCTGTAATCAGACTCATGACAAATTTAACGGTTAAGATTTTCTCCTAAGTGTTTTGGTCTGTCTGTGTGTTACGAACGGTTGAGGGTTTTTTCAGTCTGTGCTTTTTTTTGGCCATATGGTATATTTGACTGCTTTTTTTTCCCCATTAATCTCTCAACAATCCAGACAAATGCAGTTCTGTGCCTCTCCTAGTCTCTTGACCCTTAAACACTGCTGCCTTACAGAGCAGAATTATGGTCTGGTTCCAAGGAACCCGGCTCTTCCTGAAGCAAGACATGGAGGGCAGTCGTAGCTGTTGTACGGCTGAGCCCTTTACAAGGTGCAGGTGGTAAATATTTAACTACTCCTCTTTGTTGTCTTTCTTTCCGCCTTTAACAGCATTTCACAGAGTGAAATTGTCCTTCTAGCAGTAGGTTGTGACAAAGCTGTACCATCTTTTCTTTTCCTTTTCCTTTTTCTGTTTCCTTTTCAATTTGAAGATGCTGGCTGCAGCTTTTTAAAAGGTCATGTTACCAAATCTCTTTGCTTTAGCTCTCATAAATTCCCTTTCCCTGTAAAGGTACCAGATTTATTTTGTCTTTTTTGTACAAATAGTAATAAAGTTGACTAATAAACATAGTTGGTTTTCAGGTTTGTTTCGAAACATAGGGTTCTTAATATTCTTTATGGTATCACATGAATGGACACCAAGTTCTACTTCTCAGTCAAATTAAATAAAACCTCTTTCCTAAAAGATATAGAACTTAAACATTAAGGACAGCTCCTACGGAGAGTTTAGGAACCATGACATTTGGGTGGAATTTAGGGAAGCAGGTCTACATGCAAAACTGTAGACCAAACAGACACTTGCAAAAGTCAGGAACAGGACCTCATTTTCTTCACGTTAAATGCTGTTAAATGCTGCAGCTGAAGGGCCGGTAGCATTTAGAAAAATGGAAGACAGAAAGTCTACATAATCCATCGGAAGTAGGCAGCAAATACTGGCCCCTAAATAGCAAGTTGCGTCAGCGGCTTGTTGCAAGGTTGATAGCTCATACAAACCCTGAGCTACCTCCTCTGGAAATGCCCCCAAGGCGGGGTACCCCTCGTAATGACCAGCACGCTTCGACAGGAAGCCATCCTGTTGGTCATCCTTCATTCACATCGTCCCCTCTTGCATTGTTTCTGCTCTTTTCCCTTTTCATTCGCATGAGCAGTAAGGTCTCTAGGGTAACAACGCAGCAAATGAAGCAGCCCCCCTTGGGGAATAAACGAACCTTATTTTCTCTTGGTCTGTGTACTTCACAAACTCCCTTCGGTACACTTTTAAAATTAATTTATTTCGGTTATGATTTTCCTGATGAAAGAATGTCAGTTTAAAGTTTGTCCTTTGAGAGATTCTGGATCTTTTGTTTCAGCTGATGAAGGACTGCCGTTTGTCGTTGGCTGCTGGTTCTTTTTTGTAATGATTGCAAAAGCTCCCCAAACAGAATAACTTAGAAGAAAAAAGGAAAGATTCCACAGACAAATATTTAAGCTAAAATGACAAACCGAGGGAGTACAGTTTGTACTAAAAAAAAAAAAAATCCGAAAAGGAGGAGGAATATGAGAAGCTTTGTATTCTTTTGTATTAACTTTGATCTATCAGCTTTAAGACTTTAAATCTGATATGGGTCGCATTCAATGATGTTTAAGCAATACCAAAAGTGCTTAAAGTAATACACACACACAACTTGCTCAATGTTATAAAAATCTTTTGCCTCAAAAGATAAACAATTTTTGGCCTTTTTTTCTTCCCTGCTCTGTGTTTCAAAAGAGTTACTGTCTAGCCTCATCTTCCATCACCAGACACAATTATTACAGTACTCTTTCTACTAAAAATAAATGATACAGAAGTAATGTGATAGCCTGGTGACCGAGGCAGTGACAAATGAAATGTTTTTAAGAGTGACCATTCACTATAAATTTCGCTTCTCATATCTGTTGTATATTAGACATTGTCAGTAAGTAAATCTTGTTATATCAGAAATCTAATCATTGCCAGAGTCCTTTTGAAGCCTTAGAGAAACTTATTAGCAAAAGATTTATGGCAATTCTGAATTGCTTTCAGAAAGGTACATCACATTTGCAGCTGGGACCCAGCGTGTAGAACAGCTGTCCTGACAGTGTCCTTGTACTACAGTGCTGTCATCCTGGCAGCTCTTTAAGACCTAAAAGCATCTGGTTCACATTTAATTTTTGTACTTAGATGACTTATCTGCATTACGTTTTAGTGCAGGATGTTTCATTCCTTATTTATTGTACATAGATGTTCAAAACCCAGCAACTTTGTGTATGCCACAAACCCCTCACCCACAGTATGAGCTGTTTACATACATTTTTGGTAAATTACTTCAGGTATATTAAAAAACAAAGGCAGAATTTTCTCGGGGAATTTATGCAAAAACTGATCGAGCAGATTAAATGCTTGAAAACAACTGCATTTCATACTGGAAAACTGCCATTACTGTTCTACCAGTGCTCTGACAACTTACAGCATATATCCAAGTGGAACGCATCGCTAACTCTGACATGTGAAGTCATTCCCTTCCTCTGTCACAGGCGTAATGTGACGCTAACAACAGCCAACACTCGTCAGCCTTGTTTTGCTAAAAGCAAATGATCAGGATGAAATAGTGTAATTTCTTAATTTTATTATTGAAGATGAGAGTCTGGTACCAACTATGAAATTGGGAAAGAATGAAGAGCCTGTTGCCTCATCACCCGTTTCCTCAGAAACCTGAAGAACGTTTCCAATCCCAGTTGCAAAGGAAACTTATTTTAGATAAAGTCATTCCACAAGCAAAATGGTGATGTGATGGAATTCGAATTTTGCAAGTGCCTTTTGCATTATTTACAGATATTGGCAATGCATCTGGAAGAAACAGGGATTTGGGGAACTAGCGTCTCAGCTTGTAGAAACCAGACAAATCTGAAGTTAGCAGACTGGCTGAGGGGCAGCCGAAATACCATAAATTCTTTAGTAGCGACAACTCGCAACCACCTACGCTTAAAAACGTTCTTGAAGAATCTTAAACAAATTCTTGTGTTATTTTGCTAAAGCAGCATAGCAAAAAGATGGTTGTATAGCAGTATTCTATTGATTTACCAGTATTCCTCTGACAAGCATCCCTAAGTTCCAGACACTCTATGGATACCAGTTTCCAAACATCTCCTGACATCATCAAAGATGATGACTGTGTGACCTTTTTCTTTTTCTTGTAGTATTACAAATCATTAGCAACACAGAAAAGCCATAATTGCAAAACTGTTGCAAATCCACAGATGCGTTTGCATTTTCCAAGTTTATGAAATGAAGTGTTTATGTTTGGTCTTCATTCCAGAGAGAACCCGGTTCAACAAAGGGAATGCAGAGGAACTGTTCCCTTTTTTGTTAGGTAGTGTATGAGTTTCAATCATTAAGATGAGTCTGAACAATTTTGTTCTTTGTTTTTATTCAAATACAGAATTAAAATTAAATGTAATATATAATTCACACAGATACATTTAATTTCCTATTTAATATGTGATAAATTATGAGAAAATAAATAGAAAACCATGGGAATTTATCATATTAAGAGACACAGTTCACATCCTAGGAACTAATATTGCAGAATGTGTAAATGAAAAACAGTATCTTGGATTACGCAAAGTGGCATCCCTATTTAACAGCAGAGAATTCTGAAATTTGTGGTATAAACGAATGTCTGCCTTCAAGCTGCATTTTTGGGCAAATAACTGCCCTGTGTTGGCTTCCTAGCTATTCTGAACTAGGTTTTATTTGCTTTAAACAACAAAATATCACTCATCTCATCTTTTCTGACATCTGTCCATTACTGGTCAATCATTCCCAATTTAAGATTAGAAAATTATTGACCTACAATTTTATTTCTGCAGGCACATAAACTATCTTTCATATTCCAATCTAAGTTACAGTTGTTCTTTGAACAAAATAGTGGAAGAGAGTAACTAACTTTTTGAACTGTAGATTGCAAACCACATCAAGTTGTCCACAGAAGTGTTTTTATTCATGCACTATTCAACCATTTTAGAAAGAATTTGATTTTTTTTTCAGTTACAGAAATCTACTTTCTAAAATACTACATTAAAATTCACAGAATGCTTGAGTATAAATTTCAGGGATATATATTTCCAGGGATATATATCTCTCCAGCTATATTGCTGGGATAGATTAAACTGAATCTAGCGTTTTAAACAGGCATTTTAAAGTTCTCAGGGAAAACAATGTTTATGTTGGAAGAAAATATAACCTGAAGGTACATATCATGAATATCCTTCACTCAGCAGCACAAAGTGACTGACTAGAGCAGCAGAAGACCAAGATGAGATTTCCTGGTGTCTTCATGCAATATTGAAGCCCAGCATGACTTTTATTGTTGAGTCATGAATATACTTCTCAAAGAACAAAGCTCTTTGTCCTTCCTCTCTTGAGGATAAATTGCCCACGGGGTTTTCTGGTTATTTTATTCTGGCTGTAGGAAAATACAGAAAATTTTCCATCTTTCTCCTAACCTTGATTATTTTTTTATTTTTTTCATTTCTGAGCCATTTAAAAGTTTTGCCCGGGCTCCTTGAATTAGCCTGGTTTATAAAAAAACATTATGGATATTTGAAAAGAAACAGAAATGCAGCTGCTGGGGGCGGGGGGAGAGTGCCCAGCAACTGATGTTGTTGTTTTCCTTCTGTTAGATCTTCCTCCGAGGAATCCATGCAGAGTGACATTGATGCTCTCCCTGGAACATACCGCTCCTCCTTTCAATCCCTGCACGGATAAACTAGTGCTTAAATGGCTGCGCAATCTTCTTTAGGGAATGGAAGGCATTAAGAAGGGAAGAAAGAGACACTCTAACTAATTCTTCTGCAGAACAAAACAAAACAGAAAATTATTCACTTTTTGAAAGAGCTAACTCTGTTCTGAACCTTTGGTGCACAACTGTTTGAAGGCCAAAGTGCTGGATGTCAAAGCGGTGGAATTCCTGACAGGGGACATTACAGTGGTTGTTAATCGCCGAAGGGCTTTGTGTAGGCAGCCCTTAGAAAAGATATACACACGCAGTATCCCTGTTACTGTCACGGCATGTACTGTATAAAATTTATTGACCCTTAGTTGTTAAAAGCCCTGTGATCCAGAGCCTGTTATCTGTGTGCAGACAGGAATAAAGCAGGGAGACGTGGTTGTGCCTTTAGGCTGATGGGCTGCAGGGAAGCTGGCAGGAGCTGGAGTTGGGGAAGGACATCTCCCCCATGCCCGTACACGGCTCTGCCGGCTGAGCAGCCTGAGTGCGCTGGATGAAATCAGTGCGGGCTGGATCCTCCACAAGGAGAGAAAACATCTGACGGAGCAGCAGGCACTGAAACAGACGTACTCCATCGACGCGAACCCTGGGATTGTGCGTGCTCTAGGATTACGTTTCCCCAGCTAACGCGTAGATATTGCTTAATATTAAAACAAAGAGAGTTAGGCATGGTTACTTCAGAATAAAACAGTCCCATAGTGCTTCAATAGCCATAATGGTAAGAACTAAAGAGAGATGCATAATTCACATTATATCTGAAATACCGTTGTTAATGATTTCCCTGCCGTCCCACTGCAACTGCAGAACAGATAAGATGAAGTTTCTAAAATGTAAAACCAGTGGTATTTATACTGGCCTCAGGAAAATAATCCAGATGCATCAGTCATCTTCCTTCCCCCCCTCTATAAATACAGGTGCTTAGACAATTCAGCTTTCCCCAAAATAAACACCTACCTCGGGAAGTTAAATCTAGATTGAAATGAAATAAGTAAACCTGAAATCGGTGAGAAGTTAAAATGTTAAACTTTGGTAAACTCAAAGTCTATTTTACCCAGGTCCTGAGTTTTAAGCAATTTCCTTTTTGTTATTTTAAAAGTATATATCCTTCATCAGCTGTTGGTAACATTCTTACTGTTGTGATACACTGGTTGTTTTATGTGCCCTCTATTTGGGACTAGAATCACCCCACACTCTGGTTACCCCCCTTCAAAGACTAGAAGGTCTTCCTGACTTGGTTCCTACCATGACTTCCCCTGAGACTGACTTGCCTGCCGTCTGCTCTTCACAGGGAAAGCAGTCTTGCTGTAAACCAACTTTGTTAGAAAGTATTGCAGAGCTAATAAAATTCATAATTTCTCACAAAAATTTTAGAAAAGCTAGTTAGTGCAAAGGTTTGAACAAAAGAAGGAAAAAAACCAGGGATATTTTTTTTTTTTTTTGGCCAGGTTTTAGTGGTTTTGTAGTTCCCTGGAGCTACTTCAGCGATCTCATAAAAGCTCAGGTCTGTTCATTTGGTTTTTCTTCCTCTGGTCCACACTTTCCCCTCTACACTCCCTGGATCTTTGGCCAGCTCTGTGGACCCAGAAAGCTGGTGGCTGGTGCCATATTTTGTGAACCTCCCCAGTGAAATGCGCAACGTATCAAGGACTATGGAAAGTCCAAATTAATATAGAAAAAAATCCCATTATATTTAAAATTATTTAGTAATATAGATGCCTTCTCATATCTACTCCTTTTCTCCAATGTTATGCTCACCCTTGGGGCTGTCTCTTTGGGTCCCGAGGTCCACAGTGACCAAGACATTTGGAGAGGGAGGTACTACATCAACTCGTTAGCATCTTGAGGGCTTTGCTGGGAGGAGCATGGCATTCACGGTGGGATTTTATTTCTCGGCAGTCTTGGATCTGCCCAGGGCTATCATTTCATGTTTTCTTAAGGCAGTCTGCTAACTTGTACTTTTTTCTGCCCTGGAACCCAGCTACAGCTTGATGATCCTCACCCCTTCGCTGTTAAAGACACACAACAGCCTCCCACAGCCCCGGTTATCGGAAAAGGTCTTTTCCTTATTGTGCAGGGACCGCGCAGTCTTGCCAGACCTTTACCACGTTTGGTATGCGCAGAGATAAGCTTAAACAAGGGAGGTAATAGTCTTCTGACAGACAGACAATTGCTATCGCAGCTGGAAACAAGCTAAAATGAACTCCAGCCAAGGCGAGTCCAGGCGAGTCCCCAGGCCAGCGCTGCCGAGTTAACACACAGCACGTGGCCTTTAGTAAAATCAGAAATAATCATATTTGCTGAGCTGCAGCAGCGGCTAGCACCCAAGTTTTGATCTGCTTCCATATTGTCAGATATCTCTGCAGCATTTAAAGTTAGACAACCGGGCTTTTGGTGCTGTAAGAGCACTGGCAGATGGAGAAACAGATGTAAAAGTGGTCGAAGGCAGAAACGAATCAGGAGTTAAATGAAGGGAGAAGCATATTAAAGGGATTTTTGACACTTACAAAGCATGAGAAAAACTCAGGTGTTTATCCAGTTTAGTCCCCGAGTCCTCTGAGTACATATTTATAGCTGTTGGACTTCAAAAATAAACGCATACATCTGGGAGCTTGCTACAAACCTACTGCACGTACTTTTTTTAAGAAAAAAGAAGTTTATTTTCCTCTGAACTGGAGGACTGCAGCACTTGCCCATGACCCAGTTATATTTTCCCAAATTAGTACCCCAAAGAAACTAAAACCGTAAAACCACGTGGTGAACAGCAGATGTGAAGGCAGAGGAGGCACGTGGGGAACACAGCCGCTTATCTTCATAGAGTTAGTTTGCTGGGGATCCAGGAATTTTTGAAAATAAATAAATGGGACCAGGGTATTCGGAAGGAGATGCCCCGAATCTGCTGAAGTTACTTCGTGTTAGTCTGTCATTAAAATAATGATAGTGGATAGTACTCCTGGGCAGTTTTCCTCTGTTCTAAGAATATTCTATTTGGTGTCTTAGAACTAGTTAAATTGCCCATCTTTCTGCTACTAAATATATACACACAGCTCCTAAAGTATACCCTACAGTAGCTGCACATTCATATACTAATACTCTACCAATGTTAGGCAATTTCTTACTGCACCATTGAATTCGAGGGATGAATCTGAGACAAATAGAAATCAATTTAAAAATGCCTCTTTACTAGGAGGTTTTCACTGGCGTATTTACAGAAAAAAAAAAATCAAAATATTCCAAAAACGTGAATTAAAATCTCTTTTCCAAATAATTCTGCCTCCCAGCTTTGTTATGATAACCGACTATTTACGTATTAAGGCACAGAGGGTTTACAAGAGATGGAAGACACTGTAACCTCCAGAGGAAAGGCGTGAGGTACTGTCAGAGAAATGACAGGGAATTTATGAGGAAGTGGATCTAAGCAGGAACAGCTCTGACCAAATTTAGCATCCCTGTTGGGCCAGAGCCGATCACGTTGATTGGTGTGGTTGTCACTACAGGAAACTCTCTCCTGTAGTCCTCCCTACTCAGTGCATCACCAGTTTTCATCCCCGTTTCCAAAATGAAATTACACCATTGTCTTCATGGACACAGCCTGTATGAAAGACGATAGGAGTCACACAAGATTATGGAATGGCATAATTAAGGTCCTGGACGGTGACGTATAATTTCAGAGAAAAGAAATCTCTGGAGTGCAAGTTCAGAAAGATCCCGGAAATAAACTTCTTCGTTATTTTTGTGGGATTGTTTCCTTGAGTGCTACATGCATTTGTTTTCCTTCAAATTTTGTGAATGAATTTGTTTTTCCCCAAAATTGTTCCAGCACATGTACTAGCAAGTAAATGTTTCACACGAGCTGGTTTACCTGGAAACTAAAATTTCTTCTATTGGCAGATGAAGACCATTATTCACGGCAGACTTAACATATATAACACTACAGCTAGTATTTTCTCTATAAAGTTAACAATACAAGATAGTGGAGCTATTTTTATGTGAATGACATTTTTAGAATAGATTTTAATACTAAAAATATTTAGTGTATGTGATTTCTGTGAGGATAAACTAAACCCAAAATCTAACATGACTTAGACACCCCTGAGGAGCCCTTCAAAGAGCGTGTAACTAAAGAGATGTGACATAAGTCAATCAGAGATTGACAATACTTCTTGACAGCCCAAATTTTCATAAAAATTCTTTTGTAAGGCCTTTCCAGTTATTATTAAAAGCCTGTTTCACATACTACATTATTACAAAGTGCCATTTTAACACGAACAGAGACAGTAATTATGCTAATAATTTACATAGAAACTTCTCAATATTAATTGCCAAGAAATGCGTAAACCCGAGTAAAGAACATGTAAAAGGAATCTCAGGTCCCAGAAGATGATGAATTTCTCATAAACAAAGCTTTATTTTCTGTGCTTTGTTCAGCCAAAGACCCTGTGGAAATTTTGGGGTGAGTTGTGGAGAGGTTTTTTTTATGATTCCCATGTTGGATTTGTGATGATATCCTTTTTTTTTTTTTTTTTTTGGTACAAACTATCACGGGGAGTTTAACTGTAACAAGAACTGTGGAGTTGATCAAAACTTTTTACATCAAAGTCAGTGAAAAAGGAAAGCAGAACATGGGGAATCTATGCAAAAAAAAGAAATTACTTGCACCCTCAGAGTAATTTGAAACAGCTATGCCACTAGGACTGTCTCTCATATTTTCATTAAGTGGACTCAAACAGTTTCCTAAATAACTAATTCTTACGAAAATACATCTCCCCACTCCTGCTTGTGAAAGATACGACTTAGGAAATTTGAGAAAGCAGTGTGAGAGCAAAATGCCTCCATATAAGAAAATTTCTTGGTTTTCTCCTAACGATTACCTTGTCCCGTTAAAATTACTCCCACAGCTACTTCAAACCCTTTCTTTCTCTTCTTTCAAGAGGCCCTTTATTTCAGTCTTCTGCCACTTTTATGACCATATACCTGCAGCCCAGGTGTCACCTCCATGGTTGGGAATAGGGCCGGACTCTGCTTAAAGGATGAGAACAGTGCCTGGGATGCAACACGAGACTCTTGACAGACACTGAAAAATGGAGGAAAATGATTTTTAATATCACTTGAAATTAAAAGGAGCAGGTTTTAACTTTTACACTGAATGGGTACGTTTATTGCCGCTTTGGAGGTATTTTCTCAGATGTGCATATGTTTTGCTGTTTTAATATGTCTGGATTTTGAAGCAGTCTTATTTACTTTTCTCCACGCTATAATATTTGACTTAGCATGTGCGACGATGTTCTGAGTGTATCACAACTAAACCGGCAAAACAGAGGCTGTCTTTTATCTCCCACTTACCTATAAAGACATTTATTTCTCAGCCAGCATTAAGGTAACTGAGCCTTTCAGGATACCGTTAAATAATGAGCAACCATAACCGATAGACCTAAGCTTAGAGGGACAGAGGGTTCGGTGCTCTGTAATAGCCAGCAGATGGAAAATCCCCGAGTTATTTTTGTAAATTCCATCTTGAACTATATGGAAGCAAGTTCTGCCCTTGGTTATGTACGTCTAACTCCAAGAAATTTCACTTCTATTTGCATGTCTTAATATATCGGGACAGAAGCGGACTTCAAATGCTCTGCTAGAAAAATTATAACATTTTTCTTGCGGTGAAACTCAGACTGTTCCATTGCCTTAAATGAATTTGTCTGTTGTTTTTATGCAGAAATCTTGAGAGAAAGAAAATCTGATGGTAATTGCACTGACAAAATATGCTGGTGATTTCAGCTTTTTGAAGAGGCAGGCAATAAATTACTCACTTGGTCAAAGAAATACTCTGGAAATGGCAAAATCCTCAGTTTTGAAATGTTAAATGTGGAAGGTGAATATCACCAGGAAAATGAAAAGTCCCAGCTAATCTCTACGTTGTTGCATTTAAGGTAACCATGTAAAGTGTCTTCTATTAAGTCTAAAGAGGATCTGTTCAAGTGACATTCCACATATTTTGGCAGAGACCTCCTGAATTCAGCTTTTGAATTGCAAACAATGTTGTAACAACTGAAAGTACAGTTTCCCACAGGGGTAAGGTATAAGCAAGGTATTCTGTGAGTGCCAGAGGATGTTATTATACCTCTTTTTTTTTTAATCAATTCTAAAAGCATTAAAAAAATACTAATTGTAAGGCAGATACTGTGGCATCGGGATCACTGTGTTTACACAGGCTGGTCTGTAGTGCCGTTGCTGAAAATTAACGACAAGGACAGACCTAAGCGTACAGCTTGTTTACATCTAATACTTCGGTATATATCCACGGTGTGACTGTTCTGGTTACCGCCACTGATTTCCCAGCACGAGCCCATCTATCTTCCAGCTGAGACACCTGGGGGAAAAAAAAAAAACCAAGAAGCCACACACACAAAAAAGGAGATGAGAGATCTAGTATTCATAAAAAACCTATGTTTATGAACATAACCCTATGTTACAATAAATACCATTTTCTGATCACCCTTTTTCATCACCTGTGAAGCACAAGGCACCATAAGCCTCTGCTCAGCAACTTGAATGCTTTCCTGTTCTTTTGAATATGAAACACAAATCACACGTATTGCAGAAAAGGCTAGATGTCTCGGTGTGGTTTGCTAAACATAAACCAAACCCACGGCTATCATACTTTTATGAACGTACTTGGAAAGATGAGCACTGGAGCCTACAGTGTTTGTGTATAACACGGTAGCTTGTTATCCTGAGTAACGCTCTACCTTTATTCTTCTATATTCTGGAGGAAAACAAGAAAAAGAAAATTACTTATAATTGTGATACACAAATTACGTTCACTTCAGAAATGTTTAAAACACACTGCAGTTCTAAAATACCTGAAACAAAATTCTTAGCAAAAATATGTGTAGCTTTATAACTGTACAGAGAATCTTGCATCAGGCTATATTGTGGGGATTGTATAAGAAAGTAAGTTACGAGCAGAAATATTTCAGGAACAACTACATTCCAGTAGATTAGTATTTGGTGGCAGATTACTAAGCAAAGAACTATTTTACTAAAAGATATTTTTAAGATATATATACACACACACATATTTTTATATGTGAACATTGCTTATATTTATTTGTTCATGGAGAGGTTCCAATCACTGGAGCACTTTAATAACATGGGGGCACAACTGGCAATGGAAGCTTTTAATTAACAGAGAAAGCAGCAGTTTAACAAGCATTCCAAAATCTGGAGAGCTACGTGTTCTTAAATCTAATTTATGTACCCATTTAAGTATATGCCCTTTTATATACCCTTTGTGTGCTTAACTGCTTAAAACATTTTGAACAGGCTGTAGCAGCGTTTTGCCAAATATATTAGCTGCGAGTAGTGTTATGTATCCGGACTTCTACTATTTGATTAAATGAACTAAATGACACTAGCACAGCGGAGATTAAAATAGGGCTTGTGTGTTTTTCCAGAATGGTGCTGCTGAGTCCCAGCATGGCAGTGCTCATACTTGTATTTGTCTTCCCTTAATGATAGCAGCAAGAGATTCACTGTTAGGAGCTGCTTTTGTAGTGTGACTAAGAAAAAATAATCAGTGGCTTTTCTCTCGTATAACAATGCTTTCCTTGCAAAGAAATATCAGGGTATATTCTCTTTAAAAAAAGATTGGTACGTTTCCCTTTTCTCTGGACAGTAAATGAAGAGTACATTTACTTCGAATCAAACATACGCTGCCAGAGTTGCACGGCTTCTGGGGTGGCGCTCACAGCTGGCTTGGAGAGTTGGTGGAGTTGTGCAGATGTATCGTGGGCTTTTCCACCACAGTTTCTGTAAGGCCGAACAGGAAAACTCATTATCAGAGCCTTTGTAAGCCACAAAATCCAGCATC
Source organism: Charadrius vociferus (assembly GCF_000708025.1). Lineage (NCBI taxonomy): Eukaryota > Metazoa > Chordata > Aves > Charadriiformes > Charadriidae > Charadrius > Charadrius vociferus. The sequence continues at coordinate 1,355,756 of NW_009649940.1, forward strand.
CCTCCTCTGGGTCCCGCTGAACCTTGTCCCCATCACAGCTGGTGCATGCATTAGGACTAAACATTGATTAACTAGAAATTACAGAGGGACAGAGTCAAGCAATGGAAACCCAAATTTAGATGAAATTCAGATCAGAACGCATACAGTTACCCAGATGGGGTATTAGGTTTAGGGCTCCTTAGAAAGCTCATGTGAGTAGTCCCAGCTTAAAGTCAGGGAAAGGCTGAAGGCTTCATTTCAGAAACATAACCTGTGTGCATTGAGCCCAACAATGACGATGGAGAGATGAGAAAAGCCACAAATAAAGACACGTGATACTACATTACACAGTGAAAAATACCAAATGCCGTTCACTGGATAATAGAAACCTAAACTGGGATGAGGACGAGGGCAAGGGCTGACCTTGACTGTAGAGCAACAGCCAGATGGAGAAAGGAAAGTGAACATTGATGGAAATTTGGCATTTCTCTGTAAAGGGGTTCAAATTGTTAACACGACCACTAACTTCCACTAAGGGTTACAATACATGCAAAAGCAGAGCAAATGAAGATGCAAACCCCTCAGACATCAAGCTGGTTTTGAAGTCATTTGACTTCCTTTGTCTGCACAGCTTTCTTTAAAAATCCGTACTTTCATACAGAGCTACCGCTGTGTTTTCAGTATCTCAGGGGACACAATACAGTATCCGAGATCACTTTAAAAAGGCATCTTTGGATTGATATAAGTTGGTGTAACTGCAGCAAGTGTCTTTTCCTTCCCCTTTCACAAACCCAATGGGATCAGAGCCACAAAGCAGTGTTTTGTCACCGAGAACACACCTCGGGGAACCACCGTGTTGCCGCCTGCAAGCTCCACGTAGGTTTAAGATCCCAAAACCAGAGCCATAAATACTGTGTCTTTGCATTTAGGACTTCAGAAGTAGGTGTTCGTGTATTTCACAGGGAATTGATTTAGCTCTGAAGACGGCTTGATGTAAAGGCTGAGGCAAGCAGACAAGCCGCGGTTCACACTGGAGTGTCACTACCTGTGACTCCATTGTGATTACGGTATTGAGTATTTTTTTCCACTGTGGATTCCTTGCTGAGAAGCTTTTCTTCAAAACCTTAGGGAAGTACATCCGACTATTCTATAATGTAATTGCTAAGGTAACATGGCTTATGACATAGCTGCAATAGTCTCAGTGTCTGAAAAATAACACATCTCGCTAAAAAGATTAACCTAAGTTGAACCAAGCGTGTGAAAACTACTAGATTTTCTTCTCCCAAATAGAATGATTTCTTTCTTCCGTAGGATAGAGTTTTGTTAACTAAATGCAAGTGTATTTCCCAAACAGCACAGCTATATTGCTTTCTTGTTTAAATTTATTTTATTGTTCATTAAATATTAAAAGTATTGTCTCCTTTAACACTTCTGCAAAGCCCCTGATATTTTTGTTAGCGTTATATTATTTCACAAAAAAACAATTACATAATAGTATAATAATTTCATGACAGAATGCTGCTTTTGCATAGTAACCCAAATTTCATAGCTTAGCAAAATTGGTAGGGCGAATATTGTCAAGTGTGATCCATCCCAGTTAACCCAACATAATATGAAATTCCATTAGAGAAAAATGCAGTCTAAAGAGAGGGCACCTCAACGGTATTCAGAGCCTCTAAGACAAGTCGCATTTATGACATTCTGGTTTAGCAAAGGCTCTTTTCAACACCCGTGAACAGGCAAGAATTTTCTGTAGGATTTTTCAGTCAAAGGAATAGGTTTAAAGCTATCCAGATAGGAGAGAAAAGTTGGTCGGTTTTGTAAAGAGCTTTGTGAGTGGAAGAGAGTTTGCCTCTGTAACTGGATTTTTTTATTTTTTTTTAATTTTGTTTGAAGCTCCTGAAGGAGGAAGTGCTTATCTTGAAGGGTTCATGCACACACTCCTAGAAGTCTCTCTCACAGGTAATTATTCTTTCCAAGTGCTGTATCTTTGCAGAAATATATTAACTTCCTCTGTTCGTTCTGCACTGCGATTTGGATTGGCTTAGTCAAAAATGTCCTCTGCTGGGTTTTAACATTTGAAAAACTGTAGTCCCAAAAACAACTCTAATCTGGTAATTCATTAGAAAATATTACAAATGTAGACTTGCAAACTAGACTCAGGAACAGAAGCTCTACAAAATCTTTAATCCACCCATTTCTAAAAACTGAAGTGATCTCTGTTCATTCATTCTACATTAGTTAAGAATGAAACAAGAGTTTCGCATTGTATACCACAGAAGTTTTATAATTATTTTTTGTTACTTACAATATTTTTAGAATGTTTACTTGCATGGGAAAATTTCAAACAAAGCTAACTACAGATTTGTATGTGTGCTTGATCAAGCTTGGTGAGTTATGAGAAAGTAATTGGAAAAGACATAAGCTTTAACCAACATTATAAAATTAATTAAAAAAAAAAAGACATTTATAAATTAATTTCCTCTTGATACGCATTTTTGGAACATCCTCAGTAAACTAAGTACTAGATATTTTTTTCCAATATCTTGGCATTAGAGAAAAGAAGATGAAACATAAATAAGAATATGTTTCCTTCTGATATGCTATACTGTTCTATATCAGCTCGTCTCAGTCTGATTAGTGGAATCCGAATAGAAATCTATTTAAACTTATTTCATTATTGTGTTGGATTCTGCCTTTTAAAAATTTTATATGGATCCGAAGGTATCCCCTGACCGCTCTGTTCAGCAGCTCCATCCAGAGCAGAGTAAATACAAGCAGCGTCCAATATTCCAGCTGTACCCCGTCAGGCAGCCTCGCTAGCAGGCGGCTGTCTGCTCCGCAGGGGGCTTGGAGTTAGCCTCCTGTGAAGGAAGGCCGTTTGCGCAGAATTAAGGCTAAGCCCACATACAGAAGTAGATCTCTCCGGCAAAAAAAGTCATTGTGCAAAGAGCCGATGGTCTCACTTCAAGCTTTCTGGCAGATTTTACTTGTGGAACAGCTGCCCAGTAGGGGCTGACATATCTAAGGTGCACTTGTGGAGCACATCTTTTATTTTACTTCCATATGCCAAGAATACAGACTGTGCTCTCCGAGGCCACTCCTAGATATTTACCAAAGCACGCTTAAGTGGATGTGGCTGAGATAACACCGTAAGAGTGCACCGCTGAAGTGAACTAGAGCATTGGTAGAGACACATCCTAAACTGATACCACTGCCAGAGGTTAAAATCACCTTGGACTCAGCAAATTATTTTGGAAAGTAGGTGTATCTCTGATCCAAATACATCTTGACTTTCTGTTAATCAGCCTACATTGCTCTCTGCCAGACTATATGGAGAACTGCACGGAATCCTCACCCTTCCAAGGTAGTTTTTGCAAAGAATTTCAGGATTTTTACAGATCTATTCCTAAATTGAAGTCCTGAAAACCTCCATGACATTTATTTTCTTTCCCCACACTGGTTTCCTCAATGCCACATTGCAATCCAACAACAGAGAAAGAAAACTCTTCCCTTCTATTCTGTAGGATGTGGCTATGTGCAAAGATCTTGAAAGAAATATTAAATAGAATATTAAATCTTTCAGTACTATTTCATTGGAGCAAATATATGTTCATTATCCACATATCGGCTAATAATAAGCAGTATCTTAACAGATCCTGACAGATCTTAATTGGAACATATATATGTATCTCTAGCCATATTTCATTTGATATTCTTTTTCTTCCTTTTTCAGACAGTAATTAAGAAAAGAACCATTGAATAAAAATTTATTCAATAGAACATTAATATATTTTAAATGCAATGATCTGCACATAATATGGGTAATTCAGATGGAAAAAAGCTGATATTCATCTATCTCATATTGGATTTACTTTGTTGATGATTATGGACACAACTCTTGGATACTGGCACAGAAAATAGAGAGAACGCTGGGAAACCAGCCGTAGAGGGGTCCAGAGAGGAGGAGAGAATGAGGTGCTGAAGAATACTAGAATGGATCTTGTGCACGGGTGATGTCTTAAAACGGCACACGAGCAATTTAAACAGTCTGAGAGACATGCACGTTGCAGAGATTACCTAGATAGAGCTACCAAATGTGGTTGACAGGAAAAGGGTTGTTTGTGAAAATTGTTACTATGACTAGCGATGTCACCCTTTTATCTTAAGTCTTTATTTAGCTTCTATGGGCAAATCCATACTGATTGAGGGAATAAAAACCCTGTAGGATAACCTCAAAGTTGCCCTTAAGCATCATTAGGCACAGACACCCATTTGCGGGGAACATCTTTTTAAGATATTCATCCCAGTACCCTAAAAGCTTTGATTGTAACTGGTAATTCAGATGACAGCAGCAGTTATCTACACAGCCTCAGCATCCATTGCTTTACATCTCATTTCTGGGGATCCACTGCTTTACATCTCATTGCATATATTCCAACAGGATAATAAAAAGCTCAGTTCCCTCCTCTGTCTGGCGGATTATTTCTGAAGTGGGATAGGTACTGGGATACCAGACCTCTTTGAGCATATTATCGTAGCTACAGTGTTTGCCTTACAAACACCTTCTTGGGATTCCCACTACACCACTAGCTGCTGCACCTGCTTCAAAACAACGACAGATTCAGATAACACAGTATTAATCATATCCCTATTAAAGAAGAAGGCTAAGTTAATTTTAGAGGGTCATTGCAAACTAAATCATATTAGCGTACATGCAATGCAGGTATCTGGCTTCTGTCTGCTTCTCTCTCGGAATACATACTAGACAAATACCAGACTTCTAGTTTCAGCAACCATTCTTCCTTCAAAACATTCGCACATCAACATGCACGTGCATCTTTACACCCCCAGGTACACACAAACCGCATGCTTTTCTTCTTCTCCTGTAACACTGATATGACATCGTTATGGAACAAGAATTATCCATCATCTATAGCCCTTCGTATTCATCTGAAAGGCTAAGAAGCAGGTTAATGCCAGAAGCAGGGCTTTTTCCCTTGAAATTCACAAGCATTGGACGGTTGCCCCACGTATCCAGAAATCTTGCAGTCTGCAGACCTTGACCCAAAGAGTGTATCATATAATCTTTTTGGTAACCAGTGAAATAAAGACAGCAAAAATTATCTCATGAGGACAACCTTTAGCAACACTTTATTGCAAATGACACATACTTAAAGCAGTCATCTGTACAAAATAATAGCTGTCAGTGACTTAAAATAAGAGTTTTCTTATGTTAATAAAAGCCAGTATATCGGATGATTTTCTAATAAAGGCTCTTAGTTCGACTTAGTCAAATATAGGAGCTTTATGTACTTTGACAAACACTGAAGCACAAGTGTCTAAGCACTGGGATATGAATTTAGGACCAGACAAAGGTTATTTTTCCACTCTCAATACAAAAATATGATCTCCTGTCTGTACCAGGTGCCCATGCAAGTGGTGCAGTCTATTCATTGCGAACAACAGAGCTAACTCCTTTCTTTTTCTGGATTGCAGGTACAGACTCTTCTCTTGAAATAAGGTGCTCAGCTAACTTTATATGATGTTGGAAAGGCTTTTACTGAAGCATGTAGCTCTTGTACTACAATGTAGACAGCTGCTTGCTTGAACAGCCAGTTCAATTCAGTATGCGATTCCTGGACTGGCTCATTGATTTGATTAGCTCTTGATCAGCTCAAATTGAGATCCTTTCTTCAGTCTATAAACATAAGCGAGCTCTTTACTTTGTGATATCTGCAAAGTAAATTTATTTCAAAAAAATGGACTTCCTTCCCCGGACACTCTGTTCTACTGCTTTTGCTGACTTCTCTGCTCTCTCTGACTGTGGAGACACAGCCCAAGTAGCTGCAGTCTAAATTGGTCTTTTAAATGGTTTCTCCAAACCCTTTATTTCCATTTTGAGTCTTGGACTATTACAGCTCTGCATTAGCATATATACTTTATATTCATTATAAAATTCTTCAATATTTCCTCTTTTTTATTTTTTTATTTTATCAAATCTCTAATACTACCATTGAAGGGATGAGGAAAAGTGGGTGATTAGAAGAATGAGTTATCTGGTACCATCACCTTTAAACATATTGTCTCTCTAAAGTTTCAGAGGAACATTTGAGAGCAACAGCTGTGTGACAAGATAGCCAGATTTCTTCATTATCGCAGATAATCCCCAATCCTACCTAATCTCTCTGTCTATTCACCTGTGACATATATAAAGCTCCAATCAACATCATATCTCAGTCCCAGTCCTAGCACTTCTCCAAATACGTGATTCTCTACCTCTGCTCTGCTCTCCTGAGACCCCACCTCGAGTACTGCATCCAGCACTGGGTCCCCCAGCACAAGACAGGCATGGACTTGTTAGCGCAGGTCCACGGAGGGCCATGAAAATAGTCAGAGGGCTGGAACACCTCTCCTGTGAAGAAAGGCCGAGAGAGTTGGGGCTGTTCAGCTTGGAAACACGAAGGCTCCGGGGACACCATTTTGCAACCTTTCAATGTGTAAAAGGGGCTTATAAGAAAGACAGATAGAGACTTTTTACCAAGGTCTGTAGTGACAGGACAAGGAGCAACTGTTTTAAACTGAAAGAGGGTAGATTTAGACTGGATATAAGGAAGACATTTTTCATGATGAGCGTGGTGAGATACAGGTGGAACAGGTTGCCCGGAGAAGTTGTGGATGCTGCATCACTGCGAGTGTTCAAGGTCAGGTTGGATGGGGCTTTGAGCAACCTGGTCTAGTGGGAGGTGTTGGACTAGATGATCTTTAAATATTCCTTTCCACCCAAACCAGCCTGTGATTCTATGATACATCCACACTCTAATGACAGCTGTTATAGGAGCACATTCAACCTTCAAGTGCCACGGCAAAGTCTTTGGCAAAAGGCAGTAAAAGCAAATACTTTTTTCTCTTTTAGCTGTTGTCTGTGTGCTCTGCTAGTTTATTCTAGAGATACCCACCAATTCCTAAAAACATTAGAACAGTTCGTGAGAACTGGGACACAGGAGGACACTCATTCAATTTTAGCTGCCTTTTTTTTTTTTTTGCTACCATTTAAAAATAATTCTTATTTTTCAGTGTTTTTTATAAATGTTATTCTTTAGTGTTTTTTATAAATTGACCTGCGCTCAATAACTTGCTGTACAGTTTCCTGTCAAAAAATTGCTTATTAACATTGATCTCTCATCAATCGCTTGAGCTGAGCATCAAGCTCGTAAACAGAAGCAAAGTGTCTGTTCTGTTAATCTAGATGACTTTTAACCTGGATGTAGCTTCTGGTCATGAAATCATCTTTCAAGTAAAAGATGCTTTTTCCCAGATAAGTGACAAGTCTTTAATTAGAACATTAACTCAGTTTCTCTGCGCTTTCCTGGTGCTAGAAAGTATTTTAACAAATTGAACTTGGGCTACTAGTGACAAGAACACATTTTTTTCATCCTTCCTTTTGTTTGTTTGCTTTCAAAATCTGTTTTAATCATTTTTCATAAGTAGTCTGTGTTGCTTCATCAAAGCTAGCAACATTTTGATTACTGAAACAGGCCATTTTATTTTTCTGGCTCTCTGAGAAATCAGAGCTGACAACACATTCCCACCAGTAGTTTTCTTCTCTTTGGAAAGCAGCAGCATTTAAAAAGAAGAACTGTAAATTTAGCATTACTAAACAAACACAAACAAAATAAATAAAAGCAAATTGCAAAAAGAGGACATTTTTCAAGCTTCCTTTTGTACCATGGCTACAAAACAAAGTAAACATGATATGGAAACATCTTATCTGCAGAATACTCACACGCTCAGAACCATGAAGACTGGTAGATAGGGGAAACACTGATTGCCATAACGTTTTTCAAGTAGAAATGCTGACAGAGAACAGTAATTTCTTCCCTCCAAAACTGTATTATCATTTGTGTAACCAGGAAACTTTCTATTTTAAAGTTAATGTTTCATTAGCTTTTTTCATGAGAAAAAGTACTGAAGCATAAGCGTACAAGTAACCTTTGGGCTTTAACCAGCACATTTTTTGTGATGTGGTGCTTTCAATAATGTCTCAGACTACTCCTAGTAGAATCATGGCCAAGACTGAGAATAAAAAGCTGAGAGTGGAAAGTGAAAATTCTCTCCACCTCAGGAAACCTATGGGACAAATTCGATTTAGCTCAGACAGGAGGAAGCAGACTAAATAACTTGCCTAATATTTTCTGCATACCATCAGAAAACCACACCCAGAAAACCACTCCCATTCATCTTCAGAGACATTTATGTGCAAGGCACATAAACAAATTTAAAAAAAAAAAAAAGGGGAGACCATTCCTATAGATAAAACCAGCCACTGCACTGGAGCCTGGCTCAGAGTACACATAAGGAAATTGTGGGAGATGCAGCTCAGGTGAATCCTAACGCTGTTACGAAATACTTTAGTTCCCCAAACTAACTGCACTGTTACTGGGCGATATTGAATAGTCCCCCCAGCTCAACGGGTCAAGTTTATGTTTAAACTGCAAATAAAACCCCCCCTAAGATTAATAACAGCAGTTTTGGTGGGCTCTAAAGAGTTCGTGACTGTTGCATTACTGAGTGGAAGCAATCCTTGCTTCTAGGAGAATAACTGCAGGGCACTTGTATCTGAAGATGTATTTTCGCAGATAAGAGAAGCAATAAGTAAAAGTCCTGCACATCAAATGGCACACGGTTTGTGGAAAGTCAACTAGAAAGCAACACAAACTACTTGGATCCCCAAATACCTAAATCAACACTGAAGATGGCATTCAAGGGATCCTGTTACAAGATGATACAATTTTCATAGCGTTTACTTAAAGTGCTTTCTGCTACTGGAATGACTGTGCTTTTAGAATATGATGGTACACTCGCTACAGAGAAGGACAAACAATGCTTTGTTAAAACATTTTTGTACTGAATTTATCATTCTGAAGATCCAGGTAAATTTCAGTCTTTAAATAAATCTTTGCCTAAAAAACATATGACATTCTGTGTATTTGCCTGCCCAGATACTAAATCATCAAAACTTGTAAGCACTATCAATTATTCACACTGACTGTGGTACGAGCATGGATGCCTGCAGTTATTAATTTATGGCATAAATTCACCCAGCTGAGAAGTCCTGAAAGAACAATAAAGTCCTGTGTGTTTTGTTGGGAAATTGCAGTGGGGCCTGAACAGCTGCTTATTGTTAGCTGGATTTCCAAAACAAGACCATTTGTACCAGCTTACAGACAAATTCAGATCCACTGGTCAGCACAGTATAAGTTCTGCTAAGAACAACAATTTTCTTGCAAGTGAACAGTGATTAAATCACACCAGGTTCACACAGTTCAGCTGTCCAACTCTTTCTGCCATGCTCCCTGGCAAATTTGATCTACACAGATAGAATTCGCAAGGTACTGAACTACATACCCAACTTTAATCACCCAGATGTGCTATGGCAGATGTGCTATTTTGGCCTTCACTAATTAGGCTGCATGGACTCTGAAGATTTTTTTTCCCCCCAACAGAAATTCTATGTAGAAGAAGTATCAAAAGCATCATAGTGAATTAAGCAAAAAATCTGAGAAAATACCACTAATAAACGATAAAACAATGCCCATCAAACCACTGTAATGATGACTACAGCATATTGTTTACACCATATCATGTATACCACAGGTACTAAAATTTTAACAGTATTAAAAATTTAATAGCAATTAAAGTCTTAAGAAAAGGAGAATTTGCACAATGTTTAATTTTTGGTTACTTTTTTTAACCAAGAAGAGGGCTCTCCGTGTATGGTTTTTATCCAGAGCCTGGTGTGAAGAATGCTGTATGTGAATTGTGGGGAACATACCCCACTCTCAGCCTCTCCCCCCCTCAGTCCCTACTTCCAGTGTAACCAAATTATTTTCTTTGTTCTTTACAATAAAAATATATAAGGAAACTGATAATTGTCCTGAAGTCTGGGGACCTGGGTCATCAGCACTAAGTTAACACATACAATTTAAGCATGTAATTGTTTATTTCAGTTGAACTGAAGACCATCAATAGCTCTTTATATGTATAAGTGCTTGCAGAATTTGGTAATGCCATTTCTAACCTTTCTGTATCAGTTGCAAAGGTTCTTCCCACACCCATATGTGATTGAATAACAGGCACAAATACAGCACAAACTCCCTAAAGAAATTTCTTCTGTTGGTAGAATGTCTAGAGCGGGGCTAACAAGCAAATCTTGCCCAGATTTGACTGTGTTCCAGACATCTTCCACTTTCCTGTGACTAATCCCATGTTTTACTACTTTTCAGGACTATTACTCCAGCACAAGATGACAATACAGAGGACCTGCCTAACCAGACAGGGCTGCTCATATGTATACTAATTTATCCCAAGGGGAATATTAAGTTTACTCTGTAAGTTCCCATTAAAGAAAGCGTTGCATAGCCGTGCTAAAGACCGTAAGTATTGTATGTGTTCAATGTTACTTACTGGCTGACACGATATAAAACTGACTACCAAATAAATGAGCAATATCTTGATGCAAAGACAACACTTTTTTTTTTTTTTTTACGTAGCACTTTATATGCTTTGTTATTTGTCTTAAAAATATTTCATTATATACTCATAATTTGAGTATTTTTACTGTTAAGCAATTTTAATTCATATACTTCATTATTCCTTCATAATATCACTGTAAAAGTTACTTTGAAGTCAACATTTCTAAGTATTTCTTATAATAAGGGATTTACCTTTTTCCATGAGTATTTGACTTGTACTTAAACTCTGCATCCAGCTCAAATAATTAATTTGTTTTACTTCATCTAAAAGAACAAAATACATAATATGACATGGAATGTTGTTACTTCATATTTAAACAAAGCAGAATACATATAAATGATCATATTTAAATAAACGTATTTCATTTATTAGCTTTGAGGGTCTCTCTTTATTAGCTCATTAAACAATTAAAAATTGTATTATATAACTCATATCTTGAACTGAGCAGCTTTAGCTAAGTTGTTTTTCTATGGACTTTAGAACCATCACTTCCTTGCAAAATACTATTCATTATAAATTTGACCCACTGCAGATCAAATTGAAGGGGAATGGCCTTATTAATTTCCTAATCTAGTTTCATTGCATGGATTATAACCATACAACAAAAGATAGCGGCACAAATATGTTTGAAAGTGATAAAAGGATAAGATCATAAATGCCATTTCAGAAGATATTATCTTTGCAATCAATTTAATGCTTTGATATAGGGAAATATATTTTCTTTGGTTCAAACTTGCACAGAAAAACTGCACACTCAAATTCAAAGCAAATGCTGTTTTACATGAGCAGGCTGCATGATCCAGCCTCAAGCATCCAAGGCAAACACAAAATCACATTTTATAAATATTCCAGAAATATAGTAAGAGAAATACAATAAGTGAAACAGTCACATAATTCTTAATAGAAATTGAAATGCCACCAAGAACCTAGAAGCTAAAAAGAATGCTTATAAACACAACCATAGACCATATTATATAATAATATATAGATTATAAGTCTAAACTTGCAAAAAGTATTTTGTATATTCTCATTGAATGTTTCCAGCCTTTAGCAGTATTTCAATATGGCTACATTAGCATAGTGATGCTTTCAACTAAGTCATTTGCCTCTCTACTTAGAAGAAATAATGGTATTTTAATTATCTCCCTAATTTTAAAGACAGATTTACTGTTTGTTTTTAGCACCTGGCCAATGGAAAGTCTGTCAAGCCATTATTTTTGAGATGAACAAACAGCAATGGCACAACATAGTGCAAGTTTTAAAAAATCAGGAGAAGGGAGGACACTTTAAGGCGAGGGGAAAGAAATTATCGTATTTTAAAAGAAAACTTAAGCTAAATGTGTCTGTGCTATTCTTGTTATTAGTGTATTCAATAAAAGAATACCCTGGGAAGTAGGACAGTAGATTCCCCAACAGACATTGTTGGGGAAAAGGCTAGATACACTGTTGTCTTGAAATACTGTCAGTCAAAAAAACATTTTACCACATTAATGAATGAAAATGTTGAAAAGTCCACCAATCCTTTTTGAACAATGGTGGTTAATAAGGATGTTTCCTGTTTTCAGCTATACTTCACTCAAAGTTAAAACAGATGACAAAAATTGATATGTATAGCCAAAACCAGAATTCCCTTTTAAAATTCTTAGGTTAAGAGAAATGACTGTATTCAAGATTAGCATAATCTCTAATTATGAGGGTCTATTAATTACTTATAATTTTTAAGAAAGAGTTTTCATACTGTTAAACTCAGAGCTACGTTGTACTGCTCAAAGACTAACAGATCTCCAATTCCCCTGAGAAAACTGGGAACGGCACAGCTCCTCTCCAGGCATCCAAATAGGTGCCAGAAGTAAGCAAATGATGCATCCAATTCCTCCGCAGCACGCCTGGCATTTGATATCATGGCTCATGGAGCCCATCTCTCTAATGTCCTTGGAGCAATATGCCAGTGTAAGGGAGGGAAGCGAGAGGTATCTGTACCTTCGATCGTAACTTTTTTTCTCATGCAAGAAAGAAAGAATAACTCACGTTGTCCTTCCAGATCTTTATACCATGGAGAGACCATGCTTAAGATTACATTCATTGTTCACCATAAGGTCAGCTACTGCTGCTGCCTGGCACACAGTCATAACCGGCAAACGCTGACTTTGCAATGACTTCTGCTATAGCTTCGTAGTTGAGCCCATAGTGTGTGCTCAATAAGCTGAACATTCCCTTCTGTTTTCGCTAGATATGTCCCTAATTTTGCTATTTGTGGAGAAAATATATTTAACGTGCAGCCACACTAAGTCTAATAAACATTCTCACCTCTAAGAGCATCTTGCGAAGAACAATGGAACCTGGGTGAGACACGATAGAGCTTCAGTGGGAGAGCTCCCGTGAGGAGACCCCATGGAAATGAAAATGAACCTTAAAGTAACTTCTGGTGTGAAACTACTACGAACACATTTCATTTAAGAGGCTGACCTCTGGATATTATAAAAACGACCGCAAACCATTTTGCAGATCACCATCAAAGAGGAAAAATACAAAATTAGTCATGAAACCTTGAACTAAACTATTTTGTTGGACGCACTAAGAAACATCAAATGTAATAAATAACAAAAGGTAACAGTATTTTCAAGGATCAATTATAAGGCTCAATAAGAGAATGGTGAACTTATTTGCTGTTTTAAGAGTAATTGTGAGACTTAAATTTTAATACAATTCTACCAAAAACATTTTTAAATGGAAAAATGCCAAAACCCAGATTTTTTTCATGGAAATAAAATGCTCAAAATATTTTGATTATTCAAAATATCTCATTTTGGTAAACAAAATATTTCCTACCAGCTCCAGTTTTTATATTTGCAAACAATGGAATCGTATACACACCATATGAAGTTTAAAAAGTTGCAAAAAGGTGGGATTTCTTTTTTAAATGGAAAATTCCACTGCTCCTTTCTAAAAGTGAAAATGGAACATTCTCATTTTTTAATGAAACTCTCTTCAGATTGTCACGTTTCCACAAAACATTTCACTTTAAATGAATCAGCATTTTCTAACTAAGAAATACTCCATCAGAAAAATTCTCGCCAGCTCTACTCAAAACGACAAGCGAGAAAATCTTCTAACTATTTAACAGGGATTGCCATCAAATCAAATCACTGTAGTGCTCTACATCAAGCCGCCAGCAGTACTGCAGCTGCGCCAGGCTTCCCATCCACTGTCTGTCTTCCACTCATCATCTGTCATTTCAGCACCCTTCCTCCACCCCCTTTGTCACCGAAAAACAAGGCACTGGAAGAGTCTTAAGATGAACAGCACCAAACCAAAGCAGTCAGAAGAGGGGTTGGCAGGGAGAAGCCTCTCTGTATTTCCAAAGCAGATTCAACACTACTAAAAAGCATTGCCCAGAATGAGACTTGTCCTCCTGAGATGCTGGCTGTCCTACCAACTGAGCTGTCAAGTGTGGAGGAACTTTCCACATGGACCACTACCAAAAGCAAATATAAATCAGAATCAACGGTAAACTAGCAAACATCTGATGAAAACAGATGAGAAACACCTAGATACCAAAGGGCAGGCTGTGATGTCCCAGAAGAGAGCACAATCCTGCAGCTTCTAAGAAGAAGTAAACAGAAGTAAACAGAAGAAAGAAGTCTGTTCAATTTCAAACTCATGAAATCTCAGGGCTACATATAAATCTGTTGTACAACAACATAAATGCAGTGATTTGGTCTGACACTGACTTTTAAGCTGTGCTATTCAAAGGCAGCATTAGCCGCACAGTTCCCATTAAGAGGAGCTGAGCATTCGCACACTCACACTGAGGGCGAGGACTGCATCATGCCACGTCAGAATGCTTTCTGACCTGCACTAGTCTACAAACATCCAAAAGCTGCTTTCCAGTCTTACTCAGCAAACATGCAACAATGCATTCCTTTACAATTCCTACTTTAAAATACACCCTGCAAGGAGTATCTTCATTCAGCTGCCACAACTTTCGGAGGTATTTTTTCTTCCTCTGCCTGCAATACACATTACAGTGGCATTAAAGGCAAAGGGCCTTTAAATGAAACACAGAGTTAAGTGTTGTTAAGATCGATACTGTTGTCTCCTTCAGCCACTGCTCTGGAAAGAACTTCGAAATATCTTAAAGCTAGAAGCCCAAAGTCTGTTTTATACCCAAGTACGTTTAAACTAGAAATCACTTAAAAAACTCATTAGCAGCAGTTTCAAGCCTCTGCTAACCCCATCTCATGACACATCATCCCCTTGTTATTAAAACCTATCGTATAACAATTCAGCAGCCCAATCTCCATGTCTCCGTATCATGTATTTGTTGACTTATGGTTCTCACGTTTCTTACAAATTCAAGCACTTTGGTTCCCCTAAAGCAAAGCAGGTAAGCTTTCATCTTTCTTATGTAGTCATTAAGGCAGGAAAGGAAAATGTCTACCGAGCTTTTTTATCTCTTTCTCTCCTGTGTGTTGTAATAAACCCTTCCAAATTTTCGGAATTAATCTTTTGCCTGGGGGAGGGGGAACAAACCAAAAACCTCCCCAAACCCTAACACCTACCAGTGACCTGAGATAAGTTGCCTTTGGCAGAATCCGAATCCCTCTTCGCTGACGATCTCTGCCTGCCTAATTAAACTGCAGACAGTGAACTCTAGGCTATAACTCTGCTCCTCACAGAGCAGCAATTCATCATTTTGCCATGCAGCTCGTGTTGTCAGGACAATCTTTTGTCATATGTAACATGCCACTTTTTGTTTTGATAGGTGACTTTTAATTGAACCATAATGCCATCGCTGCCAGATTATGAGAGGACTGAAGTTATAAATCATAAATCCAGATCTATAGCACTTATGCTCTTGGAAGTGTGTGAATGTTAAAGGAGCCTGATGCTATTAGGATTTCCAAGAGAAATAAGCAGCTCTGAAATGGTATATGCCATGGTATAAAGACACGATAATTATTTATGTCGATTTATAAAAGTAGAATAAATGTAACAGGTGGTGCAATAAACCACCTGATGAGCAAGTTATGATGAATGCTATTGGACTGGTTATAACTTCTTTAAAGTATTTGAGTTTATATCCTTGGAGATCTCATAAATTGAGAAATGCTTCAGTAATTTCAAACAACTTGAGTACAATGATAGGTAATTTGCAGTTAGTAAGAGCTTTTTATGGCTATTGCAATTAGTAAGTGAGCGCAAGCAGAAGTCTTGAACAATAGCTCAACTCACAGATACAAAAAACTGTAAAAATAGGGAATATATTTAACATTGCTAGAAAAAGAAGTGACGGCAAAAAAAGCCAGATTAACCATCAAAAACCATGAAAATTTTCTATTTAACAATACAGAGACTTTCCCAGCTCTCATATTACAGCAAAGCAGTATAGTATTACACTCAAGGCCCCATCCTACCATAAGCATGGCTATCCATGGTAAAATCCCTACAGATGTATGAAAGTTGTGCAAGAGGAGAAACGTTCCTTGCCTTTATTGCACAAAAGATCCCCATTTTTTAATAAATATTGCAGCTGTTTTCACTGTTAATAAGCAATTTTACACTTGAGCATATTACATATTATAAAATAATGGACAGGCCTGTCAAGTTCATAAGCTTCGCAGTTACTTTTAAAGAAAGTAAAGCTATGTTGGTATTAAGTTGCTTTTACCAATAAGGGCTTTGTCCATTTTTCTCTTCTATCTATTCCAAGGCAAATTTTGCAAACACCAGCTCAGACAAAATCATTGCAAGGTATATACCAATGAATCTTCAAAAACTAGGCTCCTGATTGAACTATCCAAAAGTAGTTCTTCCTGATATTCATGGACAGGGAGGGGGAGACTCTTCCTTGCCAGCCTTCATTTTTGTCAAACACAGGGATTTAAATCCTTCTTTAATTCTCTAAGTAGCCCCGCAGATCTCAAAGGCACAGGGGCACTTTACTCCCCTTCCCAGCCAGGCCTTGGTTTTATATCACATTTTCCTTTTCCCTGCTGAAGTTCCCTACTATTTACATGGGGGCATAGGCTTAATTTGCTATGCTGTAATTCAAATTACAGTGACTTCTACCATGGTTCTAAAGACAGTGATTTACCTCCTGAACAACAAGTCAGAATGAACCCTTCATGTACAAGCCCCATTTTAATCACTAATTCCTCTGTGATTTTTTTTCTTTTGGACACCAGGTAGATCAGTTGTGAGAGCTCAGTCATTTCCTCTCTTTTGCCCGATTTGCAGTATTACGGGATTTTTCACTTGAAAATTTTTATTTGTATTGTGTAATTATTTTCATTCTAAAGAAGTACTTAACGGATGCATTATGAAGCCACACCATCTTTCTGCATCTTAGGTTTGACGTTTCCAGCCTATCCCTCTCCAGACTGCACAACTGTTTTTTCAAACAGCCACAGAAGTTAAAATTCAGTTATTCCAGTTAAATATTATGGAAATAATTTGGAATTAGCAATCACTGCAGAAAACAGTAGTTTCATTAAATTGTTTTAAATTTTAATTGTAAGACATATGATTCTATGACATACATAAAAGCAAAAAAGCTCTGACTTTAAAGATCATTTCTACCTTGAACTATTTCAGTGGAAAATTGGTTAAAAAAAATAACCTGAAACTAGTCTCAGCTAAAGTAGCTATCATCTAATTGCTTGCCTTTTGTATGCTTTCTTATTTAAAGAAGGTAGTATCTCAAAATTATTCTGCCTTTCAGTTTTGCAGGCTTCAGGTCACAAAGTCACCCTGCAAACAGCTTATGTTATAATTGATAACTGATGGAGTATTGCTATGTTTTTAATCTTCCTGAAACTCCAGTTTTGAAATTAGAGACATTTATCACTCCATTTAACCAGCTATGAAGATATGAAAAAATGTTTAGTCAGTATTTCCAGAATTCAATCACACAATCACAACATGTTCTTTCCAACCATTAACAGACAGCTTACTACCTTTGTCACTTAATGCAGCTGAAATGCAATTGACAGAATGACAAATCTTTTTATGAGAAGTCTGAGTCACATCAAATTAGTCACACAGAGATGTTAGTAACATATAACCTGCAAAGATGTAATGTCTCTCTGATTTTATACTTTCCGTGTTGTTATCCAGTCACCGCTGCACAGATACAGATAGAATGTCTTTTTCATTTTAAACTACTCCTGCTGCCACTTGTACAGGGTTTTGTAATTAGTTTTAAGCTAGGGCAAAGAATTTACATAATAGCTGAAGTTGAAGATGTGAAAATGTATCTAGCAAAAACTAATTTACACAAATATTACACTATTTATTATACACCAACTTTGTTACAGACAGAATGTTCTTTAGCTTCAATTTACAAAATCAAACCTCAAAGGCAGGATCCTTGCAATATATGTTCCAGCTGGACTATTATATCTAGATTATATGAGAATCTTATTCAAACCTGGTCTCTCAGAGCTATTTGGTGTTCTCTGTTGGACTGATAATTTGACTTACAGTACGAGTGGCTTTGCTCCAGAACAATTCCATAAACCAACAAAGCAAAGCATAAAACCCACACTATGATCCATTTGCCCCACCAGCAGTTCTGAGATACGCACTTAAAACACAGCGTCAGTCTCAATGGTATTGTAGCTTACTGGGGAATACGTCTTTCTGGCTCCACGGCGTGGCTAGGCTCACATTTTGACATAGAGATACGTGCCTCAGGACTAAAAAGAAACGAAGGGGGTTTTTTAGGTCGGTTTCAGAATAAAGGGAAGGAGTCTGCCTGAAGTTTCCCATTACTGAACATGAAAAACCTCAGTTTTAAATACACAGGCAGCCACCATTAAACAGAAGAAAATGGTAGAAAATGCTTAGAATCGAAAATGCAAAATTAGATTATTGTTTATTGTGATCGTTATGATCTCAGCTGTGACTTAAGTATCTTTAATTAACTCACAGTCATGCCAGTCACGCTTAGAGCACTGCTTTGAATATGCAGCACTACCAAAAACTATACACTTCAAAAAGAGCGACTATCACATAAGTACTTAACCCAGGAAGCGTGTGAGCAGGTAGTGCTGTAGGTGCACGGGCCCCCGCTGACTAGAGCGTGCACCCTGGAAGCTGTTCTCAAGATGAAGTTCGCAGTTATCCAGGCTGGGCTGGACCATGCCCTCCAGAGAGCCACGTCTGGGCTTTGCTCCCCACAGAGCACCCTGATGGACACAGCTTGTCCATGGACAGACAGCAGAACACAGGCGCTGCAGCTTTCAGGCAGCAAATGGAGTTGAACCTCTCTGTCCTGTATTTGGAAGAATTATGGAAATGGTTATTGCAGAACACTTGAAAGTGTTTGCGCAACATGCAATCCACCACAGTTGTTCTTTCTTTCTTTCAAATCCAAGTTTTGCCTTGGCTAAAGTGTTTGACGCCCTATAAGCTCATTTTTAAGAACTCCAGCTTGAAGTCCCAGATACTGTTGGTGAAATGTCTTAAGGACAGAGAGCGCTTTGGATCCTCAGCCAACCACGCTAGAGGTCTGGGATCTGCCCTTCATAAAATCTCCTAGACCTCTGTGACCTCGGTGATTTCAGGGCGGTTGTTTGGCAAACTCAAACTACTTTTGTGGGACATTAACCTTGATTTCTGCAGTAGTCTGTCTCTCTCCCTCAGCTATTTGCTCCCGTATCTTAATCATGCACTTTGGAGCACAGCACCAGAAAATGTCAGACTTGAGTGACTGAATTAGGGAATTGAATTCTCCTACATGTCCCTTTCTTACGTGAAGTGCAGCATTCCTCAATATGTCACTGTGCACTTGCTGTCTGGAGAACCAGTGCATCACATGGAAAAAATGAACTTATCTTGCAGGCTCTTCCAGACTGTGGGCCCTCACTTCTATGTACCTATTAATTCTCATGGAAACTGAAGAAATTACACATCTTTGAGATCTCTAACTCTCTGTTGAATTTGGCTGAAGATGACAGAGCAATTAAAAAAAAAATATAAAAGAGGGTATCATTGGTTGACAGACTAACTGGCAGAGAAGTTGCTTTAAACTTTTATTTTGGAAGTATGGCTCTGGTACCAAATTCTATGCAATAAGGAATACAAAGCTTGATTCTGAAATATTAAAAACATTCTCTTACTGCTTTTTTACAGTAACTAACCTCAACATTGACCCCAAGTTAATACATTGTCCCTTGAAGTATAAGGATACAGAAGATTTGGTTATTCTTTCACAACCTGCCATTGACCTGTCCTTACTTCAATAAGACATCTGAACTTTCCCTTACTCCACCTATTAAGTATTTGATTAAAAAACCCTTTACTTAAGGCATTGATTTATTTTCCATTGAGGTATTCTGGGCCCTCCAAGTACTGTGTTAAGTCTTGATGTCTATTCTTGGACTCTTAAACAATGTGTCTAAGATCTCAAGACAATCATAACTCGAATTTGAGGCTTTACCAAATCCACCCAACTTGAAGGCAGAATGTGTTGCTGCCAATTCTAATTATTTTTCTGCTCCTATAATTCAAACTACAAATTGCTACATGTCAGTATAAACAAATACTGGTATTTGTTCATGAAATATGGGTGCCTCAAAAGTTAATTTGTATTTGTACACAAATTTGATTTCTATTTGTATGTGGATTTTAGGATAATGTTCTTGGTACTCTGCTTTTAAATTATTTATTAACTGTTTAGACAAGTAGTCTCATCTTTTCTTTATTCCCAGAGAGGCGAGTCCAGGGATGAACAAAACGCATTTGCCAATAACTAGTATTTATTTTGGCCTAAATGAAAGTGAATGTTGCCATTTATCCTTCTATATGGCATTATGAATTTACATAATGATGTATGATAACAGTTACAAAAAGGACACTCTGTCATCTTAAAGAAATGAAGCCAATTGCAGAGACAGCTGTAAATGACTTCAGCAGAGTTGAAGACAGCCTCTACTGCTTTAGTCTTCAATGTACCTCAATTTAACAAATTCCCAACACTGAGGTAAAGTAACATTGAAAAACATATTAGATTTTTTTTATTCATAATATTATATATTTAAATATAACTCCAATACCTTTTTATCTATCCAGGATACAGAAATGTATACTCAGACCATAAAGGAATGATTGTTCTTTCTTATTTTTTTCACTTCGTTATTCATGGAAGCAGTATAGTCCAAATATTTTGAATTGAATTTCTTTATCTCTGTGCAATGTTTATTTAATCTCACAGTTTCCTCCCCTGTATCAGTGAAGATACTCTGGACTTGCATAGATGACAGAGATCTGAATAAGGGCCACTGCTTCCCCGATCACCCCTTTCTAATTACTAATGCTGCTTTTGTCCACTCTTAGCCAACTCTCATGCCATGTAACTGTTTTTCAACTGAAGTTCATCCATTTCTTGGCTGCAAAGCACACTCTTCCAGTCCTTTTGCTATGTCAACCCTTCAGTGAGTTCTTGCTTTATTTTCTCTTTTCTCTTTTCTATGCGCAACACCAAGTAAGTAATTTTCGCTTATGTTTTGCATGCGGTTTTGTTACATCTCATTTCTTCTTCCCGCAATCCCCAACATTCCTAAGTTGAACAAATTTCTTCGGCAACCTTGGCTAATACCACCCCCCTATGCTGGAAAACCCTTCCTTGGCTGGCACCGAATCCCTCTTTCCTGCACACACTTATGACTGGCCTTTTAACACCGCTGTCTGTCTCGTATCTTTTCCTGTGCATTTATTCACATTTTATTCAGTTTTTATTTTTTAAATACAGCTAAAATCATAACAGGGTATTTTCAACATGCCAGCCTCTCATTAGACATCACATGGGATAATCATTCTCCCTGAACAGCAAGTTATTTACCATTATTTGCTGTCATATGTCTAAAAGCTTGTTAGTGCCTGAGGGTAGAGACCTGTCTTATATTTCAGTCACACATTATTTACACAAGTTATTATTGTAAATTATTTATGTAGTCTTCCCATTTCTTATGTTCATCTTCCCATCCATCCAACGCTCTCTAACTACGTTCATTTCCATTGACAGTCCATTTGACTCTGACAACCTCTCCTTAAACTCTTGCTGTGACTTTGAGTATTTTTCCTTATCCCATCTTATTGTCACAACAATAATAACCCTTTTCGCTGCAAGGTTTAGGAGAATGAAAGCACAATAAGAAGAAAATAAGACTAATAATTTGAGAAAGTATGCTACGTTGATCCCCAAGAGCTGCTTTGTCACTTAGTAACTGGTAACAGGACTTAAGATGACAGGACAAATCACTGGGAGCATTATAATATCAATGATAATGAAAGGTTTGTATAATCCCTCAGAAGAAAAAAAACAAACTATCAAAACAAGATATTTTTTCTTTTCACTGATTTTTGTTCTTTTTTCTTTTTTTTTTTTTTTTTGGCATGGCACTATTCATGTCATGCTTGCAAAGTGCTTACTGGGAAACAAACCCCAAATTTTAATTCAGAAACAGAATTTTACTCAAGAAAGAGAAGGGGGGAGCTGCAGAAGAAGGAAATCCATTTCAAAATAAAGCCTAATCTATCTTTTTGTGTGTTTAAATAAACATTACGCAAAGAGAGAGAATATTCTATAGAGAAAAAAAATAGCAAAAAACAAAGTCAGAAAATAATACTGTGTTTTGAGTTTTTATCGTATTACTTTACAACAAGCCAGAGAAGACTCATATTCATGCAATTTTGTTAATGTTTACCTCCCATTTCTGCAATGTAATGCACATCATAAAGCACCAGAACATTTTTAAATAACAATGAAATTCAGTGTGTATTGTATGTCGTACCACAGGACACAAATATGATATGACATACTACATTAACCTGCCAAAATACCATAATATCTATTACTACGTGTTTTCGACTTTTGATTTAAAAACCACAAAGAGTTACAATTCAAATCCTAACTGGATAAAAAATTACTTTTATATCAGTGCTATCTCCGGGGATACGCTTAGAATTGAAACGCTTGTTTTTTGAACACTTTGACATTATTTCTCATTGAAATGAGCATGAGAAATTGTTCATCAAAAGCAGAGTGGAAAAAAAAAAAAAGAAAGGATTAGCATTTTAAACCTATCCCAGGAGCTTGACTTAAAATTGAGGTAATTTCATAGCCAGCTAGAATTTAACTCCTTGTAGATTCTAAATGGTAGCTCTCATACTGCTCACACAAAAGGAAGAAAAAACACTAAATATATTTATTTTCTAATGACCGGAACTTTAAAGAAAAAGGCTGCTACTTTCATAAAACAATACAATTTTTTTCTTCTGATTTTTTTTATTTATTTATGCAAGAAAGTGATTCTGACAAGGCTTTACAATTACATTGCCCTGCTACTACAGTTTCTCTGCTCTTGCTGTCCTTCCAGATTCTTTGCTGTTGTCTCCTAGCTTTCTTCTTTCCATGCTTTCCTATTCCCTTATTTTCTCTCCCTTATCTCTTTTCCATATTTTTATAATTGCAAGTAAAAGTCCTATAAAACTTAAGAAGCCTTCAGCTAGATCACTATTAATATAATTACAGTATGGAGAGCATAGTGATGTTTGAATGTAAATTAGAGTGAGTTTTTACAGTTCATTAGAAAGACTCAGGAATTGAATTTAGTTTAATCAAAGCTTGAGTGCTCCCAGTATACACAGCACATACCTAGTGAAAAAAAAGCATTAATATAGACTCAGAGAGTAAAGATGTATATCATGCTTTACACCCATTTACAGGTGCCCATACAGGGTGCATCACAGGACCTAGTACCTAATGGCCTAATGGAGTTGAACAAAAAATAATTGTATGCAATTCATTAATTTGCAAATGAATATACATTACTTCACTTTTCCACCTTCTTTCTGCAAGCATTCCTCCCGTAGACAAACAGGGGGAGATGCTTGTCCCCGGTCCTGCTGGCTTTTGCCAGACTCCCGCCACAGATGGTGGCAAGCCCTCAGTACCTGCTCCCACATCATCTCCCACTTTATCTGACCTAAGGTCCCTTCAAATATATCGGGCAGTTTAGCTGGCAGAAGAAATGGTGCTTCTCACTGCTGATTCTCTCCTGGTTTATTCCCCCATGGTGAGCACTGGCACTATTTCTGGGCTTCGATGCACCCTGGAGGTAGGGAGAACAGCTCTCAGAACCAGAGCTCTACGGAGACCCAGCTCCTGGCACTCCCATGTATTGGCAGTACATAGGAAATACATTTCTCACCTGCTCACTGGAAAAGCATATCTCCTCAAGATAATCAGCCAAAACACTGAGTGTCATTCCTCTTAGAAAACGTCTCTGTGGAAATTTCCTAGGATCTCCCCGTGGCTGCTGGCTTTTCACTTAGATTTACTTTGTGATACCTAAAAATGTTCAGGGTATTAATCCAACCGATACGACTTTGTTTAGTGTCAAAATTTAAATGCAATTGTCATGTCACATTAAACTACTTGCCCTAGAGAAGTTAGCTTTCTCACAGTTATTCTTCTCATCTTCAGATGTTTTAAAAAAAAAAAAAAAAAAGGCCAGTTGCAGCCAGAAAAGGTCCCGCAGAACATGTAGCAGCTCAGCATGTGAGGGCTTATGGGACACATCTGCAGCTTGCTTCTGGATGGGGAATGGGCAGCTGCTGCAAAGATCACTCTTTAAGGAGACTACGCTAGAGCATAAATAATTCAGGGTATGCATGTGAGTGCACATACGTACCTTGTAAAAATATACTGAAGAATTTGCAGTTTAACGTGGAAAGGTACAAGCCAGAGGAGAGATGGTTAATGGGCACAGGGTCTTGGGGAGCGCAGGGGATATTGCCCTACGTGCCATGCCGTAGCACGGCTCGGAGCCACAAAGGGGCTGTAGCTGCAAGCAAGAATAGGGCAGCAGTGCCCGAATGCCTCCCTGCTGTGACTGGAGCAGGGTCCAGAGCTACCACAGCTTCCCGGGCGCTCGGCCACATCAGGCAGCGGCACCCCGGCTTTAATCAGTTTATTGTCTGCACAAAGCAGGCTGGGTTTCACTGCTTAAAAAGCCCTGGCGTGGATTCGTGTGTTAAGTTTTTACTGTCCTAAAAATAGGAGTTCATAATTGAAAAGCTGGCAGATCCTTTAATTATAGGGGAGCAAACAATGCCACTAGAGAAATGTAAATACAGCCTAATTGTTACTTCTTTATTTCATTGTTAAAGAGCCAGCTGACATAATGGCAGACATGGGATAATGCCTGTGTCTTAAGCAGCAAGATCTGCAATCAAGTTTTTAAAATGTTCCTCGTTTGTCTCTCTCACGGGAATTTACATGCAAAGTCTTGCCAAATGAATCAAGAAAAAAATAGGGTAAGTGTGAATGCCGGAAAAAGAAACCGCAAAGAATACATTGAAAGTACCATACGGGGCACAGTTTAATTGAATTGTGATTTGTTGGTCTTGTAAGCACTCTCCAGAAAGGAATGTCATGCTAATCAAAAGCTGTCCAACTTCACCTTATTTTTAGCAGGCAAACTTTAAATGAGACAGTTCAGGATTTTGATTTCTGAGGGATATTGGATCACATTCACCCACAGGGCATTTAAATATAAAAACCTATTTATATGCAAATTCTTTAGTATTTCATGTAAAGTGGATTTTTATCAATTGACCATTCTATTCTATAAGTTATCATGTTGATAAAACATCTTTAGTAATGGTAAAATGAAGGAGCAAATATAATCAACGCCGCTTGGTTAGGTAGATCCTAGACTTTCTTGGGCATTCCTGTGAGTTCTTGAAATGTAGAGCTATAAAGTTAACAAACTGCCTTTCATAGAAGGACCCAGGAATAGAAGTCCACAGAAAAGGCTCTTTTGATCACTCTCACCTTAATTGGAGAGATAACTAATACTGGGGAAAGTTCAGAATACGTTACTGGTAAGTCAAAGGAAACGAGAGTGTGCTTTTGCTACAGAATCAAATCCTTCTTTTTTTTTTTTTCTTTAGAAAACTCAGGCCAAATCCCTAATGTCCAAATTTTAGCTTGTCCAGCTTTTGTCACACGATATCCTTTAGACATCTGTAGAAGAAAATGCTTCATTATCAGAGCACCTCTGGCTGTAGAGAGGGAACATTTCCTATAACAAGGTATTAATTTTGATAGTAGTTTATATGCAACTGTGTAATCTGGGGTGCAGGGTAGGTGTGCCTTGCTAATTCTACATATTGTGCAACACTAAGAGTTTTGGGAGGTGGAGGGGGAACTCTGCTGCAGGAAGAAGCAATCTCATCAGGAAGGTCAGCACTTCTCACCTTTCTTTCATTCGCCCACTGTGAAATGCCCTGGCAAAACTAAATATATATTTGCAGTGCCTCTTTGAGAGTTTTAGCAGGAGACTGAGTATCAGCACAGAGTACTGCCATCCACGCTGATATTAACACTTCCAAACACAAAACTCCTCACCTCCAAAAACAAATGCCACCATCTCAACTCTCGTTGCAGCGCTCCGGTGTTAAGCATTATTACACCGAATAGCTGGAAGCCACCCTCAATCTTCTCTAAACCTTCTCAAAACCACACTAATTCTTATGAAACACTTTGACTATGCGTTTTTGGGGTTTTTTTTTAACCTTCTCTCAAGTTTGGAAGGCAACAGGAAGAGTTATCCCAGCACTGCCTTCTGGAGTTTTGCAATAATCTAGCCGGCTGAGATGTTAATAGTATAATATGATTAGCCAAAGGACACAGAGCAGCCTTGGTGATTAAGCGAGACAGTTCGGTGATCACAGATCTCACCCTCATCCCTGGGAGGTTATAGTCATGATAGCTGATTGCTTTGAACATGCTTGCAGTGGTTATTTGTTTATTTAAACAAGTTAAATGTAATAGAGCAGTTCTCTCTCTTCCTGGAAGCAAGTTAGTGTTTCTTTGGATTGTTTATTCCTCCAAGGCTGAACTCGGGGACAGCTTTTTAGAAATAATAAAGTATTACAGATTGTGCTGGGTTTGGAACGATACACAGAAGTGACCATTTCATACACCATCTATCTTGTAAAGAGTTTAGTATACATTATTATAGAAAATAGCATCATTTATCTGACCACTAGTAGCCTTTTTGGTAATAATATTGCATAGAGAATCAGGTATGAATTCAAGAATATTTGTCTGGCATAAATGCTCACAGATTTCTTCTAAATTTACATAGTCCTTTTAAGAGGTTTGAGAGAACAGGCAGGCAACTTCACAGATAGAAGCTCATTAGAGAAAAGAGATATTAACATTATTAGTATATATTCCAGAATTCAATTGACCAAATGAATGAAAAGGTCTTCTTAGCTAATTCTTAATAGTGAGTGATTAATGTGATGTTTGAATATACAGTATTTCTAGTATTTAAATTTTGCCTTAGCAGGTTCACAACTGATTGCAACACTCAATGCCTCTTATTGCCTCCAAACTTCTTATAATTTGCTTCCCACTTTCATCTATTAAGTTGTTCTCTAATATATAAAATAAATAAATAGATAAATTTCAACAGGCAGGCATTATCGCTGATTGGACTGGCAGGGACTGCACTTTTTACATTTCAGTGAAGATTATTATTCTTTGATATCTTTTCCCTGTCTTTCAGTTGCACATATCAATAACAGCCATATTCTGTTGTATTATTATAGCTAAGTCAAACAATGGAATTTGTAGAAACATATTCAAAGCAGTTCATTAAAACGATGAACTCATGTCACTATTTATAATTTCTGTATATCTGTATTGTATTCATGTATTCATTCATTTCTTCTAATGACACCGATTCTTTGGAAACAGATTTGCAAAATGATTTCTTTCATGAATACTGTCTTTTTGTTTCTTCTGATTTTCTACAAACGGTACACAGCTTTTATGAATTAGTTCACAATTCACAATCATTCCACTACTCCGAATAGAGAAATTTCATCCTATCAATTTCTCCTGATCTTTTTGGTTATTTTTCTGCAATCCTAATTCTTCACTTAATCACTAACAGAGCAGTGTATTGTGTCCCCTGATAAGTTAACATTTATAGCTTTTAGTATAAATGCGTATTCTAATGTGAACTGTCTTACTGATATTAGTTTGAACACAGAATTTCTTTCCAGCACTTCAGGGAACAGAAAGGTACCTCTTTAACAAACAAAATGCAACCCTAATTAACCTTATGAAGTAAACTTACCCTCAAATATTACAATCAATAAGCAATACAGGAAGGGCTGAGGCCAAATTCAACCAATCTCAAAGTAATTATTGTGATATTTCTTCATCAGATTGAAGATCTGCTAAAATTCTTAAAAGATCTGCTCACTGTATTCATGGGAAGTTCAACTGAATTTCACTCAGTTTCTGACTTAAATTTATATTCTTGCAGCTACTACATCGCACTATATACAGAAAACCGCAAGCTTGTAAATAACTTGTCATGTATAAGGAGTGGATTTTCAAAATTCTAATAGTCACTGTATTTGCTCTAAGGTGTCATCAACTAACATCTATTAAAATCTTCATGGAAATAGAATTGGTGAAATAAGGACTCACTTTCCCAATGTGTGAAACAGCAAAACACTTTGAAATGAAACAGAGATTATTTTCAAAGGCTTTGTTATACCAGAAATAGAAAACCATTTACAGTCAAGCCAAAACAGGCCCATACGCAAGTTCTTACAATGTATAGTTTCCTATCAAACAGTAGCACAGCTGCAAAAAAGGAGATGAAAACCAAAAGATCTAGTGCCGTCACCCATGTTTTAAAATTCCTTCTTTCTCGGCATTAACTAACAGAGGTTGTCATTTGGAGTTAGTTTCACCAAGGTGTACCGAGATGTGACCCACCATTTACAGTTTTTAAAATATTTCTAACTCAATTTCTAGCTTTTCACTTTAGATCCATTTTTTTAAAAAGTTTTTTCAAAAAGCAGAACAAGGAAGATTCTGACATCAATGATACCAGTTTGCCTCTGGATTATTTATGCAAGCAAACTGTTACTCTGGACCTTTCTGGAAGGAACTGGAGCCAAAAGTGTCTCAGTCTTCACTTCAAGCGGACACTTATATTTTAGAATTATCATTAGTGAATTGCCATATGCATCCTTTTAATAATCAGCCTTATTAAGGATAAAAGCTTATCTCCTATTCTCAGATGTAATTACAACATACCCCTGATCTCTACTAAGTCTATAAACAGAATACTTGTTTTAATTTTTGACCTGTGGGATCAAAACCAAAATCAGAGATTAAATGAAGTCAAAAACTTATCAGTAGCCCACTATAATACAAACTAAAATACAGAGAGCATCCACAATTATTTTGTATTCAGACTTCCCTTTGTATTGTGTTCAAACACTAATCCTTCCATTTACTTTAAAAGATTAATGCAACAAAAGGGTGACTAATTGTAAAAGGGGCACAATAAGGTTCAGGTTAGTGCTCTTTTGTATTAGAGAAAAATAATATGTTTGAGATGGAGAAATTAAATTTTCTGGAAGAGGTCAGCATGGGAATCACATGAATCCTTCTCATTCATGCAGAGTCATGCATTAACCACTTGAGATTTGGAAGGAAAAGACTTAAAGCTTTTTTTCCTCCTGTACAGATAATTTCCTTTAATAACTAAGACGCTATTTTGTCTTCAGAATATCAACTTTCCAAATTAGTTGAGTTCTGAAGGTCCTCCAGAGCACAACATCTACGATTAAACACTTTCTAAAGTTCATTCTACTAGTAAAAGTGGAAATTCCACTATTTTAGCAAGAGCAGGCATGTCAAATTTGTCACAACGTGACAGGACTGAGGATAGAATAGAGGTAAGGCATCTATGTTTATAAGTTATATTCACAGTGCACAGAAGTTATTATAAACCTCATTATTATTTGGTACAGTAATCAAATGAAAATATAGTTATTGTGACTCTTGTTAAGTCTAAATTGTGAAGAATTACCCTCAAAAGTTTTAGAAGATAGCAACCTAGAGGTAGCAGAATCACACAAGCAGGTTCTTTTCCCTTGGTTTACTCATGAGAAAAGCCCCTATTTATGACTTACCCTCCCCAGGAGCAGTGGGGGTTGCTGCAACAAAAGCCACATGCAGCATTCCAGCCTCTCCATCCAAGTTGCAGCAAAAGCGTCAGCAGCCTCAGAAGCTCCTCCACTGGAACGCAGACTCCAGCCAAACCTGGGAAGAAACATCACAGAGGACCTTAATATGATTCCTGGGGTCAGGGGCTAATGCCATGGAGAGGATTACCTATTTTTTACAGTTCTTTTACGGTGCAAAATCATATCCAGAAGGTAGATCAAAAGCTTAATGCCTGGCTGTTCAAATAGCTAAGTGATTAATTTGTTGCTAATTTATGTACTTTCCCCACCACTACTTTTCCAGCTGTACTGACACACAGCTGAGGATTGTTAAAAGTAAGTTACCAGGCTGCTCTTGAGGCACCTGGGCATTCTTGCTCCCCACAGCTGTGGCAGATTTGTGGAGAATTACCCCCAGTGTGCTGGAAACAGACACCTGCTATTGAGACATGGAGTTAGTTACTGCAGAGAAGCAGAACTGATGGACGTGTGCTGTGTATGGAGCTCTTGGTAGGATCTTCTCATCATGATCTACCCAAGCTTCTGGACAGTCTCATAGAAGTAGAGGGATGAGACCGGTAAAGATAAGCATAAAAGCATGACCAAGCAGATAAAACTTCTTGGCGAGGTCTGACATGGCATTTACCAAGACTACAGTAATTGTACCGGGGTGCAATCCCAGGTTATCTACCTTACTATGGAAAAACAGAACATGTACAGTTTTATTAAATTAAATTATAATTCCTAATTTTTGCTTCTTCAAGAAATCTAAAAAATGTTACTTTCCTATTTTGAAAAGCGATATTTTTGTTCTGGTTTTAATATCAAAAAGTTCCAACAAAATAAAAAACTATGCTTCCATCAGCTATAAAGGGCAAGTATGGCAAATGTGAAGCCATCAAAATAGAATAAAATATAAATTATTCCACAGCATTATCAAAGTGTCTGAATTACCCAACTGTCTCATGATTGTGGGCACAATTAAATTCACTAATAGGAAAGCAGTTGAATAACATCATGCTTCAGATCACTAGTTGAATAACATTGTCATACTCAGGCTAATACATTGTGACAGCTACTGCCTAGAATACATTACTTAAGATTTGAAAGTTTTGATCATAAAAATGCCTTTTCCAGAGCTTCCAAACAAATAAAATAATAATATAATAAGAGAATGAGGAAAGGTCTAAAAGTTAATATTTCAGAACAAGCGAAGATATTTCTCAGTTAATTTAAACATTTGTCTCTATGTATCTTTGACATTTGGAGCCAGAGGAAGGGGTGTTAAGAAGTAACTGCATTCGCTGCCTTCCAGATATCTTTTATTGGTTCTCAAGTGGATCTGAATTCAAGAAATGGCTCTGAAATGTTTGTGTGCATAGGGAAAATATTTCTTTTGACATTTTGTTCTCTGGTAGCATTTTTATGCTTATGCGTATATAAAGAAATTCTTTGAAAAGCAAACTCTTTCAGTACACACATTAATGAAAAGGGGACAACAAGGCAGTTCTTCTAATTTTCTCTTTATAAGAGGAAATATGCCAGCTAAGGATCTTTGACATATTCAACCTTTTTCTAAAAGATGCTTTTATTTTAACCAATGAGAATTTTGTACCTGGATCATTGCTGTGCAAAGATTAAGCTGATCGCAAAAAACAATAAAAAAAGTACAAGCACTCTGAGACACAATCCAACAAGCAATACAATCAATGGGCAATGGATTAAGCCCCTTATAATAATTATACAGATGGAGTTATGAATGGAAACCAGACTTTTGCCAAACTTGGATTCCCTACCGCAATTTTCAAAGTTACAGCATATAGTACAACTTTAGCTGCCTGATTTTAAAAACTCGATTTTATACACTGGTCAAAATGTTCTCCTCAGTCACAACAGAAACGCTAACGAGCACACTGCGTGGGGGGCAGTTCGGGTGCTTGAACGTAGGTGTCTGGTGCCATTTCACGTAGCTGCTGCCCCAGGAGGGTGAGCATGATCTGTCAGGTCTGTGTTTTATCTGCCAGCTCCTGGCAGACGTCTGGCATGCCCCAGGCCATTTGAAAAAACTTAAAATATTTAGGTACCTAAATCACTCCAAGTGTTTCTGAAATTTAAAAGAAAGAAGAAACAGCGTTCTGAAGGTTGGTGTTCTTTTAAGAGAAAATCTATACATTTTGGTTTCCAATCTAACATAACTTGAAAGCTATTTTTATAGCTGTTTATCATGATCTATTAGCTAAGAGGAAACACTAAATTGCCTAGACCAAAATAAAGAAGGACTGGCTGAGCCTCTTCTCACTTAACAGCTATTTGCAGTAGTTCCATAGATGTTGGCATAGTGTATATACCCTTCGTGGCCAGGATTAATTCTGAAAAACAGAAGTCCTCTGAAAAACAAATGTGCTATTTTGTCTTCTCCGGGAATAAAGCAACATAATGAGTGCAATTACTCTATCAGATTTGGAATCTCAGTTTAGTATACAAGTTTCTCAAGAAAACCATTTAAAATGACAAAGATGGCACAAGTTCCCATGCAAGCATCTTTGATATCTGACAGTAGATATGACCAAGGGTTGCTCTCTTGTAAGAAAATCCTGTAAGAGCTGTAATAACCAAAATGGGGCAGCCCTCTCCAGGGATGGGATCCACACGGCATGCCGCACCCTGACGGGACACATGTATGGTGCTGCGCACCTCAGGTTTCCCAGTATCTGAAAGGACATGGGATTATCTAAACTAGTCTCCCTTTCTTCATAGCACTAACTCTAATAAATAGCATTTTAAACGATACTTTACAAAGTGCCTTTTGTACTGGGATTGTAATGGACGAGCACCTGCTGGTGCAAAACTTCATCTGGCCTAAACTTATTTTCAGCGTATTAAATGACATAGATTCTTTGCTAAACCATTACAATGCAGTTTTTAATTATTTTTCATTTTACAAGATTAATTAGAATAGTTGTTTCTAAATTTCTCAGATATCCATAACCACACATGTTCTTAGCTATTTACCCCATTTTTTTTGTTGATTTTATGTACCAAAGTATAATTTCAGACATATAGTAGAAATCCTCCATTTCTCTGTAAAGCAAACCCAGAACTATGTTACGGAAAATGAAAATACAGAATGAATGTTAAGTTTCAAAAGAAGGAACAGCCAATATGTTACAGAAAATGAAAATACAGAATGAAAATTAATTATTAGTTTGTTAAGTTTCAAAAGAAGGAACAGCCAGAGTAAGTATGGAGATGGCAGCAGGAAAAAATGACTAAGTCTAATCAGTAGTTGAACTCTGTTAACGGAAATGACTCATAAATAAAACAAATGTGACCAATATCCCGACATCTTTTGCTAACAAATTTGGTTTGTACTGTAATTAGTACTCTAGATAAAAATTGTTCCCTCTGTTAAGCTTCCCTACTTTTTCAGCTTGTTTAACCTGCAAAGCCTTAGCTCAGCTTAAGATCTGCCTGTCTTGCTGTCTGTCTCTGCTCGTCTTGCTCTCTGTCTGAGCAACCAGATAGAGGAACATCAGCAATGCCTGGGCTAGGCTGGATGACAGCCCCGGTTTGAACGTACACGATGGAGACAGACTCTGCCAGAAAAAGGTCTACTACCTTTTTGGTGTAGGGTATAGCTCACAACAAAGCAGAAGAAATTCCACCAGATGGCTGGCTCAAGCCTTTCTTCCATGCAAGCAGAAATGACTTTTTTCCTGCCACAAAAGAGACAATAGCATTACATTCCCATCCCTGAAAGTGAAGAAGTTAATCCTGCAGCAGCAGTACGGACAGACTCAACTATCTCCCGCAGGTGCATCAGTGGGTTGGCCCTCATGAGACAATATGCAGCAGACAGTGAAGTCCCCTCCTGATTAACTCACTCTACTCTGCCTGGAAAAGGCATCTGCAGAGCAACTCCTGCACTTCTCACCTGCAGAGCTTCTTTGTGTGTGGTGCCTCCTCTCCTGCACAAGCATCACTGGCCGTGCTGACAGCAGAGAATTCCACAGCGGGGCAGCAGGAGGCCAGCTGCTCTGTCTGCAGACAGTGCTGAAGGGCCCAGAGCAATCCAAGCAGCCGATCTGGAGCCACTCACTCTCTCCAGTGCCCCCCCCCGCCCACAGGGCACTGGGCCTCACCGAGCACTGGCCCTTACCGTGTCTTCTGGGCACAGCTCCAAGTCCTCCCGCCAGCAAATAAAATGTGATTAGACATAAGAAAAAAATTATCAAAAGCTATCAAACAGAAAGATGTCACTGGAAAGTCTTGAGGTCAGTGCAGGATGAGAAAAGTGCACTGGGCAAATGCGTCTTCAGTTTCTCTCCTCTGCCCACGTTCTGGATTGGTGGGACTCGACACAACTGTTCATGTGCGTTCACCCAAGTCCTGGGCTTCAGTTCCTGAACTGCACACCCTAGTTGGGAGCGGGGACAACGAAAAGCCCGAGTCCTGCCAAGAGCAGTGGCAGACATTCAAAACTAAATGCCAGCAATAAAGCAGCACAGGATGGATGGGTTCCCGCTGAGCCTGTCCTAGGTCAGACAGGAGACGAGCCAAACAGCCCCCCAGTACGCACTACTGGTGTTGTCATTAATATTTGCTATAAAAAAGCACTGATGACTTCCAACTTGTCCCCACGCAGACGAGGGTAGATGCCATATTTCATACAGCAAGTTACAGAGTTGTTATTCTAGTCATGATTAAAAAATTCTGTTGGTTGTCTTCCATCCTAGTGCACATACATAACACCTAGCATTATATGTCTGAATATTGTTATATTATACTGTAAAACAGCAGATGTGGATGGAATACCCTGGCACCTTCTATGCTGAAGTCAGTTTCATTATGTTTGCAAAAGGCAAATACAGATACATCAGTGTACTTTATTATAATGTCATATTCCTGACACTATAGTAAAAGTTGATTTGGTGTTTCCATTACAAATCTCATTTTCAGAGGCTTATGACTCATCCATCTAAGTTTTTTCAGGATGAGATTTACCATACAGACCTCAGTCTACTTATAATTCCTCCCCTAAAAAATTGGTCAGTATTGGCTATCTGCACATTTCAAGTCCCAAGAGCTCAAATAAATTGTTTTCTTCATGCTATTTCATTTTTAACATTATCAAGTATTTGTGTCCTTCTTTAAGAATATAAAAGAAATTACAAAATTTAAGTTAAAATGTCCTTGCTTCAACATATATCACATTCTTACATTCTTTTCCACATGTTTTAATCAGAAGGTTGAGAGCCTTCTTGGGAAAAACTGTAAAAATTCTTTAAGAATGAAACCGGCACATACTACAATTTTGTCTGTGATTTTCAAAGCACTAATGGAAAATCTGTGTTTAATATATAAATATATCGAGCATTATTTCTAATGTTTAATAAAAGCCACCACATTTCACTCCTCTACTCCATTTGCAGGGTTGCTGTCACACACGCAGATGCATGCAATTGACATTCAGCCCTTCTCTTTTGCATCATCAAGAGGTTCTGTTCTTTTATGCTACCGCAAGCTTCACAATTCTGAAGGTCTGAATGAGTGTCTTAGCAATTTTTAAACCTATACAAGCAAATTCACTGAACATTTATACGGTTTTTGTATTCACCATTTATCTAACTCTAGTCTTGGATTGCATTTTCCGAGTTATATATGTTTTTAAGCTCAAAGTTTAACAAATCATTGCCCTAATAGTTTCACAGGTTTGTCATGAAAAACTTGGAACTGATTATTATTCTTTTTTAAATGCCTTCAGGTTTTTATCTGAGCTATACAGAAAGCCTGTTAGGAATGTTAAAAAAACATTTCAGCTACTACATAGATTAGGAATATAGGTCTACTTCCCAAATATGATTTGGACATAAAATACTGGCTGTTGCAATTTATATATTTCAAGCATCCAGCACACAGAGTGGAAATCAGAATCCCAGCCACTGGAGAATGGGTCATACCAGGATTACAACCTGTCAAGCACACTGATAGGCACCTGCATTAAGTGAGAATACCCTGCAAGGAAAACTTGAAAAGCAATCAGCAAGGGAATTTGGAAACCTTTAATTCCATCTTGTTTTAGGCTTAGAAAGCTATTGGAAGTATCTGCGTTTGCTATTCACAAGGTTGTACACTTAACAGAGGAAGCGCCCCTAAATATTACCATTCACTACACACAGCACTCAGAATAAAACCAGTGATGGTTCATTTTTTAAGAGCAGCATTTTTCATCTTCCATAGCAACATCCTAATAACAGTATATACTATGTAGAGAAGGGGAAGAGCTGAAGCTTTTCCAATTTTCTAGCAATTCTTTAATAATTCATAACTTTATTTGGCTGGGAGATTTTGACACTGAGAACTGAAGTGTTTCACCACAATTCTGTTCTTAAACTTTGGTTACCACCATCACTCCTTTGCAGAAATTACATCATCCTTGACCAGCCTGCCTTCTATAATACTATAAGACTAGGTCTTCGATGAGGGGGACAGCAGTAGAAGTCATCTACCTTCATTTCAGCAAAGCCTTCAAGAAAACACCCTGAAACATCTTTGCAGGTACACTATGGTCTAGATGGGTGTACTACAGACAGTTAAAAAGCATTTTCTTGTCAGACATAGGGTAGCAGGTAAAGGTTTTCTATAGCAATCATTATATTATTTTGCAATTGAGTCAAAACAATTCTTTTGACTTCACCTGGGGCTCAGTTGTGGAGTGCTGAAAAGAGCAATACTCCATGTTCATTTTAGCATACTCAGAAAGCATAAATGCATAAGCTATACTTATTCATATGCTGTATGACCTTTTTAACTAGGTAGAAAGCAAAGAGGTGTAGGAGGGAAGAAACAATGGTGAAAATAGCATCCCTTCAACATTTCATCTGTTTTCTGTGCAGCTGGAGAACAAGCTGCTCCCCATAAAATAACATAGATCTCCTCAGAAAACAAGGTGTTTAAGCATGCTACCCATGCCTTCTTATCACAAGGGCATTACCAGTTTCACTTACTTGATTTAACATCAGACAGCAGGTAAATGAGGTAAGATAAAAATAGAAAAAGCTCTTCAATTTTAGTACAGCCACTCTGTCACAGATTGCCCTATAATCCAATACTGAAGGTTATAACATCTTTAACTAATTAACACAAAATATAAGCAACACAATGCAGAGCCATTTGCTCTCTTGATAAGATGTTGCAGGTAGGAATCTGTCTAGCAATTAATTAGCAAAATGCTTGAAGTACAAAGGAAGAAACAAAGAAGAAACCACAATTTCAAGAGGACTGTCTGATTCAAGTTCGCAATACATACATAAACACACCTTAAGGAACAGTGAGCAGGTTAAGGTTTACAATCTTCAGTCTGCTTTGCCATAACTGTCTATCCTATGGTAACGGAAGCGTATAGAAATATCACACAGCAGAATGACGGTTCCCATTGCCACAGTTTCCCAGTTTTCCTGCTGTATATGGTCTGCTACAGATAGATGATAAAACTTTACCTCAGTCAGGAGGGGATGTGTTCCCCTGACATCAGGGTGGAGGTGGGCTGCCTGTGATGGTGCACCACTGTACCACACTGCTGGGGGATTTCCACAGAAGATTTCCCCATTCCTGAAATAAACAGGAAATATCATGTCTTCTCCTGCACCATGTTCTCATCATTAAAAAAAAAAAAAACAACCAAAAACCACACACACACAAAAACCAGAAACAAAAAAAACCCTAAAACAACAAAACCCAGTGCTATATGTGCTTAAGTCCTGCAAGCACTCAACTGGCTCCAACACTTAGCCTGTTTATAGAAGTGTCAAATCAAGGAAATGAAAAGGAAATTATGAAGCTGTTCTCCAAAACACTTTTTTGTATGTCATTCCTTTTCATATGATGCAATTGACCACATTATCAAAATCCCATTTCCAAATTATATCTTATGCTACAGTTTTTTATTAAATAACCCCTTGTCAGATCTGTAGGTAGAACAGCGACAAAATACTGCATGTTTAGCAGTAGCAGTGTGCCTTAAAACATCGATAAAAGTGTGGAAGATTAACTTCAGAGAGTGTAATGAAACATTTTATATTCTTTCTTTCACTTATTAATCTTTGGGATTTATCAAAGGCTTAAAAATCTTAACCTAGAAAAATAATAGGGAAGCAGTGGCTTGTGCTTTTCTAATCAGAGATTTAATGACAGTCCGTACTTAGACTTTTTGTTTTAACCCTGCATTTTCTTCAGAAGCTAGAGCAGCTTAGCCTTACTGGTTAGCCATGCACCAAATAAAACCCCCAAATTAACTGATCCTACCTATCCTTAACATTAGAACATAAAAACAGGCAAGTGGTTCAATAGTACAAGGCTGTGATAATACTAATCCTAAAAACTCAGATACGGAGTTAGAATCTGAAAAAAATCTTTGATTGTAATGAAACTATTTCTACTGACCATGGATCAGGTCTTAATAATTTAGATATACTTAAAGATTATTAGGATTTTAGTTATCAAGAGAGAAACCAGGGCCCAATTGGTTTTCTTATCAAAATGCACTCGTGACAAATGCTTTTGTTTCCTTTTATTTGAAATGAAAATGGTATAGAGTTATCAAGCATCACTTAACTGAGAGGGATTTTATTTATTTATGTATTTGGTTATAAGAGAATTCAGATTTACTGTTTTCATTGACTTACTGTACTGATACTTGTCAGTTTTCACTGAAAAAAAACAGAAAATTTCTACATTCTCCAGCATATAAAGAGAAACACTTTTCAGTGAGCTTGATGTCTTCATAAATACAGTATTGTTCTTGTCTCCTTCTCTATGTTATCTAAAGTATTTTTCTGAAGCAAAAAGAGAGGGCTTTTTTAACAAAACAGAAGAGTACAACTTTCCTATCACACTTAACATGTTAGCAGCTGACAGTGAAATGTTAGCTACTGAAATAAGAATGGGAAAATTCATGGTTGATGAGGGCTCCGGAGCCATCTTAGTCCTATGTTCTTAAACACAGTTTCACTGGGGCAAGTGAAGGTTACAACCCTTACTTTCCATGTAATAAATTCATGCAGAGGTACATTATGCACCCTATGACTTTTGGGAAATAAAAGCAGACAGAAAACCACGATTTTTCTCCAGCTGTAGCAGAGACCCGACCCGTTCTTTCTCCTCACAGATACAGATGGACTACAATGGCATCCAACAAAAGTACAAAAATTCCTGTTAACACCTTTTCATCTGGTACCTTTTTCTTCCCAATGACTGCATCAACAGATGATGAGTAATTTAGGAAGTTTTTGTTATATCTCATTACAAAGCAATTCTTCTTTAATTGGAATCACTGTTCTATCACTATGTTAAAACGAGGTTTTAGAAAAATCAAGCAGCAAAATACATAACAAAATCCACAACAAAACCTAAGGCTTTTGTCTGCACCCTTGTTTATAATGTATGCTTAAAAATCTGTATGCCACTTCATAAAGTGAAACCTAAGAAAAAAGAGATTCAGGCAGAAAATCTTTCCATAGACTCCTGAACTGTGATTTTTAACTTCAGTTACTCAACAGCATTCCACCTGAAACAAGCTAGTCAGTGCACAAGTACAGGGAGAAAAATCCACAGCTCATCTTTCAATAATTATTATAAGACCATTTGTCAAGAACAGAATAACAAGTAATTAGTTATCAAAAGGAATAAGAACAACTTCCTCAGGTCCAGATTCATGATCTTCCAGTATGAATGCTCTCTCACTTTAAAAAACACAAACTGTTCTCAAAACTTCTACAAAAACAAAAAGCACAGTAAAGATTGACTGTAAAGAAATCAAATCCAACACAGAGAAATGATCTTGTTATTCTGAATTTCCATTTAAACAGTCAAGATGAAGTATCGAATGGATCATAAAAATAA
This sequence comes from Charadrius vociferus, assembly GCF_000708025.1. Classification (NCBI taxonomy): domain Eukaryota; kingdom Metazoa; phylum Chordata; class Aves; order Charadriiformes; family Charadriidae; genus Charadrius; species Charadrius vociferus. The sequence goes on from NW_009649940.1 coordinate 1,395,230, forward strand.
TAAAAAACTCACATAATATGGCAGAATACCAAAAAAATTACAAAAAGGAAAAAAAAATCAATCTAAAAGACTAAACAACTGACAGTATTTAGTGATCAAAACTTTTAAGTCCACATTTATAATAGCACATCTAAAATCACATTATTTCTCTGAACTTAGAAACCAAAACAACCTGGGCAAAATACAAATATGCTTAGATCCGATGAAAGGCAAATAATAAAGCTTCTCTTTTCAGTAATGAATAAATTAAGCACATCCAAAGAACTAAAACTTATCACTTCCACGGCTTCCTTCTTGTGAAGCAAGGCCATAATGCACTGCTGTCTCTGATCTTCTTAGAGTACATTGAACTGTAAAAATCCTACTCCCCACAGAAAAAATGGTCACAACCAAAAGTCACAGTTTCAAAATTTCTTCTGCAATAGCAGACTTTAGAAATGCAAGGGATCCAAAATTGCCTTGAGATCATCCCTTCTCATATCTTCTCATTAAGATTGCTGTTATTACATTCAGGCTTTGTACAATGACATTACATTGCTATTACATGATTAGCTCACTTCAACTGTCAAAGACAGTTAGGTGGGCTTTTTTTTTCCAGTTCACCATATTGAGAAACCTAATTGTTTTTCAGGTTATTTCCAAGTCTGTGCTCATTCACCTCTAAACTTTGCATGTCGACTCATGTCATGTTCTCATTTATTCTAAATTATTTCAAGTCAATTAAAGGACTCTTTTCCAGTCTTCTCAGATCCTTGATTGAGATCAGACTAAATCTCACCTTGTCTGAGCCCTAGACAAATTGTCTTGCCCTTAATGCCAGAGTTTTTTAGATTAAAATAAAATGTCATATAGCAATCCATCAATGCGGGATAGAAATTATTACACTTAATTTCAAAATTCTTTC
>NW_009649940.1:1396200-1401468 GCF_000708025.1 Charadrius vociferus
GAGTATTCAAGTGTATGACCCTGTTCCAATGATACTGATATTGTGTTTCCTTCAGATAAACATCTAGGATTACTTCATTCTCCAATCATATGGAAGGAAAAGACTAAACAGATTTCTTTTTTTTTGTCAATGAACACATACACGATCTACTAGTCCTCTCTCAGCACTACCATTTATGTTTATGCTGTCATTTCTTTTCAGCATTGATCTGCACAGGATATCACTTGTGAGTTACACATGTATTGCAGACTCCACTTGCCAAGTTAAAATCTTGTTAAGTTGCCTCCTTACGCTTTATCACACACTCCATCTCTCAGATGCCAAAAGGCAGCCCCTGATAAATTTGTTGCAAAGAGAAAATTTTTTGTTGTCAAAAACAGGTGATACATTTGAACCCCCAGACTTCAAACATTCATCGAACTGCATGGTGGAAAGGAAGGTGAGAAAGTATGAAGGCTCCCAGTGAGGGCTTTTCCTGATGAATGAACAAGGAAGTGTAGAACAACCTATCCATCTTTCTTAACCAGCTGCTTTTACATTGTTCATTCCCATCGTGCTTTATCTGGATATTACGAGCTAACAATCTCCTCTTAACCTGATAAAACAATATCTTTTCTGAGAAGGAAAACTGCACCACAGAACTGAACTGATTAAGTTCTTCCATTAAAGAATATAAAAATATATGAAGCAACATTAAAAACATTACTTTTACTGGCTGTTTATACTCATTAAGAAGGCTGTAGCAACAGCACATAATCCCATTAATGTTGAGTTTTCCACACAAGGTACACTCTAAACTTATTCTGGTTTAGGAGATCTAGTAAGATTGCAGCCTGTGGCTTCAGATTCATGCACTCCCTTGAGCTACAAAAAATAATATTAGAGGGAATCTAATTTCCAACTAAGAAAGTGATGTGCAGCCATTACTAAATACTGACGTTTTCTGTCATTTACACACAGACTAAATTTACCTGATAATGTCACTACTTTGACATTACAATTTATGTTTTATAAATATGGGTTTGTGCTTATTGTGTTCTCACAGTAACTGTGAAACCAGTTTCCATAATGTATAATACTTGATTCATTCTATTAAGGAACATTGATATAAATTATGCTATTTTAGCTCTTTTATCATCCACAATTCTTTCCACAGTGATTAAAGATTATATGGAGATATAAATCATGATCATTCATTCCAGAAAAAACAATCTTGTTTCTTCGGCAATCTAAGCTTAAGCTTAGTAACTATGTTTCACTGCTGATTAAAGTAAGAACTACTTTGCAGTAATTGGCATTCTGTGAAATGAAAGTATAGCTGAAGGAAAGAATTATTTTTTCTACTTTTTGTACTTTCACAAGTTATCCCCTTTGCTTAAAGGTTGAAAATAATTAATTTCAGGTCTTTAGTAATGATTAATATATTAAAGTGATAACATGAGATAAATCCCACTTATGCAATAATCTATTACACATTAATGGATTTGCTGTCCTCATTCATCTAATTGCGGACCATGTTTTTGAGAGTTACCAACCCAAGATGCTTCAGAGAAGATGCATCAAACTTCTCAGTAGGGAAATAGTAAATAACTTGCCCTTCTTCCTGTCTCATGTAAACTGTTTTAAGATATGTGTATAGGTGACAACATCTGCAAATTCTCCTGGCTTGTAGATCAAGCAGGACACAGGGCTGTCCAGACTGAGAGCTGTACTCTTCTTGTTGGCCTGACTCTGTCTCCAAGCAATTTCAGCTCATCTCCCCAGATCATCTGACAGCACTAATAGTTTATCCACATTAAGTAGTTTTCATTTTAAAACCCTAAATAACAGGTACTTTACATCCATTAGCTGCCTTTATCTTGTTATGCTTTCCCCAGACTAAGAAACAAAGAATTGCTTAGTTCTCCCATGAAATCTCTTACATGAAATCCAAATAATGCATTGAATGAGAGACTTAGGATCTGCTCCTCCTCTCTCTTATACCTCAGAAAGATCATTACTAATTTAATTCCTGTGATGTAGCCAAAGGTGACAAGAAAGAGATCGTAACAAAGGCATATTACTTGTCAGTGCAGCTTTCTCTTCGGGGATCTACACCTTAACTTGTTCAAAGCAGAACAATTATAAATTCACTCCAGTACCTTTAACTGTCTGTAAAATTCAGAAAGAAAAAGCACTGAAACAGACCAAACACTGAAACTGAGGCTGTGACTTACTGAAGCATTCGATGATAGCGCAAGACTACTGTAAAAAAAAATAAATACAGAAATTAAATGAAACAGTGATGCTGAAACTAGGATTATTTGGTGACAAAACTTATAGTATATAGTATAACTATAGTATATAGTTTTGCATTCTTAACTTCAAGATAATCCTAGGAAACCGGTAAGAAGAAGGAAGCTTTACTAATTTTCCTTTAATATACTGTGATTGAACCTCTGCCATCCTGTTCTTCAGGGACAACCTCATCTTACTGGTCCAGATTTCCACAAGGTTTGTGTGCCTACATTGACAGAATTATATTTCTCCTCTTTTCTATCACCCAAACTCACTCTTTTTATATTATTTCTTCTCCCTCCTTTGCCTTCTTTTAAAGACAATCAGGTTTAGCCAGCAAAGAATGATTCCTTGCATTACTGCTGTGAATCTGTCACTAAAGCAAGCTAAAAATCAACGCCTGAAGCACCTTGGTGCTCCTGTGAATTTGCCAGATCTTTGGCAGTCTTGCAAGAATAACTCTTATGCCTCTGTTTCAGTATCAGGCTATCATCATGAGCCCAGAAATAGAAGCTGTGTATCCTCCATAGTACTCCTTAGTCTTCCTGCCTGCATGCAAACTCTTTGTTTTTTCCATTTTCAAGAAAGCACAACTAGACTCAGACAACAGTAGCAACATCAGCTCTAGCACATCAGCTGTCTGAGATCCACCACTTGGATGGACCCTCCAACAACCCCAGCATGGCAGTGAACAACATCTGCAATCAGAACTTCATTAAAGTACTCTAGTGCTATTACAATGGAAACATCACTTAAAGCTTCAGATTTTAGAGACATTGTTTCTGTTTCTCTTTCCTCCTTCTGTAATGTCAACAAAAGGTGGGGGGCGACCCCAGCCACCAGCCTAACACCCACCCAGTCTCTCACTCACTTGCATCTCCTGCAGGACAGGGAGAAAACAGAAGGCAGGTGAGAAAGTTTTGTGGAATGAGATAATGGCAGTTTAATACAGAAAGCAAACGCTGTGCACACAAGCAACGCAAAGCAGAGAAATTAATCTGCTGCTTCCCACTGGCAGGCAGATGCTTAGCCGCTTCCTGGAAAGCACAGCCTCAGCACGGGTAATGGTTGCCTGAAAAGACAAATACCGTAACTACAAACATCCCCTCTTCCTCCTCCTTTCCTTGATATTTTATTGCTGAGCACACCATCACATGGTATGGAACATCCCTTCAGTCAACTTGGACCAGCTGCCCCAGCTATGTACCCTCCCAGCCTTTTGCTCATTCCCAGTCTACTCTTTGGGTGTGGGGAGGGGAGAGAGAACTCCTTGACGCTGTGCAAGCAGTGTTCAATAGCCAAGACACTGGTGTGTTATCACACTATTTTAGCCACAGATACAAAGCACAGCACCATATGGACCGCTATGAAAAAAGTTAAATCCCAGTCAGACCTAGTAGGAAAGGTTAACGATTTTTTTAATTCCGTTAGCTTGCTATGAGAATTAGAAAGTAGAGACTAAAAACTACGAATCTTCCATGAAACCTTAGTGTTCTCCAGTGACAGAATAATTCAAACATCTTTGATTCTCTGATCCTCCTTATTCTTTCAAAATAAAATACACTACTTCCACACTTCTGACCTTTTGCGCATAAGGCTTTCTCTATTATAGGAAGCAGGAAGAAAGGAGCCACTGGGACATTTAGTCTGTCACCTGTTTATAAAGAAGTCACGGGCACCCTTGTAGATAGCAGCAACAGCTTCCCCAGCAAATCCCCAAGGCAGCAGTAAAACTAATCACCTTCCCAACAGAGTGAAAAAAGTAAACAGGAAAGCAAGTGTGACAGCATGTTTCCTTACCTTAAATGTCTTGCCAGAGATGTTTGGTATGCTAATACCAATAATTCCTTCCAAGAAAACATCAAACTTAGGGAAGTAGATTGGTTTAACTACTTAACAAGACATTATATCTTAAATTTAAGCAGGGAAATTTCCAGGACAAAGTGAGGAAGACCACCTCTCTAGTCATAAAAGCTGTTCACAATCCTGTTACATTCATTGGCACAATGCTTTATTCTGCTGCTGTGTTCCTCTACTGTATTCTGCTTCTACCTGGAAAAGCTGACATACGATGAAGAATCAAGATGCTGGAAAATCATTTTGCAGTCTGAATTCTATAGCAACTTTATAAGCATCTGTCACCCATCATAATCTTGATATCCATTAGCTTTTCTCTATACTTTTGTCCCCTCTCTTTTACTCCTGGAACTCAGCTAAGACAAGGAATGTACCTCTATCAATAGGAGAAAAAGTTCCTTCAAAAATAACTTTTTGTAGCTTTTAACAACACTTTTAAGAGTTAGAAATTGGGCCGATTAAAAAACAAAAAGCAAAGCAACTACATAGCTAACCTCGCTTTGACATAATCTAGCACCACTGATCTATGACGAAATTTTCATATGTATCCTCGGACTCTGCTAAGAGAATTAAAATAATTTCTGTGCGTAAACAGGACCACACTTAATTTCACCTGCATTAAGTGAGGTCTAAAAACCTTTGAAATACTAAAGTAACAAACCCATTGCAGGTTTTCTATTTTATTAGTTTGAATATACAGTACTTGTACATTTCTCTATTTCTCCTGAGCTGATCTGCAAGCATTCACTTTTTTTGCTAAACATCAACAACATCTGCCTGTTTTTTCATACCTTTGTCTCTATTTCTGCAATCAAATGAATAGTCTATAATTCAGGATAGAACTGGTGATGAAGAAAGCTTCCAGGGTAAGCTCCAAGAAAAGAAAAGGACTACAGTTGGGCTAATATAGATCCCTAAAAACACAGCTTCCAAGCCTGTCCTTACCCATTCTGAGCACAGGTCACACTCTGCCATCAAGTTCAAGATTATTTGATCGCTCAGTGTTACACTGCCATCACGTCACTTTCTGCAGTACTGTTCTTGTAATGTGACAGAAGCTCCACATTGCATTGTTTTGTGTCTGTTTGACTTGGTTGACTTGGTATCCGGCATCAGTGTTTGCATCTGTTATTC